>NC_052070.1:18244708-18547738 GCF_015852505.1 Tachyglossus aculeatus
AGGCAAAGCTGAGGGAAGAGTGTGGCTTTAGAGGAGTAATTGATGTACCTAAAGTAACTAGTAAACAAATGTAACTCAATTGACAAGGTACAAAGAAAACAATGAAAGGTTGAAGCCATTTGTGTTTCAGGAGTTCTTCCTGGCTCTGGAAAAGAGTGGGGCACACTGGTTCAGTGGAAAGAGCACGGGCTTGGGAGTCAGAGGTCATGGGTTCTAATCCCGGATCCACCACTTGTCAGCTTCGTGACTTTGGGCAAGTCACTTAACTTCTCTATTCCTCAGTTACCTCACCTGTAAAATGGGGATTAAGACTGTGAGCCCCACGTGGGACAACCTGATCACCTTGTATCCACCCAGCACTTAGAACAGTGCTTGGCACATAGCGCTTAACAAATACCGTCATCATTATTAATATTATTATTATTAAGTATTGGCTGGAGGAAGGCCCACAGAACTTCCCAGCCAGCGCCATTCAATCCCCACCACTTGGATTTGATTGGTACTTGTCCTAGATGGATGACAGTGTCTTCTTTTGCCAGCTAGAGAGCCTCATGGTTGTGGAGGAAAAAGCATTTTCTGTTTTGTTTTTAATGGTATTTGTTAGGCACTTACTATGTGTCAGATAGTGTTCTAAGCACTGGGGTAAGTACAAGTTAATTAGGTTGAACACAGTCCCTATCCCGCATGGGGCTCACAGTCGAAATAGGAGGAAGAGCAGCCATTGAATCCCCATTTTACAGTTGAGGAAACTGAAGCACAGAGAAGTGAAGTGACTTGTCCAGGGACAAGTGTCCCCTTGGCCAGGCTTTAAAACAGTAGGAAGCAGAGCAGGCTAGAGCAGCTGCACCTTACCCCTCCAGCTTTATCTACACACTGGCTTTGTCATACACACCAATCAATCACCAAAATTTATTGAGCCCTGTATTAAATGTTAATAAATACAAATTCACACCATTGATGATACTAAGATTTTGGGAGAGTGCAGTGCAGTAGAGTTGGTAGATTGTAAGTTCGTTTTGGGCAGGGAATGTATCTACCAACTCTGTTATATTGTACTCTCCCAACAGCTTAGTAGAATGCTCTGCACATGGTAATCACTCAGTTATTACCATTGATTGATTGATTGACAGACAGGATCCCTGCCCTTAAGGACCTCTGTTGTGGATAGAACACGACCCTGGGAGTCAGAACTTCATTAGTTCTAATCCCGACTCCACCACTTGTCTGCTGTGTGACCTTGGGCAAGTCCCTTTACTTCCTCTAGTCCTCAATTACCTCATCTGTAAAATGGGGATTAAGACTGTGAGCCTCACATGGGACAGGGACTTATCCAACTCGACTTGCTTGTATACACCCCAGTGTTTAGTACAGTGCCTGACACATAGAAAGTGCTTAACAAATACCATCATTAGTGTTACAGTCAATACTCACAGAGCCCATTGTGGTTTCAAGTCTTCGTCCTGGAGGCTGGTTGGAGATGAGCTCCAGGCAGGCACCTCTTGGTATCTCCTTTTGAATCTTTAAGGACTGTACAAATCAGTTTTTCACACCTTGGATCTTCTGTCCTGGAGATGGTCAGTCCTGGGCTTTCCCCTCAGGCCAGAGTTTTGTGGGAAGGGGCTTCGTGCCCCGCAGCAGAGAAGATTGAATCATAGTTCCCTGATGATACTCAGCTTTTAATAACAATAACTGTGGTATTTGTTAAGCATTTACTATGTGCCAAGCACTTCGCTAAGTGTCATGGGTAAAAACAGGATCATCAGGTTGGACATACTCCCTGTCCCATGTGGGGCTCACAGTCTAAGTATTGGTCAATCAATCAGTGGTATTTATTGAGCACTTATTGTTTGAAGAGCACTGTACTCAGTGCTTGGGAGAGTACAATATAATGAAGTTGGTAGACATGCTCCCTGCCCACAACAAATTTACAGTCTAGGAGGGAGAACAGGTATCGAATCCCAGTCATTCATTCATTCAGTCGAATTTATTGAGTGCTTACTGTGTGCATTTACAAATGAGGAAATTGAAGTCCAGAGAAGTTAAGCGACTTGCCCAAAGTCACACAGCAGGCAGGGGTGGACCCGGGATTAGAACCCAAGTCCTCTGACTCCTAGGCCCGTGGTTTTTTCACTAAGACATAGATTCAGGGCTGACCTGTGAGGGCTTCCCTAGGTGTTGACAGAGACCTTTCTGGATGTTTGTTGTCCTGTTTCAGGATCTTGACAGGATAATCGCAGTCCATCTTCTCCTCTCCTCGTATGAACACAGGCACTTATAAGTCATATTTATTGAACATTTACTGTGTGCGAAGCACTGTACTAAGCTCTTGGGAGAGTACAGTATAACAACAAACAGACACATTCCTGCCCACAGTGAGCTCAAAGTCTGGAGAGTGATGTGGATATTAATATAAATAAATTACAGGTTATAGGCTGTGGGGATGGGAGGGAGGATGAATGAAAGAGCCAGGAAGAGTGGCGCAGAAGGGAGTGGGAGAAGAGGAGAGGAGGGCATAGTTAGGGAAGGCTTCTTGGAGGAGATGTGCCTTAAATAAGATTTTGAAGTGGGGGAGAGCAATTGCCTGTCTGATAGGAAGAGGGAGGGCATTCCAGGCCAGAGGTAGGATGTGGGCAAGAGGTCAATGGCGAGACAGATGAGATCGAGGTAGGCATTCCTCATTCATACAGACCCTCTGACACCCATCCCCCATCAGGACAATCTACAGGATTCATAACTCATTTCTAAAACAGTAGTGATGGGTTGAAGGATTTTGGTCCATTTCAGCAGGCTACTAAGAAGTCATTTAGTGCCGATGGTAAGATCATAATAAGTGTGATATTTGTTAAACACTTACTATGTGCCTAGCACTGTTCTAAGCACTAGGGTAGATACAAGGTAATCAGGTTGGACACAGTCCCTGTCCCACATGGGGCTCACGGTCTTCATCCTCATCTTACAGATGAGGTAACTGAGGCAAAGAGAAGTTAAGTGACTTGCCCAAGGCCACACATCAGACATGTGGCAGAGCCAGGATTAGGACCCTTGTACACTGTGAGCCCACTGTTGGGTAGGGACCGTCTCTATATGTTGCCAACCTGTACTTCCCAAGCGCTCAGTACAGTGCTCTGCACACAGTAGGCGCTCAATAAATACGATTGAATGAATGAATGACCCACGTCCTCCAACTCCCAGGCCCGGGCCCTTTCCATTAGGCCACACTGCTTGGTCTAGACTGACCTTCTGCAAGGACCCGGGCAAAACCGATGCTTAGTCATTCAAACAATGCTAAGCGGATGTCTCAGAATCAGTGAGCAGATAGGACTGATACCTGTAATTCTAGCAGATGCACTTAGCTGTCTTTGGGGTTTGAAGAGGACATTGGGAAAGGTGAGATCTTCTCCAAGTATGTGGACGTGGATGAAAGAGATGTGTGACTGACAGACCTGCCACACTGTGTGCATGTGGAGCAGTGGGCCTGAAATCCGTGGATTTGGAAGTGGGAAATGACTCCTGGCCCCTGTCTGTCATGTTCAGAACGCCTCCCCACCGTCTGTCCACAGGCCTGACATTTCAGGGATTTGCACAGCAGACTGTCTAACTTTCCCTTCCCTACTAAATGCTGGGGCAGTTACAAAATAATCAGGTTGGACACAGTCCCTGTCCAACAAAGGGTTTACAATCTTAACCCCCGTTTTACAGATTAAGAAACTGGAAGCACACAGAAGTCTCAGAAGTGGCTTGCCCAAGGTCACACAGCAAACAAGTGGCAGAGCCAGGATTAGAACACAGGTCCTTCTGACTTTCAGGCCCAGACTTTATCCACTAGGCTATGCAGCTTCTCAATAGTAGCTTTTTGGCTACTATTCCCCAAGGTCTTGGTCAGATTCGCCTTTAGTGGTCCAGGGAACAACTCCTCAGTGCCCACTGAGGCGTATTTGCCATCCCTATGAAGTTTCTCTATGCTTAACACTAGAGACTTGGTTATTTAGAGTAATACCAATAATAATTATGGTATTTGTCAAGTTCTTACTGTGTGCCAAGCTCTAGGTTGGTTATATGATAATCAGACCAGACTCAGTCCCTGTCCCACATTGGACTCAAAATTTAAGAAGGAGGGAGAACAGGTGTTTAATCTCCATTTTATAGATGAGGAAACCGAAGAACAGAGAAGTTAAATGACAAAGCCAAGGTCACACAGCAGGCAGGTGGCAGAGCCAGGATTAGAACCTCGGGTCCTCTGACTCCCAAGCTTGTGTTCTTTCCACTAGGCCACCCTAAACAGTTCTCCTTCAGGCCTCCCTTTTAAAAGTTTGCATTTTCCAAGAACTAAAGGGTGGATGAAGGCGATGGGGTAAACAAAATAAACGAGTCATAAGCATTTAGCCAACACAGCTACCATTGGGCCTGCAAACACTGGTACAGTATCCGGAGCATCAACAGAAAATCAGACATGAAAGTCAGTGCTTCCCTTACTCTGCACTTCTCCTCGACTGCGTGCTTAATGGACGGAAAAGTTATTCAACCAATTGAAATTTCGTCACAGCCCATCTCTCTGAGTCATATGCTTAGTTCCTCCGAGGGATTAAATCCATAAAGATGTTCTTTATTCATTCATTCATTCATTCAATCAGTCGTATTTATTGAGCGCTTACTGTGTGCAGAGCACTGTATTAAGCACTTGGGAGAATACAACAGTAAACAGACACATTCTCTGCCCACAATGGTGACTGTAAACTCTTCCCTTCTCACTAACGGAGTTATGAAATTACCAGTGATATTTTTTTCCTTCAGAATATAAAGAATCCCCAAGATATTTGTAGCCACATCATTGAACATTGAGGGTAAAGAGAATGAAAAGAAATGATCCTTTATTAAAACAGATAATGACGAAAATGTATGGCAAGAAGTTTCCTTGGTTTAGAGAACCATTTGAGGTCCTTCTCATTTGACATTAATATCTTTGTCCCCACTGTTTCCTCTTTCACAAAAATGCACGCTTCTACCATTGAAGGCCCACAGAATGTTTTAAAACTGAAAGAAGAGTTTTAAATTTCCCCTCTGTAAACTTTACATGTCTAGTTCAGCGCTCTGCCTCTGGAACCAGAGAACTAACCGCATTGATTCCAATATGTAACCAAACTTTGCTCTCAAGTTGCTTACATTTGGAGATCAAATGCTGGTGCATATGTGTTCTTTTTGACACAAGGGTGCCTGTGAATTGCTCCCCTTCCACCTCTCCCTCTCTTGGGGATCCAATATGATGATGATGATGATGATGGTATTTGTTAAGCACTTACTATGTGCGAAGCACTGTTCCAAGCGGTGGAATATGTACAGGTGAGTGATGTTTTTGCCAATTGGCAGTGCCATTTGCTTCAAACCCGTTCTTATGTAAATGCCCCAATTCTGCCCAAGGCTCAGGAGAGAAATGACTTCATGTGCTTGGGTCCAGTGGATTAACCACCACTGTGCATTACTGTTCTGGAAGTGTGTATGCCGGTTAGGTGCCCATTGAACATTAGAAATGAAACCACTGATGGGTCATTGCGTCCCAACACCTTCCTGCCCCACGGCATCTGTGGTGACCAAAGTAACACTGCCTTCTGAAGGAGAAGTATTATCATTGTGGGCTGCAGAGAATGCTTTAGTGGAGCAGGATAACTGTGTCTTATGCTTTGCATAAAAAGTTGAATTTTGCATTTATTTCCTTCTCAGTGTGCCCAGACAACCAATCTGACTGTCTACCATGGAGTATCCCCAACCTCTTTCGATTTAAATCCTGCATGGAGTACTGACTGGTAGCCCCTTTGGATTTATTTTTCCTTTGAGAGTGTACTTTGACTTGCTCTCGGTGTCCTGATCAAATGACTTTTGTGGCCTCACTCAAAATGGTCAACTTTTAATCACACCCCTTTGCCTCCTCTGTCTGAACACATTGGTTGAATCGTTCCAGACTGTCATCCCCTTTGACCTGATCAGCATCTAGGCATTACCCTCATCACCAGATGCAGGTTATAATGTAATCATAATTGTGCTGTTTCTAAAGTGCTTATTATATGCCGGCACTAGTATGGATACACAATAATCAGATCAGGCACGGTCCCTGTCCTGAATTGAGTTCCCAGTCTAAATGAGAGGGAGAACAGGTATTTAAACCCCACTTTACTGATGGGGAAACTGAGGGACAGAGAGATTAAATTATTTGCCCAAGGCCACCCAGCAGGGCTGGGATTAGAACCCAGGTCTCCCAAATTCCAATCCTGTATTTTCCCCTTTTCCAGTTTTTGTTCCTGGGGGCAGGGGTAGGAAGGGAGGGTCCCCTGGGAAAGGGAAAGCCTGAGAGGGAGAACATTGAACATTGGGGAGGAGCATTAGCCACCATTTCCAGCTGATTGGCCCATCACCATTCCTTTTAGGCCTTGCTGGGCCAGGAGGAGGACAGTGACAGGGACCGACAGAGAGGAGCAAAGTATTCTATTCCTCCTCCTCCCTCACCCCTCTCCCCACCCCCGGTGAACCTTCTTTATCTCCAGACCTGACTGCAGTGGGTGAGGGAGATGGCTCCTGGTGAGCAATGACAGCCCAGCCTCATCGTCCTCATTTGTGGCCACAAAGCCCCACTGACCCAACAGCCTTGGCCGTGAATGGCTTCAGAAGCACAGATGCATGACTTGGGCTTCCTGTGTTCCCAAGGAAGAACAGGGGAGTCCCCGAGGGGCCAGGGAATCTGGGTTGGAACTGACGATTGGTGTCCTTGATCATCACTTCTAACTCTGACTGGATGAAAGGTGGTAGGCCGTTTCTTCAGCTCAGAGGCAGAAACTGTATTTCCTGCATCTCCCTGGGAGTAAATTTAACTGGTTCTGTCAGGGGCTGTTAGCTCCCCATGGGGATGGTGGACCTTGATCTCCAGTCATCCTTCTTGTTGACTGCAAAACCTTCACTCTGTTTTTCTTTTGAAAATTTCATTTCCAACCTACTTGCTTTCTTTTTTTTTCCCCTCTCTGTTCTGTCCAGAACCAAACTGTCTTACTAACTACCCCCTGGGGACTCTAACCTTGCCTGCCTCACTGCTGTAAGTCTCTTCTACCTTGTTTCCGAAACTGTCTGAAGCGAACAGATTACACAGTGTTTTTCGTTGGCGTCCGGGTGTTTGTAAAAGCACAAAGCGTAATGGCCAAGATAAGCGGCTGCTTCCTGACCAGCTCCGCGTCCTCCCTCCACCCAGGGCCCCTCAGAGAAAGGTTCAAACTCCTCTTTGATAAGTGGGGATTGACTTCAGAGCTCCCTGATCCTCAGGTCGGGTTAAGGTCGATTCCACTCTGACAACAGACAGGGGAGGGTCCCATCTGTGCTCCCCCTAGCCAGAGGCTTGCCACAGAGACTCGGGTAGGTCACCATTACAAGGAGGAGTTTTCCTGGCAAGAATCTTTAGTGGCAGCTGCCTTTCAGCTCTTGGGGACCCTTTCTGGGGGTGGTCTAGAGAACTCTGGATGAGGAAGAGCCTCAGGTTGCTGAAGAGACCACACTCTTCCTCTCTGGCCTTCCTAGCCTAACACTCACTGCCCATTGCCTGTGAGACAAAAGCATTGGCATGCTCTAGGGCCCAGGGCCCAGGAGTGAAAGTCACTTCAAAGAGAGCTATGCAGGGGGAGGCATGCTCTCAAACACTCAGTCCCCTTCCCGTCAAGAGAGGTGGGAGTCAGGGACCGTGGTGATTCACATCAAAACCACGGGAACCTTCTTCCCTTTGCAAAAAGATGAAAATAGCAGAAGCAGAGATGCAAAGCAACACAAACCAAACCTCTGTCAGTCCTCTTGCAGGGAGCTCAGCCCCTATGGTGTTCGATCAGGGAGTCGCAAGACAGCAAGACCATATGTTCCCTTCTCCACAAAAGGATGGGGTGGCCTAAGGACACAGAGGTAGCTATCCCCCTTGTTGGTTTGTGTCTCAGCTCTGGGGCCATTTTAACTGAAGGGAGGTGTGGCCACCAATTTGGTTACGTCCATAGTCATTGGAAGATTTGCTAACTGAGTTATCAATCCCTTAATAGGCAATCCCAACCACTAAAAAAACAAGTAGATTAAAGCGGGGTCTTGTGTGGTATGATGTCCCTTAATAATAATTATGACATTTGTTAAGTGCTTACTATGTGCCAAGTACTGTACTAAGAGGGGGGTAAACACAGAATCAGGACGGGCCCAGTCCCTGTCCCTCCTGGAGCTCATGGTCAGTAGGAGGGAGAAGAGTTATTTAATCCCCATTTTACCGCTGTCCAGTCAGGAATACCAGCCACATTCTGGGGCTCTGCCCTTCCCAGCACACTCGGACCACAGTTCAGTTCTTCTGGACGTTCCTCCTGGTGTCTGATTGCCACGATCCATCCCATGAAGGTTCATTCTGCCCCTCAACCTCCTTGTTCAGACTGTGCTGCTGAATAATAATAATGATGGTATTTGTTAAGCGCTTACTATGTGCAAAGCACTGTTCAAAGCACTGGAGCACTGAACTACCCCTTGCTCTCTCGGCCTGGTGCATTGCTGCGCTACTGCAGTATTATCTAGCTGCATCCTGTCCCCTTTATGTAGCATGTCGTATTCTATTAAATCCTCCGGTACCCAATTTACCAGCTGACTGATTCCTGGCTCTCAGTGTCCCCATGTAGCTCTCCCTCTGCATTATGTGACTCAAGCCTTCCACCATCATCTCCTACCACCTTGCCATTTAATTGCACATCTGCTATTTGCAAACAGCTTCTACACCCTGTCAACCTAACCCTTCCCCAACATTTCCCCCTCCAACACACACACAAACCTTTGCCAACCTCAGCATTGAGTTGGCCCATTTCAGTTTGATACTTTCTTGCATTTCAACATACAGAGTAATCACCAACACACAAATTTCCTTTTTTCTGTTTTATTTTGTCACTTAAAACACTAATGAAACTTTGACACAATAGATACCAATGGCTTCTTGCATCCCGTTCAGGAATGTAGGTCACAATTAACAACTTGAGTGCACGGGGACACTTGTAAAGGAAAAATCACACTTCCACTTTGCCTCCGACCGCACTATAATGAGGAGATGCTCACAACTAGATCTCAATTAAGATTTCCCCACTTGTGGCAATTTTTCCACTTTTTGAACATATAAGTTCTTCCTATTGCAGTGGTCAACTTTCCAACCGTCTCGCTCATTTAGCCAACAGAAGTTTGTTGTGTGGGTGTCTCGCTGCTGCAGCATGTGTGTCTCTGCTGCTGCAGAGTGTGTGTGTCTTCATTGCTGCAGTGTTTCTGCTGCTGAAGTGTGTCTTTACTCCTGCAGGGTACGTATCTTTGCTGCCGGAGTGTGGTTGTGTGTGTATCTCATTGCTGTTGCAGTTGGTCTTCATCTCCCATCTCAGTTTCCCATGCCTTCCTATGTCTTCCATCTTTCTCAAGCCAGGCTTGGAAGCAGCTGAGGAAATCCAGAGACCCATTTGGGCTTGATTTTGCTGACATTGGGCTGGTCCATTTTGATCTTAGCCCAGCCCATGCAAGCCATTGCAGCCCCCATCGGCTTTATCGAATTTCCAGACTGGCGTGTTCCATAGTTGCTCACTCTAGGGTGAAGGAGCAGTTGCCGGGAAAGCCGAGCCGGTTGCATTACTGCCAGGCTCACTGAGTATGCGGGGACAGGCGTGTTGCGTGCTTGTAGCGTCCCGGCTTGATCGTGTTCTCGTGTGCGGTAAGTTCTAGAAACGTTAATAACTTTCTCATTTCTCTATCACGAAGGAACTACCTTGTTCCGCACTAGCTCCACCCCTTGACCCCTGCTTCTCCCGACCGGAGAGACCAGCAAACCAACGCCCGCCTTCCCGCTGGGCCGCACACTCCCCTCTCGCTTCCCAGCCCCAGTCACCGGGAGAGCCGAAGCCCCCCGAGGAGCCCGGATGCCAGGAGCCAAGCTTGGACAATCCCATCCAGTGACTCGAGCCTGCATGAATCCCAACTCCAGTAATTCCCCGTAATCCGCATAGCCGCCCCTCCACCGTGACCCAGCTCCACCCGAGGAGAGATCGAGTTGTTTTCCCGAGGTCAGAGAAGGTCTCAACCAAACGCAGCTGCTGAATGTTCAACCTGTGAAACAGAAATGTTTCTAGAATGAAACAGTTAACGTGCCTGGAATACCTTAATTTTTTTCATAGCTCAGAAAACTATTTTTGTCTCCATCTTTTCTACACACAGTATATTAACAAAAAGGATAAATAAGATATACATTTAAAGAGTAAGAGTTTTACAAATGTACATTTTAAAAAGAGCTCCCGGATGCACTCGCTCTCTGCATACTGACTGCCTTTTCGTTGAATTTGCACTGTTACATTTCAGTTGGATTTATTTTCTTGTTTAAGGCATTTTACATTAGTTTTATTCCATTTGGATATCGTGTCGCCATTTAAAAGAAAAAAAACACAAAATTATGGAACTTCAGGCTCCCTGAAGTAGTCGATTTTACGTAGTGAAGAAAGCCATTAAACTAGTTGACTAGAATGGTATTCTATAAGCTGGAGGGAATACAGGTAACTAGAAAACCTAAGTGACAAAGAAGGCCTCAGAAAGTCTTATGACATTAGCTGTATAATACACATACTCTACTTGACTGGCATGCCTTTGGGTTTATAGCACTTTAGTGCATATACATATTGCTACTGTATTCTTACTAACATCTTAATGTGAGTCAGTAGGTTTCACCGTAATATTGTCGTGAATTTCCCTGTACTGTACTTTTATTGTTGGTCCTCTCACGTTGATGATACAACAAAAATATTTTTAAACTATTGTCAAAAAGTTCAACTGACAATGTACAGTGTTTACTGAGAACTTTCTTGTTTGGGAAGGGTATGTGGTAAAGATTTGGACATACCAAATGGAAACAACGACCACGTCTAAGGAAGTCTGCAGAAAAGGACCACTCTGAAGTGGAATAAAAGCCTTGATATTTACAAGATCATCCTCATTGAGATTTATTGCGCCCCTACCTCATCAGCCTCCTTGCCAACCTCCCTGCCTCCTGTCTCTCCCCTCTCTGGTCCACGCTTCATTCTGCTGCTTGGATCATTTTTCTGAAAAACAGTCCAGTCCATACCTCCCTACTCTTCAAAAATCTCCAGTGGTTGCTGTCATGAGCCATGCCTGAAATCTTTGTCCTGCCTGGCTTCCCCCAGGCTGCTAAAGATTCACCTCATCTAGATTCCTGCTCCCCTGGGGAGAGATCCATGCATTCACCTCCCTCAGATTCCTGGTCCCCTGGGAAGAGAGCTGTAGATTCACCTCTCCTACTGAGCAACCCTAATTAACCGGGAGCTCCTAGTGGGCCAGGCATTTGCTGACAAGTTCAAAGCGACACCAAACCACCACTGTATGTAGCAGAAAAGTTTTTATTCCATGCTTAGTGTAATTAGAAGGGGTAAAGTGCGTAAACACTCACAAACACACACACACACTCTCTCTACTACAGAAAACATAGCTACCCGTCCAACTGTTTGCCTCAAGTTTGTGCAGATGTTCCCACATCGGGGAAGTTTGAGGAGTCCGGCTGTCCGCAGCATGTCATCCTGACTCCAGTCTTAGCTGTACCTGCATTTCTTAGATGGTTTTTCTGTGGCCCGGGGGACCAGTTCTTTCTCCCTTTTATCAGTTGTTGGGTTTTTTTTTTTTGGGGGGGGGGTGTCCTGATTTGCTGCTCTGATCACCTGCTGTCTCAAGCTCGTTTCTGGGTGAAGCCAGGAGGGACAGCTACCCCTCCCTCCGCACCCTCATTGCACAGTCTCTCCTGTCTGACAGCAGGACAATTCAATTCCTCCTCAAACTCCTCTACAATTCCATTTCTCCTCAAATTCCTCTTTTGACATTGTTGCTCATGGGGTCAACGAACAGTCTCTTGTGAAATGGCTTCTGTGCTACAAGATGGATTCACTCTTGCTCACCTCAGTTGCCCATATACCTCTGCATCAAACAGAAACGCCTCAGCTTTATGGCAGTCCTACTTGGACTGTGAGCCCCATGCGAGACACAGCTTGTGACTGATCCAATTAACTTGTATCTACTTAGTCCAGTCTGCATATTTTGTTGTGCTAATGATTACTTACCCTCTGTACCTCAGCCTCACCTAGCCATTCGTTGTCGTATTTATTGAGCACTTACTGTGTTCAGAGTACTGTACTAAACACTTGGGAGAGTACAGGACAACAATAAACAGATGAAATCCCTGCCCACAATGATCTTACACTCTAGAGATGGGGAGACAGACATCAATACAAATAAATTGCAGATACGTACATAAGTACTGTAGGGCTCAGAGGGGGGAAGAACAGAAAAACAAGTCAGGGCTATGCAGAGGGAGTGGGTCCCACCACTGAACCTTTGCCCACACCCTTCCTCTGGCCTGGAACTCCTTCCCCCTTCATTTATGACAGACCACTACTCTCTTCATCTTCAAAACCATCCTAAAAACCTTCTTCTCCAAGAGGCCTTCCTAGACTTCATTTCCCTTTTGTGTTGCCCTGCACTTAGCTGAGAATTCCTTAAGTCCTTTGATATTCACCCCAGCTCCACAACACTTTTGTTCACATCTTGTACTCTATTTCTCCTCTCTGTAATTCATTTTAATGTTTGTCTTCCCCTTTAATAATAATAATGACATTTATTAAGCGCTTACTATGTGCAAAGCACTGTTCTAAGGGCTGGGGAGGTTACAAAGTGATCAGGTTGTCCCACAGGGGGCTCACAGTCTTAATCCCCATTTTACAAATGAGGTAACTGAGGCACAGAGAAGTTGTGACTTGCCCACAGCTGACAAGTGGCGGAGCCAGGATTTGAACCCATGACCTCTGACTCCAAACCCATGCTCTTTCCACTGAGCCACGAGTCAATTTTACATTAAGAAAGCCAGTCAATCAATAAACTATATTTATTGAGCGCTTACTGTGTGCAGAGATTGGCCAGCTGTACTGATTGACCTTCTTCACTAGGCCACTCCTGGTGACTAAATTATATTAAACCTAAGTGGATTCACCTGGGCTGAAGTGGTCTACACTCCAATGAGGGCATAGCCTTCCGTGGCAAATGATCCCAGCTTTGATAACTGAGGATACTTCACTGGGAGGATGGACATCATCTGGAACGAAGGAAGTTGACGGGAGGTAAACTCTGAGCTGTCTGGAGCTGTTCATCCCATTACCGCTCATGATTGTGGTAGCACATCCATCTTATGTTTGTTGGAATCTTGGAGGATTCACAGTATAAGTCAAATTCAGTTAAACCCAGTGCAGGAAGGAGGATAGGGGTGGGAATCCAAACATTTCATTTCCTTTTACCGTGATCATGTGGCCGATCAATCGACAGCTTGGTCTTTTGTGGTCGGAGGTTGTGGTGTAGGGGTGGCAGAGCCCTGAAGCTTCACTGGGGCTTCTAGACTGTGAGCCCACTATAGGGTAGGGACCGTCACTATATGTTGCCGACTTGTACTTCCCAAGCTCTTAGTACAGTGCTCTGCACACAGTAAGGGCTCAATAAATATGATTGAATGAATGAATGGGGCAGTGAGTTCCAATAGAATTTTTCCTTCTTGGAAAAACCCAGGGGCAAATGCAGGTTAGTCTCAGTGCAAAGCATCTCCTTGAAACCTGCATCTCACCCACTTCAACCCAGGAGGATATTTGTGTGACTTAATATCATCCTGTCAGACCTACCTCGAATCTCGTGCCCCTTGTCTGTGGAAAGAGCACGGGCTTTGGAGTCAGAGACCATGGGTTCAAATCCAGGCTCCACCAATTGTCAGCTGTGTGACTTTGGGCTAGTCATTTCACTTCTCTGGGCCTCAGTTACCTCATCTGTAAATCAATCAATCAATCAATCAATCGTATTTATTGAGCGCTTACTATGTGCAGAGTACTGTACTAAGCGCTTGGGAAGTACAAATTGGCAACACATAGAGACAGTCCCTACCCAACAGTGGGCTCACAGTCTAAAAGGGGGAGACAGAGAACAGAACCAAACATACCAACAAAATAAAATAAATAGGATAGAAATGTACAAGTAAAATAAATAAATAAATAAATAAATAGAGTAATAAATATGTACAACCATATATACATATATACAGGTGCTGTGGGGAAGGGAAGGAGGTAAGATGGGGGGATGGAGAGGGGGACGAGGGGGAGAGGAAGGAAGGGGCTCAGTCTGGGAAGGCCTCCTGGAGGAGGTGAGCTCTCAGCAGGGCCTTGAAGGGAGGAAAAACGTAAAATGGGGATTAAGACTGTGAGCCCCCCATGGGACAACCTGATCACTTTGTAACCTCCCCAGCGCTTAGAACAGTGCTTTGCACATAGTAAGTGCTTAATAAGTGCCATCATTATTATCCTGGTGGGATGTTTGGTCACTCTTATCCTGGACTGCCACCACCACTAACTCACATTACACAGTCTAATTCCCTCCATTACACTCCCAAAGAGGCACAATCCATCTTGCCCTTGACTCTTTCCCTTAGATCACTTCAGTGACAGTTAAAGTGGCAGCTGGTTCCTTAAATTGTCAGCCGGGTGATAAGATGATAGCTGAGCTATCAGTAGAAATTATTTTTTGATCTGGATGGCTGCTTTTCTAGTTGCTTTTACAATGCTATTTTCACTTTTATCCTCACACCATCCCTGTGAGCTAAGATAAGGCAGTTATGATTATCCCTGTTTTAATGGATGAGGAAACAAAACTAAAGGGAGGTTAAGTGACTTGTCCAATGTCCCCCAAGAGGACAGTGGCAGAGTTAGGACTAGAACCCAGGACTCCTGATTCCCAGGTTCACGTTCTATTCTCTAAACCAGTTGTGATGTTGGGCTAATAATAATAATAATGGTATTTGTTAAGCACTTACTATGTGCCAAGCACTGTTCTAAGCACTGTGGGGGGATAAAAGGTAATCTGGTTGCCCCACATGGGGCTCACAGTCTTAATCCCCATTTTACCGATGAGGGAAATGAGGCACAGAGAAGTTAAGCGACTTGCCCAAAGTCACACAGCTGACAAGTGGCGGAGTCAGGAGTCCGACTCCCAAGCCCGTGCTCTTTCCACTGAGCCATGCTGCTTCTCTGGGGTTTTTAAAGCAGCCACCAGGCTCCAGAGGAATTCAGAGCCTTTTACCCATCCGACCCCCGTCCTCTGCAGGTGTTAGCCTGTTGGCTAAGGTTGAGGCTACCTTTCTGCTTTGCTTGCATCAAAGACCTTTTCCCAGCATGGATTGTTAATCTGTACCAAGGCAATTTTTGGCTGCTTCATGGTTCTTGATTTAAAAGACACATAATGGAGTTTTTCCCAACTATCTACTTTTAGTTGGGATGAAAGCCAGAGATTCCCAGCAACGGTCTGCTTGTTTTCTTTCTTCCTCTTCCCCAATCCAACCTGAGTCAGCAGGAGTGAAGTCCACAGGATGATTGGGGGTTTTGTCCCTTAAACCCCCAAACTTCCTTTTTTTGGTCATAGTATTAGTTAAGTGCTATGTTCCGCATGTTGTACTAAGCACTGGGGGAAAAACAAGCTAATCAGGTTGTACACAGTCCCTGTCCATAGGGCTCACAGTCTCAATCCCCATTTACACAGAGAGGTTAAGCAATTTGCCCAAGGTCACACAGCAGACAAGTGGCGGAGCTGGGATTAGAACACAGGTCCTTCTGACTCTCAGGCCCATGCTCTATCCACTAGACCACGCTGCTTCCCCATCTTCCTACTCCTTCATCACACCTGCATAATCAATCAGTGGTATTTACTGAGTGCTTACTATGTGCAGAACACTGTATTAAGCACCTGGAACAGTACAAACTACAACAGAATTAGCAGACACGTTTCCTGCCCATAACGAGTTTACGGTCTACAGACAAGCTAACAGTCTAGAGATGAGCTAACAGTTTAGAGAAGCTATGTTGTTTAAAAAAACTCGTCTGCTTCTTGGAGGTTACAGCTTCTCTCCAGCAAGTTTCCCACAAGCCCCTCATAGGACTAATGTGGTAATTAAGCTATCCACCTGTAAGACTGTATGTTGCAAAAAGTTTGCGCTTGAGGTAATGGCACAATTTGAAAAGCTTGGCCCAGGCCTGGGACTGTTTTAGTAGGTGCCATGGGCAGCGGGAATCCCAAATGCCTGCCAAGCAGTGCATGCAAAGAGGCCTGGACCTTCCTGTGATAAGTGAAGTCCTAATTAATGACCCACTGGGGGAAAGCACACTGCTCAGAACTTAGGGAGAATTCCAGTACAGAAGTCCTCTCCTATTCCACTCCCTTACTAAAGGGTGAGAAGTTCAGCAAATACATCTTCAATAGATTGTAAACTCCATGAAAGCAGGCGCTGTATCCACCAACTCTACTGTATTGTAAACTCTCCCACGTGCTTCGTACAGTGCTCTGCACAGTAAGCAGTCAAAAAATACCATTGACTGAGTCTCCAGAATGATCATCGCTGAGGAAAAGGGCTAACCATCCAAACAGACAAGTTACCCATTTTAGGAAGGGATTTAAAACTTTCAAGAAGATATTCCCAAGCGCTTAGTGCAGTGCTGTGCACACAGTAAGCACTCAATAAATACAATTGAATGAATGAATAATAATAATAACAATAATAAATGTGGTACTTGTTAAGTGCTTACTGTGTGCCAGGGACTGTTCTAAGAGCTGGGGTAGATACAAGGTAATCAGCTTAGACACAGTCCTTATCCCACATAGGGCTCATAGTCTAAATCCCCATTTTACAGATGAGGGAACTGAGGCACAGAGAAGTAAAGTAGCGGGCCTGAGTCACACAACAGACAAGTGGCAGAGCCAGGATTATAACCCAGGTCCTTCTGTATCTACTAGGCCACACTACTTCCTGCACAGTGGTTATTCATTTGGAAACAGGACACCTTTTCTCTCCCCTTTGCTCCCCTATGGGAGCTGTGGAAACCCTCCCGCATCTTGAAAAGATCTAAAGGCAAAGGCAGGGAAGGAGTCAGCTCTCAGTGTGAACTGACAGAAGGACCCTAAGCAAGAAATGAGAATTGGTGGATCTTTAGTTAATTAACTGCTTACAACGCATAAATACTATGCTATGTTCTTAAGTAGACACAAGATCATCAGAGCAGTCCATTCCTGTCGCATGCAGGGTTGATAATTCATTCATTCATTCATTGAATCGTATTTATTGAGCGCTTACTGTGTGCAGAGCACTGTACTAAGCGCTTGGGAAGTACAGGTCGGCAACATATAGAGGCGGTTCCTACCCAACAACGGGCTCACAGTCTAGAAGGGGGGAGACAAACAACAAAACAAAAGATGTAGACAGGTGTCAAAATCATCAGAACTAATAGAATTAAAGCTATATGCACATCATTAACAAAATAGATGGAATAGTAAATATGTACAAGTAAAATAGAGTAATAAATCCGTACAAATATATATACAAGTGCTGTAGGAAGGGGAAGGAGGTAGGGTGGGGGGGATGGGGAGGAGGAGAGGAGGAGGGGAAGGTAATTTAGCCTCAGTATTACAAGATGAAGGCCCTGAAATAAAATTACTTCAGTGGAAAGCAGCATGATCTAGTGAAAAGAGAGTAGGCCTGGCAGTCAGAGGATTTGCCTTCTTAATCCTGGCTCCTCCCCATTTCTGCCCTGTGACCTCGGTCAAATCACTTAACTTCTCTGGGCCTCAGTTCCCTCAACTGTAAAATGGGAATTCAGTACCTATTCTCCCTCCTACTTCAACTGTGAGCCCCATGTGGGACTGATTATCTTGTATAATAATAATGATGGCATTTGTTAAGCGCTTACTATGTGCAAAGCACTGTTCTAAGTGCTGGGGAGGATACAATAATAATAATAATAATGGCATTTATTAAGCGCTTACTATGTGCAGAGCACTGTTCTAAGCGCTGGGGGGGATACAAGGTGATCAAGTTGTCCTACGTGGGACTCACAGTCTTCATCCCCATTTTACAGATGAGGTAACTGAGGCTCAGAGAAGTTAAGTGACTTGCCCAAGGTCACACAGCAGACATGAAGCAGCGTGGCTCAGTGGAAAGAGCCCGGGCTTTGGAGTCAGAGGTCATGGGTTCAAATCCCGGCTCCGCCACTTGTCAGCTGGGTGACTTTGGGCAAGTCACTTCACTTCTCTGGGCCTCAGTGACCGCATCTGGAAAATGGGGATTAAGACTGTGAGCCCCACGTGGGACAACTTGATCACCTTGTAAAATCCTCAGCACTTAGAACAGTGCTTTGCACATGATAAGCGCTTAACAAATGCCATCATTATTATTATTATTATGTGGTGGGGTCAGAATTCGAACCCATGACCTCTGACTCCAAAGCCCGTGCTCTTTCCACTGAGCCACGCTGCTTCAAGGTGATCAGATTGTCCCAAGCAGGGCTCACAGTCTTCATCCCCATTTTACAGATGAGGTAACTGAGGCATAGAGAAGTTGTGACTTGCCCAAAGTCACACAGCTGAGAATTTCCAGCGTCTAGTGCAGCTCTTGGGACATAGTAAATGTTTAACAAATACCACAATTATTATTTGCCCAACATATTAGAATTAGAGAGATTGTTTCCTGACTCCCAGACCGAACAGTCATTAGGCTAGGCAGCCTCTGACTTGGCCTAGCATTGCTGAAATGAGGGCTGAGGAATCCAGCCAAAGTGTCAGATCCCACACCCAAGCAGAGAGAGGAGCAAAGGAGCCCTGGGACTCTTATCAATCAATCAATCAATCAATCGTATTTATTGAGCGCTTACTGTGTGCAGAGCACTGTACTAAGCGCTTGGGAAGTACAAGTTGGCAACATATAGAGACAGTCCCTACCCAACAGTGGGCTCACAGTCTAAAAGGGGGAGACAGAGAACAAAACCAAACATACTAACAAAATAAAATAAATAGAATAGATATGTACAAGTAAAATAGAGTAATAAATATGTACAAGCATATACATATATACAGGTGCTGTGGGGAAGGGAAGGAGGTAAGATGAGGGGGATGGAGAGGGGGACGAGGGGGAGAGGAAAGAAGGGGCTCAGTCTGGGAAGGCCTCCTGTAGGAGGTGAGCTCTCAATAGGGCCTTGAAGAGAGAAAGAGAGCTAGCTCTTATGCTCTTAGCTCTCTTAGACTCTTATGCAGGTAAGCTCCTCCTCAGAGTCACAACCAGCAGGTGTTTGGCTACAGAACATGAGCTGGGGGGTGGGAACAAAGGATCTGTTTAGTTTCCGGGCTTGTGTCCCATCACTTCTGCTCAGCATTCCATCCCTCAGATTTTCCTCTCTGGAATGGTCCTGGCCCAACAGGCAGCCAAAGTCGAGCTTTCTGCGGGGAGCTGAAGCCATTTGTGAAAAACCTCAGAGCCTATTCTGCCGGTCAGACAAATGGGCAAAACTGTTACTCTGGAAAGGGCAAGCCCTGCAGAAGCTGGGCCTGCCCTGCTCTGCTCTTGAATGGAATAAATCAATCCATCATTTGCATTTATTGAGGGCTTACTATGTGCAGAACACTGAACTAAGCCCTTAGGAGAATACAGTATATCAGAGTTGGTAGATACAATGGAAGCACCCAAGCTGGTATGTCTTCGGTCATTTACTTTGTCTTTATTCATTGTCAGAGTCACTTTTTTATAGTATTTGTCTAGCACATCCTATGTGCCAAGCACTGTAATAATAATAGTAATGATGGCATTTATTAAGCACTTCTGTTCTAAGCGCTGGGAGGTTACAAGGTGATCAGTTTGTCCCTTGGGGGGCTTACAGTCAATCCCCATTTTAAAGATGAGGTTACTGAGGCACAGAGAAGTTAAGTGACTTACCCAAAGTCACACAGCTGACAATTGGCGGAGCCAGGATTTGATCCCATGACCACTGACTCCAAAGCCCATGCTCTTTCCACTGAGCCACGCTTATTATATATCCATTAAGCAGCTACTATGTGCCAGGCACTGATCTAAGTGCTGAGGTAGATACAAGCTAACCAGATTGGACACATTCCCTGTCCCTTATCAATCAATCAATCAATCAATCGTATTTATTGAGCGCTTACTGTGTGCAGAGCACTGTACTAAGCACTTGGGAAGTACAAGTTGGCAACATATAGAGATGGCCCCTACCCAACAGCGGTGTCACAGTCTAGAAGGGAGAGACAGAGAACAAAACCAAACATATTAACAAAATAAAATAAATAGAATAGATATGTACAAGTAAAATAAATAAATAGAGTAATAAATATGTACAAACATATGTACATATATACAGGTACATAGGGTACATAGTCTTAATCCCCATTTTACAGATAAGGTAACTGAGGCACAGAGAAGTGAAGTGACTTGCTCAAGGTCATACAGCCGACAGGTAGCGAAGCCGGGATTAAAACTCACATCCCTCTGGCTCCCAGGCCAGTGCTCTATCCACTAGGCTATGCTGTCTCTCATTTCTTACTTGTTTCCAATTCTTACTCTGGGTTGGGGTTTTGCAGTGATTCCTGGACAGCTCTCAGATCGGTGCAGCAGTGTCGGGGGTGGAGGACATAGCTTGTAAATGGGGCTTTTTCTATCCAAACTCTCATGCGGTTTCTGGTCCTGGCCTCTCGAAGGTTCCCTCAACTTCTGTAGGGTGGAAGAAAAGAACCTAATCATTTCTCAGGAAGGAGATTTTCTCCCAGCCAGTTTACTGGGATATGTCCCTAATGGACTCGAGTTTCAGTTAGGCAGGTGATGGCTTGGAAAATGGCTTCTGACATGGTATTTCCATTTCAGAGTCAGAACCAATGGAAAAAGATGAAAGGGGACTCAGTTCAGTGAGGATGAACTGGGAAATTCTTGGGGAAAGAAATAGTAAAATGTGCAGAGCTGTGATTGTTTTAGTAAGATTTGCCCAAAGCAACCTGAGCTGGTGGGGCGACTAAAAGAAACATACATTTGAAAAGTGTGTCAGGAGGGTAATGATCCATTCAAATAAGCCCCTTTTTGGTATGATAAATAGAAAGACACCATGTTGATCACTCTTTACTGGTGTTTGGCAGTCTGGAGGAAACTCTGGGAACTCAGTGCAACTGAATCATATGCTAGGTCAGTCTAAATTGCATTCAAAGCTGGCCCAAAAGGCCAATATAAGGGCAACCATCCATTCCACACTGTATAAATAGAAAGAACAGGGTGTCAGAAGGCCTGTATTCTTCTCCCTCCTTCACCAGTTGCCTGCTGTGTGATCTTGAGCAAATAACTTTTCGGTGACTGTTTCCTCATCTGTAAAATGAGGATTAAATAACTCTGCACACAATAAGCGCTCAGTAAATACCATTGAATGAATGAATGAGCCTTGGAGACAGAAGGACTGCGTTCTAATCCTGGCTCTACCACATGTCTGCTGTTTGGCATTGGACAAGTCACTTAACTTTTCTGGACCTCAGTTCCCTCATCTGTAAAATGGGGATTACGACTGTGATCCCCATGTGAGACAGGTATCATGTCCACCCTGTTTAACTTGTACCTACCCTAGTGCCTGGCACAAAGTAAGTGCCTAACAAGTACCATAATTGCTATTATCTTGTATCTACCCCAGTACTTGGTCAGTGCTTGGTACATAGTAAGGACTTAACACTATTATTATTATTACTAATAATAATAATAACATTTGTAATAATAATAATTGTGGTACTCTCCAGAATGATTATTACTATCATCAACATACTTACTGGGACAGTATCATTGGTGCATGTTCTTCTAGATGACATCTTTCTTCAGAGGGCACCATGTTGCTTCTGTGTACTGTAAGCCAGGATTCTCTGTCTGTCTGACTAGCAGCAGCCAAAATTCCCAAGTAGTCCCATAGGTGATTTGAAGTTGTGTTAGTAATTGCAACCACTGATCTAGCTGGGAACCAAGGTGTATGGTGGATTGACAAGAGCTCTCCAGAATCTACTTTTAAAGGCCAGAAACTAAGCATCTTTGTCTGGATACATTTTTGACAACTTTGATGAGCATAAGGATATGGAGATTGAGCTTTTTGAGCAAGTGTCCAAGGTGGCCTTCCTCCCACCGTATATTTCACTTCACTCTTTAAACAGGTGCAGGTTAATGTGAAGTGGCTAGAAACAGGCTGTCAGTCTGCCAACCAGGTTTGAAGCCTCTCACAATAATCAGATTGGCCATTTGAGGTGGGCTGGCATGTCTCTGTCATTGATTGGCTGAGAACTCTAGGCTGGTCCAGGAATAGAGCACATTGACTGCCCCAAAATAGCAACAGTGAGATGCATCCTCTTCCCCTGTCTTGCTACATGATAAATGGAGTCTCATTCTGCAAGGAGACGACAGCCTAGTTTTCGCCTGTTTGAAATGTCAATCGATGTGAGCCAGGCACCATTAGGGAGCCTCTGAGGGAAACTGAAAATGTAGACGAGTCAGGTAAACCAAAAACGCGGGAGAAGATGGACTTGGGCCTTTGCACTGATTGACTGATGGCCACTGAGATCAGCCAATGCTTTAAATGTCTACACAAAAGATGGGGGGGGTGTTTAATTCAGTGCTCTGCACACATTAAGTGCTCAATAAATAGGATTGATTGATTGAGAGGGTTTCCTTGGCAAGCCCTGCCTCTGTATTCCAAATCTTAGCACATGCAATGCAGAATCCCAAGTGTTCCTATGGGACACCCTGCCTTGGGAAGTCAACCTTTCACATGGGAATTCAAATGAAGACCATCATTCTCTTGCTTCTTTCATTCATCCTCCCTCCCAGCCTCACAGTACATGTGTTCATGTCTGTAATTTATTTATATTAATGGCTCTCTCCCCCTGTAAACTGTAAGCTTGTGGGCAGGGAATGTGTCTGGTTTTTGTTGTATTGTACTCTCCCAAGTGCTTAGTACAATGTTCTGCACACAGTAAGTGCTCAATAAATACAATTGACTGACTTGTTAGTTGCATATGTGTCAGAGCCTGCTTGAGTGCACTGGATTTTAAGTGAGGCATGAATAGACTTGGGGGACTTGAACAAGGTAAAGTCAAGGAGAATTTGAGGGAGGAGGGTGGAAAAGAAGCAGGGAGAAGAGCAGGAGAGGAAAAGCTGAAAAGAAAGGAAAATAAAGGCCAGGGTTCTGCTGCTTTATAAATAATAGCTGTGTTATTTGTTTTAGCACTTACTGTGTATCACACCCCTCCTGAAAAATCTCCAGTTCTTGCTTATCCACCTCCATATCAAACAAAAACTCCTTACCATTGTCCAAAAACTCCAACACCTTGCCTCCTCCTACCTCATCTTGCTTCTCTCCTTTCACAATCCAGCCTGCATACTTTGCTCCGCTGGTGCTAACCTTCTCACTGGGCCTCCATCCTGCCTGTCTCGCCACCGACCCATGGCCGAAGTCCTACCTCTGGCCTGGAATGCCCTCCCTCCTCAAATCTGCCAGACAATTTCTCTCCACCTCTTCAAAGCCTTACTGAAGGCACGTCTCCTCCAAGAGGCCTTCCCAGATTAAGCCCCACTTTTCCTCATCTCCCACTTCCTTCTGTGTCAACCTGACTTGCTCCCTTTGCTTCCCCCCCACACCCCACAGTGCTTATGCATATAGTTGTAATTTTATTTATTTACATTGATGTCTATTTGTACTGTTGTCTGTCTGTGATCTTGTTGACTGTGACTCATTGTGCTTGATATTCATTCATTCAGCCCATTGTTGGGTAGGGACCGTCTCTATATGTTGCGGACTTGTACTTCCCAAGCGCTTAGTACAGTGCTGTGCACACAGAAAGCGCTCAGTAAATATGATTGAATGAATTCATTCAATCGCATTCATTCAATCGCTGTGAGCTCACTGTTGGCAGGGATTATTTCTCTTTATTGCTGTCTTGTACTTTCCCAAGTACTTAGTACAGTGCTCTGCAAACAGTAAGCACTCAATAGGTGCAATTGAATGAATGGATGAATCTCAAGCACTGTAGCCTCTGGCACTGCGCTGAGGTAGATAGATTATCACATCCCACATGTGGATCACAGTCTAAGTAAGAGGAAGAACAGGTATTGAATCCCCATTTTACAGATGAGGGAACTGAGGCACAGAGAAGTTCAGTGACTTTCCATAGGTCACACCACAGAAAAGTGGCAGAGCCAGGACTAGAACCCAGGTCATTTGACTCCCAAGCCTGTGGTCTTTCCATTAGACCATGCTGTTTCTATAAAATCTTCCCTCCCAAACCCTGCCCTCTCCCTGACTTTCCCATCACTGCTGATGGCACTGCCATCCTTCCCATCTCACAATCCTGAAACCCTGGTGTCATCCTTGACTCTGCTCTCTCGTTCACCCCTCACATCCAATCTGTCACAAAAACCTGCCAGTCTCACCTCCATAACATTGCCAAGATCTGCCCTTTCCTCTCCATCCAAACTGATACCTTGCTGGTTCAATCTCTCATCCTATCCTGACTGCATTACTGCATCAGCCTCCTCTCTGATCTCCTATTCCCCTGTCTCTCCCCACTTCAGTCTATACTTCACGCTGCTGCCCAGATCATCTTTGTGCAGAAACGCTCTGGGCATGTTACTCCCCTCCTCAAAAATCTCCAGCGACTGCCTGTCAACCTACACATCAAGCAAAAACTCCTCACTCTCGGCTTCAAGGCTCTCTGTCATCTCGCCCCCTCCTACGTCACCTCCCTTATCTCCTTCTACAGCCCAGCCCACACCCTCCATTCCTCTGCCACTAACCTCCTCACTGTACCTCGTTCTCACCTGTCCCGCCATCGACCCCCGGCCCACATCCTCCCCCTGGCCTGGAATGCCCTTCCTCCACACATCCACCAAGCTAGCTCTCTTCCCCCCTTCAAAGCCCTACTGAGAGCTCACCTCCTCCAAGAGGCCTTCCCAGACTGAGCCCCCTTTTTCCTCTCCTCCCCCCGCCCTACCTCCTTCCCCTCCCCACAGCACCCGTATATATGTTTATACAGTTTTATTACTCTATTTATTTTACTTGTACACATTTACTATTCTATTTATTTTGTTAATGATGTGCATTTAGTTTTAACTGTATTTATTCTGATGACTTGACACCTGCCCACATGTTTTGTTTTGTTGTCTGTCTCCCCCTTCTAGACTGTGAACCCATTGTTGGGTATGGACCGTCTCTATATGTTGCCGACTTGTACTTCCCAAGTGCTTAGTAGAGTACTCTGCACACAGCAAGCACTCAATAAATACGATTGAATGAATGAATCAATGAATGACTCCTGGGCTCATGCTCTTTCCACTAGGCCACATTACTTCCTTATTGGAGCTTCTTTTCTCTTTACCTGAAAAAAGGATACATAAAAATGACCAAAGAGGCATTTGTTACTGTTGGGTTGATGAATTGTAGCATGGCTCAGTGAGTAGAAGGTGGGCCTGGGAGACAGAAGGTCATGGGTTCTAATCCCTGCTTTGCCACTTGTTTGCATTGTAGCCTTGGGTGAGTCACTTCATTTCTCTGTGCCTCAGTTACCTCAACTGTGACATGAAGATTGAGACTGTGAGCCCCACCTGGGACAGGGAGTGTATCCAACTTGATTTTGTTTGTAACTACCCCAGCGCTTAGTATAGTGCCTGGCATATAGTAAGTGCTTAACAAATACCATTATTGCTATTATTACTACTATTGTTAAGAATAATTTCTTAACAATAATAATAATAATATTAAGCCATGCCATTTAGCTCCCATGCCCCCAACCATTGAGAATTTTTCAAGCATTTGTACTGCTTCTGCTTGATAGGTAGGCTCTGGGAGAGAAACCCCTCCCTAAAATGTATTAGACCTTTTGATTGAAGGATTCATGCATTCATTCAATTGTATTTACTGAGTGCTTACTGTGTGCAGAGCACTGTAATAAGCACTTGGAAAGTACAAGTCGGCAACATATGGAGTCAGTCCCTACCCAACAACGGGCTCATAGTCTTGAAAGGGGAGACAGACAACAAAACAAAATAAGTAGACGTGTATCAATGCCATCAGAATAAATAGAATTATAGCTATATGCACATCATTAATAAAATAGAGTAATAAATATGTACAAATATACACAGGTGCTGTGGGGTGAGGAAGGGGGTAGGACAGAGGAAGGGAGTGGGGGTGACGGGGAGGGGAGGAGGAGCAGAGGAAAAGGGGGGGCTCAGTCTGGGAAGGCCTCCTGCAGGAGGTGAGCTCTCAGTAGGGCTTTGAAGGGAGAAAAAGAGCTAGTTTGGTGGATGTGCGGAGGGAGGGCATTCCAGGCCAGGGGTAGAACGTGGGCCAGGGATCGATGGCAGGATAGGCGAGACTGAGGCACAGTGAGGAGGTTAGCGGCAGAGGAGCAGAGTGAGCGGGCTGGGCTGTAGAAGGAGAGAAGGGAGGCGAGGTAGGAGGGGGCGAGGTGATGGAGAGCTTTGAAGCCGAGGGTGAGGAGTTTTTGCTTCATGCGAAGTTTGATAGGCAACCACCGGAGATTTTGGGGGAGGAGAGTGACATGCCCAGAGTGTTTCTGTACGAAGATAAGCCAGGCAGCAGAGTGAAGAATAGACTGCAGTGGGGAGAGACAGGAGGATGGGAGATCAGAAAGGAGGCTGATACAGTAATTCAGTCGGGATAGGATGAGAGATTGAACCAACAAGGTAGCAATATGGATGGAGAGGAAAGGGTGGATCTTGGAGATGTTGCGAATATGAGACCGGCAGTTTTTGGTAACGGATTGGATGTGAGTGGTGAATGAGAGAGTGGAGTCAAGGATGACACCAAGGTTGCAGGATTGTGAGATGGGAAAGATGGTCGTGCTGTCCAGAGTGATGGGAAAGTCAGGGAGAGGACAGGGTTTGGGAGGGAAGATAAGGAGCTCAGTCTTGGGCTTGTTGAGCTTTAGGTGGCGGGTACACATCGAGGTGGAAATGTCCTGAAGGCAGGAGCAGATACGAGCCTGGAGGGAGGGAGAGGGAACAGGGGAGGAGATGTAGATTTGGGTGTCATCTGCATAGAGATGATAGTTGAAGCCGTGGGAGTGAATGAGGTCACCAAGGGAGTAAGTACAGTTGGAGAACAGAAGGTAACCAAGAACTGTCCCTTGAGGAGCCCCTACAGTAAGAGGATGGGAGGGGGAGGAGGAGCCCGTGAAGGATATTGAGAATGTATGGGAACAGAGATAAGAAGAGAACCAGGAGAGGACAGAGTCCATGAAGCCAAGTTTGGATAACATGCTGAGGATAAGGGGATGGTCAAAAGTGTTAAAGGCAGCTGAGAGTTCGAGGAGGGTTATGATAGTGTAGGAACCATTGGATTTGGCAAGAAGGAGATCATTGGTGACCTTTGAGAGGGCAATTTTGGTGGAATGCAGGGGACAGAAGCCAGATTGGAGGGGGTCCAGGAGAGAGTTGGAGGAGAGGAATTTGAGGCAGCAAGTGTAGATGACTCTTCCTAGGAGTTTGGAAAGGAAGGGAGGGAGATAGGGCGATAACTGGAAGGGGCAGTGGGGTCAAGAGAGGGGTTTTTTAGGATGGGAGAGACGTGGGCATGTTTGAAGGCAGAGGGGAAGAAATCATTGGATAGTGAGTGCTTGGAGATGGAAGTTAAGGAGGAGAGGAGGGAAGGGGTGAGAGTTTTTAAAAGATGATATAAGGATTGTAATACACAGCTACTTGGCTGCCTTTCAAAGTCACTGCCTCCTACCTCCTCTTCCCCCTACACACTCATGTATAGACACACACACACACACACACACACACACACACACACACACACACAATTCAACTCTGTCTCAGAAAATGAAACATCTCATACTTTTGGCTAAAGGCAACATGGCAACAAACTTAGAAGAATTTCACATTGGAAAGAATGTCACATTTAAAAACAGATGCATCCTTTGTTCCCTTTGTTTCTAGCAAAGAGAAGTGATCTGGGTGAGACCATTTGTAGTCAGTGTCCCATTTCAAGGGAGTCTTCTGTTGCTCCAAATTGATTCAAAAACTATATCTGATGGTCTTTCAAAAATCTCAGGAATGGATGGTGTGAGCCCAGAAGTATTTTCCTGGAAGCTAAAGGGCACTTGAGTCCATAAAGTGTAGACAGTGGATACAGAACGGGCCTGTGAGTCAGAAGGTCCTGCGTTCTAATTCCAGCTCTGCCACACATCTACTGTGTGACCTTGGGCAAGTCGCTTAACTTCTCTGGGCCTCTGTTACCTCATCTGTGAAATGGGTACTATCCTCTCAGGATCACAACTGGAGAGTTTCCAATTCTCTGCCAGTCTCAGCTATGAGAAGGAGAGTCAAGCGGAGGCATACCCATTCCATTTCTAGCTTGGCCAGTGGCTAGCGAGTGGAAGGTAATCTGCTACAAGTCAAAACGTACCTGTGCTGGGCAGCAGTAACATGGGAGAGAGTTAAGGGCAGAGACTCAAGTTTACTGCACAGAAGAAGGCGATGGTAAACCACTTCTGTATTTTCACCAACAAAACTCTCTGGATACACTGCAAGAACGATTGCAGATGGAGGTGGGATGTTCTGGGAGAGCTATATCCATGGAGTTGCTACAGTTCAGAGACGATTTGACCCCATAAGAGCAGACAAAATAGTGACTAAGAGAATGTGAGCCCCATATGGGACAGGGACTGTGTCCAACCTATTAAACTTGTAACTACCCCAGTTCTTAGAACAGGGCTTGGCATATAATAAGCACTTAACAAGTACCATAATTATTAATTATTATTATAATTGGAAAATACTCATCCTGTAAAAATCCAGACATCCCTGACAGCCCAAATGGAGTTGGTTGTCCTGGTGAAGTGGCAGAGGATAGAAAGGAATGTGTTGGTAAGAGACAGCCTCTTACTAGTCCTATGCTGCAGACTGAAAAGGTGTTAATTGGAATACAAACATCTGTTTTTTATGGTCTCCCTGGTTCCTCTTCCAAAATGTTCTTCTAAAGAACTTGATAAGAATCCCCTTTGCTTTAGACTCTGTAATTCTGTTATTGAAGAAATCTTATCTTAATCAGTCAATTATTCATATTGATTGAGTGCCTAGCGTGTGCAGTGCACCGTACTAAGAGCTTGGGAGGGTACAGTATAACAGAGGTGATAGGCATGTTCCCTGCCCACAAGGTGTTTACTGTTTAGAGGGGGAGACAGACTTAAAAATAAATTCCTGTTAGGGAAATGGGAGAATATAGGGAAACACATAAGTGCTGTGGGGCTGAGGGCGGGGTGAATAAAGTGTACAAATCCAAGTGCAAGGGTGATTCAGAAGGTTAAAACTGGAAATGGCCTTATGCAATCTATTAAGTTTTTATGGGATTTAATTGATGAACTATCCCTGACACTCCCTTTTTTACAATAATAATAATAATGGCATTTATTAAGCGCTTACTATGTGCAAAGCACTATTCTAAGCGCTGGGGCGGTTACAAGATGATCAGGTTGTCCCACAGGGAGCTCACAGTCTTAATGACCATTTTGTAGATGAAGTAACTGAGGCTCAGAGAAGTTAAGTGACTTGCCCGAAGACACACAACTGACAATTGGCAGAGCCGGGATTTGAACCCATGACCTCTGACTCCAAAGCCCGTGCTCTTTCTATTGAGCCATGCTGCTTCTCTATAGTCCTATAGTTTTTGTTATGTGCTTACTGTGTGCCAGACACTGTACTAAACACTGGGGCAGATACAGGCTAATCAGGTGGGACACATCCATGTCCCACGTGGTGCTCACAGCCTTAATTCCCATTTTACAGATGAGGTAACTGAGACACAGGAAAGCGGAGTGGCTTGCCCAAGATCACACAGACAAGTGGTGGATCCAGGATTGGAACCCAGGTCCTTCTGACTCTCGGGCTCGTGCTCCATCTATTAGGCCACACTGCTTCCCCTGGGGAGAAGTCAAGGTGGGAGTGATTCAAGCAACTTACTTTTGTTCTCTGTCTCCCCCTTTTAGACTGTGAGCCCACTGTTGGGTAGGGACTGTCTCTATATGTTGCCAACTTGTACTTCCCAAGCGCTTAGTACAGTGCTCTGCACACAGTAAGCGCTCAATAAATACAATTGATTGATTGATTGATTGATCGACAAGGTTGCTGAGTCATTCGAAGGGTCTGTGTGAGAAAGCCCAATGGGAGAAACAGCTGAGACCCGGAAGGAGTCACCTGAGCAGGCTTGAAGCTGGAAAGAAAACCCTAGACCTGGTTAATGTGGAAAATACTCATCGATCAGCAGGATGGGACACTCACTCATCCCACGGCTCCTCACTTGGTGCAGGCAGAGCGGGCTTCTCACGTTCTGGGCAGAGGCGTCCCTCAGACGGCTGCTGCAACTCTCGATCTGCTGCACGGAAGGTCAGAGGCCACAGGTATTTATCACCTTTGCTCCTAGGCCATTCCGGCTTCCGGCCTCAGTTCATCCGATCTCTGCCCTCCCCCATCCTCCATCCCTAGTTTGATTGGCACGGGGGCGAGGGACACCTTCTGTATTCAATCAATCAATCAATCAATCATATTTATTGAGTGCTTACTGTATGCAGAGCACGGTACTAAGCGCTTGGGAAGTACAAGTTGGCAACACAATTTGGCAATTTGGCAAATTGGCAACAAATTGGCAATTCCTGGCTTGGGCTGTCAATCTAACAGTTTTGGTTGAAGGGGCGGTATCCCACCCACACTTCCAAGTTCCGCCTGCTAGCTCAGGTGGTCAAGAGATAGCATTTGCCCCTGAGATGGTGGGTATCCCAAAGTCACCTTGGGACACTTAGGCACAGAGAAGTGAAGTGACTTCCCCAAGGTCACACAGCAAGTGAATGGCAGGCCTGGGATCAGTGGCAGAGTCAGGTTTCTTGACTCCCAGCTCCGTATACTTTCCACTAGGCCACTCTTCCTAAATTCTGGGCTAGTGGTTCCACTGGTTTGCATGTGGCCCTTGGCCAGAGGTTGGAGCAGTGAAGCCTGAACTGCCTTGAATAGTGAGCGGGAAGTTGTCAGACTCTGGGAATTGTGTGTATTCCCACTCTGGTCTGTCCTAAGGGGATATGGGGGATAAACAAACTGGTCAGGGCAGAGCCGATGTCCTAAACTCAGTTTAAGGTCCGCAGGATTAGAGGGAGAAGGAGTAGTTAAGGAGTAGAACAACTGAAAAAGTGAAATAATTCTGCTCATCAAACCATCCCCCTTCCCTTCCAAGCAATACATTACTGGTTCCTAAGCCACAGAGGTTGTGAGCCAATTGATTTCCTGAGACCAAAAAAAATCATGATGGATGATGATGATAACTGCATTTAAGTCCTTCCTATGTGCCAAGTACTGTAGTAAGTGCTGGGGTAGACACAAGAAGCCATATGGCCTAGTGGATAGACCATGAGCCCGGGAGTCAGAAGGACCCGGATTCTTATCCTGGCCCTGCCACTTGTCTGCTCTGTGACCTTGGGCAAGTCATTTTTAGACTGTGAGCCCACTGTTGGGTAGGGACTGTCTCTATGTGTTGCCAACTTGTACTTCCCAAGCGCTTAGTACAGTGCTCTACACACAGTAAGCGCTCAATAAATACGATTGATTGATTTAACTTCTCGTCATTTAACCTCTCTGTGCCTCAGTTATTATCTGTAAAATGGTGATTTATATTGTGGGCCTCATGTGGGATATTGACTGTGTCCAACCTGATTAGGTTGTAGCAGTGTGGCTCAGTAGAAAGAGCACGGGTTTTGGAGTCAGAGGTCATGGGTTCAAATCCTGATCCTCCAATTGTCAGCCGTGTGACTTTGGGCAAGTCACTTCACTTCTCTGTGCCTCAGTTACCTCATCTGTAAAATGGGGATAAAGACTGTGAGCCCACCGTGGGACAACCTGATCACCTTGTAACCTCCCCAGTGCTTAGAACAGTTCTTTGCACATAGTAAGCACTCAACAAATGCCATTATTATTATTATTATTATTGTTATTGTTATTATTACCCCAGCACTTAGTACAGTTCCTGACACATATTCATTCATTCAGTTGTATTTACTGAGCACTTGCTTTGTGTAAAACACTGTACTAAGCACTTGGGAGAGTTCAGTAGAAGAATAAAGTCCCTGTCCACATCGAGCTTACAGTCTAGAGATGAGCTAACAGTCTAGAGCACATAGTAAGTGCATAATAAATACCATAAAAGAAAAAGATAATAAAGTTGGCCACAGTCCCTGTCCCACTCAGACCTCAGAGTCACTAGTGGTGAAGTTCATCTATGATTATGTGTATAGCTTAAAAGGCCAATGTGGGATCTCTGTTCCGTTTATACTGGGAACACCAAAAGGTTGTCTTCTGTTGTATTTTCAGGGGCATCTCTTTTAACACACGACTGAATGACTTTATAAACCAAACATTTCGTGGTTACTTGAGCTCAAAGCATACCTTGTCCAGGGATAATAAGAAAGTTCACCAGAGGGGTAGGGAAGGGTGAGAGAGACAGAGATTTACACTCTGTTTAATGGAGCCAGTATTAATTGGGTGAGACACACAGAAATCAAATTGTCAGCCCCAAAACTCTGATCTAATACCCAATTAGCAGAACCCATCTCCTTTGACATTAATTGTGTGTCCTTTCATAACAATAACAATAATGATGATGGCATTTATTAAGCGCTTACTATGTGAAAAGCACTGTTCTAAGTGCTGATCTATCTGTCAGAGCCAGTCATTGAGCTCTTAAGTTCCTACGTTAGAAAAACAGTGTGGCCTAGACTGTAAGCTCGTTGTGGGCAGGGAATGTGTCTTTTTATTGTTGTTTGTACTCTCCCGAGTGCTTAGTACAGTGCTCTGCGTACAGTAAGTGCTTAATAAATAAATGAATGAATGAATGAATGAAAGAAAAAGCATGACCTGGGTTCTGATCCTGGCTCTGTCCCTTGCCTTCTGTGTGACCTTGAGCGAGTCACTTCACTTCTCTGTGCTTCAGTAAATGTTCAGTCCATTTCCCCACTCCACAAGAACGTTCAGTGGTTGACCATCCACCTCTGAATCAAACGGAAAGTCCTTACCATTGGCTTTAAAGTGCTCAGTCACTTTATCCCTAGTTACCTCACCTCACTGTTCTCCTACTACAACCCAGCCCACGCACCTTGCTCCTCTAATTCCAACTTACCCACTGTACCTCGAGCCCATCTATCTCATGCCTACCCCTTTCCCTAGTCCTGCCTCTAGCCTAGTCCTCCCTCTTCAAATCTGACAATAACTCTACCCGCCTTCAAAGCTTTATTGAGGCACTTCTCCTCTGAGAAACCTTCGCAACTAAGCTCTCATTTCCTTTTATTCTGCTCCCCTCTGTGTCTCCCCTACTTGCAGCTTTTATTAACCCCTAACCCCACAGCACTTTCATTCATTCAATCAATTCAATTCATTCATTCATTATTATTAACCCCTAACCCCACAGCACTTTCATTCATTCAATCAATTCAATTCATTCATTCAATCAATTCAAATGAATTTCATTCATTCAATCAATCAGCTGCTAATTCAAGCTCTCATCCTATCCCGTCTGGACTACTGCACTAGCCTTCTCTCTGATCTCCCATCCTCGTGTCTCTCTCCACTTCAATCCATACTTCATGCTGCGGCCCGGATTATCTTTGTCCAGAAACGCTCTGGACATATTACTCCCCTCCTCAAAAACCTCCAATGGCTACCGATCAATCTGCGCATCAAGCAGAAACTCCTCACCCTGGGCTTCAAGGCTGTCCATCACCTCGCCCCCTCCTACCTCACCTCCCTTCTCTCCTTCTACTGCCCAGCCCGCACCCTCCGCTCCTCCACCACTAATCTCCTCACTGTACCTCGCTCTCGCCTGTCCCGCCATCGACCCCCGGCCCACGTCATCCCCCGGGCCTGGAATGCCCTCCCTCTGCCCATCCGCCAAGCTAGCTCTCTTCCTCCCTTCAAGGCCCTGCTGAGAGCTCACCTCCTCCAGGAGGCCTTCCCAGACTGAGCCCCTTCTTTCCTCTCCCCTCGTCCCCCTCTCCATCCCCCCGTCTTACCTCCTTCCCTTCCCCACAGCACCTGTATATATGTATATATGGTTGTACATATTTATTACTCTATTTATTTATTTATTTATTTATTTTACTTGTACATTTCTATCCTACTTATTTTATTTTGTTGGTATGTTTGGTTCTGTTCTCTGTCTCCCCCTTTTAGACTGTGAGCCCACTGTTGGGTAGGGACTGTCTCTATGTGATGCCAATTTGTACTTCCCAAGCGCTTAGTACAGTGCTCTGCACATAGTAAGCGCTCAATAAATACGATTGATTGATTGATTGATTTATTGAGCGCTTACCGTGTGCAGAGCACTGTACTAAGTGCTTGGGAAGTACAAGTTGGCAACATATAGGGACGGTCCCTACCCAACAATGGGCTCACAGTCTAGAAGGGGGAGACAGACAACAGAACAAAACATATTAACAAAATAAAATAAATAGAATAGTACATATGTACAAGTGAAATAGAGTAATAAATCTGTACAAACATATATACAGGTGCTGTGGGGAGGGGATGAAGGTAGGGTGGGTAGATGGGGAGGGGAGGAGGGAGAGAGGAAGGAGGGGGCTCACTTATGCACGTATCTGCAATTTATATATTTATATTAATGTCTGTCTCTCCCTCTAGGCTGTAAGCTCACTGTGGGCAGGGAATGTAACTGTTGTTATGCTGTACTCTCCCAAGCTCTTAGTATAGTGCTCTGCATTCATTCATTCAATTGTATTTATTGAGTGCTTACTGTGTGCAGAGCACTGTACTAAGCACTTGAGCATTGTACTAAGCGCTTAAGTACTCTACTAAGTGCTCATAAAATATGATTGATCAATCTGCAGAATGGGGATTCAATGCCCATTCTCTCTCCTACTTGCCCTGTCAGTCCCATATGGTACCTGATTACCTTGTGTCTACCCCAGTGCTTAGTAGAGTTTTTGGCACAAAGTAAATGCTTAACAAATACCAAAATTATTTATAGTGCTTAGGGAGATCTCAGACAACCCAAAGATTGAGTTTCCCTTGAGCATTTACTGGGTGGTTGAGGCCAAACTCTCCCAAGTTAAACTTTACCTGAGGAACGGGGTCACATTTATTGAGCACTTCCAGTGTGCAGAGCACTGTACTGAGTGCTTGGGGAAATACCATCTGATGGTGACTGACGCTTCGCTTTCCAAAGAAGGTGGGTGATGATGATGTGGCTCCCATTATAAATCAAAATAGATGTCTGGAATCTGAGGGATGTAATTACCATTGATGTTTCCGGAAGAAATGATAAGCCCTGCTGTGGGTCCTGTGGAAAGAGCACAGCTCTGGGAAGCAGGAATCACTTTTAGACTGTGAGCCCACTGTTGGGTAGGGACTGTCTCTATATGTTGCCAATTTGTACTTCCCAAGCGCTTAGTACAGTGCTCTGCACATAGTAAGTGCTCAATAAATACGATTGATGATGATGATCATCATCATCATCAGTGGAATTTATTAAGTGCTTACTGTGTTCAAAGCACTGCACTAAACACCATGGGCCTCCCGTGGGACATGGATTGTGTCCAGCCTGATTTTCATCTACCCCAGTGCCTGAAACAGTGCCTGGCACATAGTAAGCGCTTAATAAGTACCATGAAAAAAGAACTAAGCACAAATTAACTTAGAGTACAATAGAGTAAGAAGACAAGATCCCAGCCTCAAGGAGAGCATACAGTCTAGCAGGGGAGAGAGACATTAAAATAAATTATAGGTAGGGGAGACAATCAAGTCTAAGGACGTGGACATAAGAACAGGTGAGTAGATAAGTGCTTATAGGACAAAAGGGAAGGGTGGCTCAGAAGGGAGGGAAAATTGGGAACAGAGATAAGAGGTTAGTCAGGAAAGGCTTCCTGAAGGAAATGTAATTTTAGTAGGGCTTAGAGAAGCAGAGGCCTAGGGGAAAGAGCACAGGGTTTAGAGTCAGGGCACCTGGATTCTAACCCCATCTCTGTCACTTCTCTGCTGTGTGACCTTGAGTAGGTCACTTTAACTTCTCTATACCTCAGCTCCCTCATCTGCAAAATGGGGATTCAATATTTATTCTCCATTCTACTTAAGAGTGTGAGCCCCATGTGGAATCTGATCATCTTGCATCTATGTGTATCTTAGATGGGGAGTCCCATGAAGGACAGGGATTTATATCTGCTTATATTTTTTATCAATCCCAATGCTTAGTACAGTGCTTTGTACACAATAAGTGCTTAACTAGTACCACAATTATTTTGTTATTATTACCCCAGTACTTAGTACAGTGCTTGGCACATAGTAAATGCTTTAAAAACACCACCTATTTATTATTATTGTTGTTATCATTAGAGAAGCAGCATGGCTCAGTGGAAGGAGCCCGGGCTTGGGAGTCAGAGGTCATCGGTTCTAATCCTGACTCCGCCACATGTCTGCTGTGTGACCTTGGGCAAGTCACTTAACTTCTCCGAGCCTCAGTCTCCTCATCTGTAAAATGGGGATGAAGATTGAGAGCCCCACGTGGGACAACCTGATAACCTTGCATTCCCCCCAGTGCTTAGAACAGTGCTTTGCACATAGTAAGTGTTTAACAGATGCCATTATTATTATTATCAATATTGAAAGCAAAGTAGTCCATTGACTGTGAAGGAGGAGGGAGTTCCAGGCATGAGGGAGTGTGAGAGCAAGGGGCAGAAACAGCAAGAGGAATTTAATCAAGGCACAGTATATAGGTTGGTTTTCGAGGAGTGAAATGTACAAGCTGGGTTGTAATGGAAGAGGAATGAGGATAGGTAAGAGGGAGAACACCAATTGAATGCCTTAAATCTGATGGTGAAAAAGTTTTTGCTTGATGTGGAAAAGGATGGGCAAACCTTGGAGGTTTTTGAGCAGTGGGGAGTTGCGCACAGAATGAATTTTTTTAAGTGTAATGATATTGGCAGCAAACTGAAGTATGGACTAGAGGTAGGAGAAGTTGGGGACAGGAAGATCAGAGAGGAGGTTGGTGCAGTAATTGAGATGGACTATGACAAGTGGTTGGACCAGCCTGATAGCAGTTTGGAAGGAGACAAAGAGATAGGATCTAGAGATGTTGCAAAGACAGAACAGACAGGATTTAGTGACTGACTGAATATAGGGGTTGAAGCAGGGAGCTGAATCAAGGATAGTACCCATTCTAAGCCCTTTTGTATATATATATGTAGGTAAATTTTATTAAACATTCAATTTTATTTAGTCTGATTCCACTACTTGTGAAGATTTCTTTGTCTTTCTATTAGGGAGTTAGCTCCTTGTGGGCAGAGAATGTATCCGGTGCTTCTGTTAAACTTTCCAAGCATTTAGTACAACACTTGACACTCAGTAGGCTCTCAAAAATAATCTTTATGAGTAGTATAAGTGTGTAAGATGCTATGAGTGAGGGACAAGAGAGTGTGAAGGATGCTATGGAAATCACTATCACTTTGCACAGGCTGTTGGTCTTAAAGGAGAAACAAGTCTCGCTCATCTTTCACAGTGGAAGACTCCATCATCATCATCATCATCATCATCCCCATTGTTAGCCAGAATGCCCAGCAGCTCTTCCCCAGGTTCTCCTACAGCAAGTGATGTCTGTGGTTTAGTTCCCAGCATGGAACAGATTGTTAGTTTACATCCCCAGCAGACCCTCCCCAATTCCCCATCAACAAGAGAGATCCATTGTAATCAATCAATCAAATTTACTGAGCGCTTACTGTGCATAGAGCACTGTACTACACATTTGGGAGAGCACACTGTAACAGAATTGGTAGGCATGCTCCCTTTCCACAAGTTTACAGTCTAAGGGAGGAGACAGACATGAATATAAATAAATGAATTACGGGCATGCAAATAAGTGCTAGGGGGGCTCAAGGCGGGGATAAAGGATGTGAATCCAAGTGCAGTGTTGAGTTGAATGTCTGAGTCCATTGACAGGCAGCCCCCTCCCCCTGTACATCACTCCCTGTACAGGCCATGCCCCACTGCAGACTGCTGCCTGAAAAAAATCCCCTGTCTCTCCACCCTGGGTTCACAGTCTTATTTTTATATGAGCATTACCCAGAGGGCAGAGTGATGTTGATCATGTCCTCCCTCTTGAATGCAGTCTACTGTGCAAGCTTAGTGCATGCTTGCAAGTTATATATGCTTGGCACGACCATGGAAATGAATCTCTTAATAATAACAATAAGAAGAATAATTGTGGTATTTGTTAAGAGCTTACTGTGTGCTAGGCACTGTAGCACTGTACAATCACTGGGGTGGATACAAAGCAAGTTGGGTTGGATACAGTCCCTGTCCTACATAGGGCTCAAAGCTCAATCCCCATTTTACAGATGAGGTAACTTAGGCAAAGTGAAGTGACTTGCCCAAGGTCACACAGCAGACAAGTGGGGGATCCAGAATTAGAGCCCATGACCTTCGGACTCCCAGGCTAATGCTCTTTCCATTATGCTATGCTTTTATAATGACAATAATAATAATAATAATAATAATGGTATTTGTTAAGCGCTTACTATGTGCAAAGAACTGTTCTTAGAGCTGGGGCGGTTACAAGGTGATCAGGTTGTCCCACGGGGGGCTCACAGTTTTAATCCCCATTTTCCAGATGAGGTAACTGAGGCCCAGAGAAGTGAAGTGACTTGCCCAAGTCACACAGCTGTCAGTTGGCGGAGCTAGGATTTGAACCCATGACCTCTGACTCCAAAGCCCGGGATTTTTCCACTGAGCCACGCTGCTTCTCTGTGCATGTTTGGTCCACCCTTTCCTCTCCATCCAACTGCTTCTAAATTAAATCAAGTATTTATCCTATCCCACCTTGATTACTGCATCAGCCTCCCAGCTGACCACCCTACCGCCAGTCTCTCCCCCACTCCAGTCCATACTTTTACTCTACTGTATGGATCATTTTTTCTAAGAAAAGCATTCAGTCCATGTTTCCCCACTCTTCAAGAACCTTCAGGGGTTGCCCATTGGCCTCCACATCAAACAGAAACTCCTTGCCATCTGCTTTAAAGCACTCCATCACCTTGCCCCTCCTTCCTCACCTCACTGCTCTCCTACTACAACCCAGCCGGCACACTTTACTCCTCTAATGCCAACTTATTCACTGTACCTTGATTTCATCTATCTCATCGCCAGCATCTTACCCACATCCTGCCTCCGGCCTGGAACTCCCTGCCTCTTCATATCTGACAGACAATAATAGCTCTCCCCACCTTAAAAGCCATATTAAAAGCATGTCTCCTCCAAGAGACCTTTCCCAACTAATCCCTCATTTCCTGTGTCGCCCTTGCACTTGGATTTGAACTCTTTATTCACCCCTCACTCAGCATACATATGTACATATCTGTAATTCATCTATTTATATTAATGTCTGTCTCCCTTTCTCGACTGTAAGCCAGGTGTGGGAAGGGAACAAGTCTACCAATTCTGTTATTTTGTACTCTCCAAGAGCTTAGTACAGTGCTCCATGCACATTAAGTGCTCAATAAATAGGATTGATTGATTTGGGCATGATGGTGAGGCCACAGGTAACTTTAGGTAGCCAGTTTAGGTAGCCAGTGGGGCGTCAAATCAGTTTCCAACTGGCTCCAGTGGGGAGCTCCTTGTAATTGTTTGGCAGCATACTTAGCACTTTGCACGCTATATGATTACTGTTCAGGAGCTGTCTACTTTGAGAATCCAGGAAACCCCAACAGGAGCACCTCAGCATCCCTTCTTTCATTCATTCATTCATTCATTCATTCAGTTGTATTTATTGAACACTTTGTGTAAAGCACTGTACTAAGCGCTTAGCACTGTTTGTTCCCAAGAGCATTAAAGCCCCGAGACCAGGTCTACCCATATAGAAAAGGGAAAGGGAGAATAGGGAGCTGTTATCCACAGGTATTCACTTTCAGTTCAGTCAAAAGCCAAGTTTTTTGACTGGATAATTGCAAGTTTGCTTGTGAAGACCTGCCCTAAATTACATTCCTTCAAGAAAGGCAGTCCAGCCTTTTAGATGACTCAGTGTCTGGCAAGATTTCAATTCCTAATGCTGGAGGGAAATGATGAATTATTCAAAGAAAGTGATATAATCGTGGCTTCCACTTTTCTTACTAGGAGAGTATTGATTATGGCCCATTACAAGCCACTGGGGCTGCCAGCCAAAAGGCCATGTGGCACCATCATGAAATGGCAGGCGATATTCTTTTGGCCTTAGGTTGATCATCCCCCTCCAATCAGTCAATCAACCAATCACGTTGATTGAGTGCTTACTGTGTGAGGAGCACTGTACTAAGCACTTGGGGGAGTATAACAGAGTTGGTACTGTATACTTCTACTGTATAGAGCCAAGTCCAGTACCTCCCTCCTACCCATTCATAGCTCTAGTTTTGCCAGGAATGTTCACTATTGCCTCCTCCAAACACCCACACCTGTACCCTAGTCTAGATTCCCGTTACCCTCTGCTTTCAAACATGCCCACATCTCCCCCATCCTAAAAAAACCCTCTTTTGACCTTACCTCCCCTTCTAGTTATTGCCCTATCTCCCTCCTACCTTTCCTTTCCAAAATCCTTGAACTTGTCATCTACACCCGCTGCCTCAAATTTCTCAATGACAACTCTCTCCTCAACCCCCTCCAATCTGGCTTCTGTCCCCTACATTCCAACTAAACTGCCCTCTCAAAGGTCACCAATGACCTCCTGCTTGCCAAATCCAACGGCTCCTACTCTATCCTAATCCTCCTCGACCTCTCAGCTGCCTTCGACACTGTGGACCACCCCCTTCTCCTCAACATGCAATCCAATATAGGCTTCACAGACTCTGTCCTCTCCTGGTTCTCCTCTTATCTCTCCGGCCGTTCATTCTCAGTCTCTTTGGTGGGCTCCTCCTCCCCCTCCCATCCCCTTACTGTAGGGGTTCCTCAAGGGTCAGTTCTTGGTCCCCTTCTGTTCTCTATCTACACTCACTCCCTTGGTGAACTCATTCGCTCCCACGGCTTCAACTATCATCTCTATGCTGATGACACCCAAATCTACATCTCTGCCCTGCTCTCTCTCTCTCCCTTCAGGCTCATGTCTCCTCCTGCCTTGAAGACATCTCCATCTGGATGTCTGCCTGCCATCTAAAACTCAATATGTCCAAGACTGAACTCCTTATCTTCCCTCCCAAACCCTGCCCTCTCCCTGACTTTCCCATCACTGTTGATGACTCTACCATCCTTCCTGTATCAAAAGCCCACAACCTTGGTGTCATCCTCGACTCTGCTCTCGTTCACCCCTCACATCCAGTCTGTCACCAAAAACTGCCAGTCTCACCTCTGCAACATTGCCAAGATCCGCCCTTTCCACTCCATCCAAACCGCTACCCTGCTGGTTCAATCTCTCATCCTATCCTGACTGGATTACTGCATCAGCCTCCTCTCTGATCTCCCATCCTCCTGTCTCTCCCCACTTCAATCTATACTTCACACTGTTGCCCGGATCATCTTTGTGCAGAAATGCTCTGAGCATGTTTACTCCCCTTCTCAAAAATCTCCAGTGGCTACCAATCAACCTACGCATCAAGCAAAAACTCCTCACTCTCAGCTTCAAGGCTCTTCATCACCTCATCCCCTCCTACCTAACCTCCCTTCTTTCCTTCTCCAGCCCAGCCCACACCCTCTGCTCCTCTGCCGCTAACCTCCTCACTGGGACTCGTTCTCGCCTGTCCCGCCGTCGCCCCCGGCCCACATCCTCCCCCGGGCCTGGAATGCCCTCCCTCCACACATCCACCAAGCTAGCTCTCTTCCCCCCTTCAAAGCCCTATGGAGGGCTCACCTCCTCCAGGAGGCCTTTCCAGACTGAGCCCCCCCTTTTTTCCTCTCCTCCTCATCCTCCCCTCCTCATTGCCCCCCTCCCTCCCTCTACTCTACTCCCTTCCCCTCCCCACAGCACTTGTGTATATTTATAAATATTTATTACTCTATTTATTTTATTAATGATGTGTATATAGCTATAATTCTATTTATTCTGATGGTACTGACATGTGTCTCCTTGTTTTGGTTTGTTGTCTGCCTCCCCATTCTGGACTGTGAGCCCATTGTTGGGTAGGGACCATCTCTATATGTTGCCGACTTGTACTTCCCAAGCACTTAGTACAGTGCTCTGCACACAGTAAGTGCTCAATAAATACGAATGAATGAATGAATGAATGAATTTGTCTGCAGAGTGACCTTGAGCAAATCACTTCACTTCTCTGTGCCTCAGTTCTCCTCTAGACTGTAAGCTTCCCCTAGACTGAAAGCTTGTTGTGTGTAGGGAATGTGTCTGTTTATTGTTGTATTGTACTCTCCCAAGCACTTAGTACAGTGCTTTGCACACAGTAAGCACTCAATAAATACAATTGACTGACTGACTGACTGTCTCATCTATAAAATGGGGATTAAAATTATGAGCCCCATGTAGGACATGGACTGTGTCCAACTGTCTGTCTAACCCCCTCTAGACTGTAAACTCGTTGTGGGCAAGGAATGTGTCTATTCTGTTGTTGTATTTTACTTTCCCAAGTGCATAGTAAAGTGCTCTGCACACAGTAAGCATTCAATAAATAGTACTGAAGGAGTGATTGAATGCATGATTAACTCGTATCTACCCAAGTTGTGTTTTACTTTCCGAAGTGCCTGGCACATAGTAAGCACTTAACAAATACCTACAAAAATGGAATTTGGAGCTTACTTTTTGTTCCTTCCCCCCTGTGAGATGTTCTCTGTTTCTGCATTGGTAAAATATATCCATCTACTAAACAAGGCCCCTCTCAGGATCTCACCCGCAGAGTTTCCAGTACTCTGCCAGTCTCGGTTGTGGGAGGAAGAGTCAAGCAGAGGCATGCCCATTCCATTCCTAGCTTGGCCAGTGGCTAGTGAGTGGAAGGCAATCTGCTACAAGTCAAAACTCACTCATGCTGGGCAGCAACAGCACGGGAGAGAATCGAGGGCAAAGATTCAAGTTTACTGCTGTGGTAAACCACTTCCTTATTTTTACCAAGAAAACTCTATGGATGCACTACCAGAACGATTTCAGATGAGGTGGAGTGTTCTGGGAGACACGTGTCCATGGAGTCGCTATGGGTCAGAGATGACTCGACAGCATAAGACAAAATAAGACTAAACAAGGGGAAAGAGGCATATGTGTATATATGAGAATTTAGTATAAGGCTGTGAACCTTAGGGATTGATTTCTGCTCCTGCGAAAACAAAGCAAAGCACAACCTCACACTGGGGGATTCAATGTGGCTCTGCACTGATTTGGTTATTCAGTGAAATTCAATTGAATTTTCCAGGCATTTAGGATTTCATGCCAGAGAGTTTCTCTCCTGAGCATGAGGCCAAACTAAAGAAATCCCTGTTTATCCAAACACTAAGGGAATGGGGAATTAGTTCATAAATTTGTTTACGAACCCCTGGCTTGGCCTCCTAGAGTCCAGTCTCACTTGCTCAAATGGCCCCCTCAGTGGAAATCTTTCACCCAAGCATAATTCACACCAGTCACTACTGAGGCTGGAAATGCCAGCACGACAGATTGCGCCTAAATAATGAACTTTATGGGGAATGTGGTACTGTTTCCTCATTGCCAATGAGGACCTAGAGAATGTATCCCTTGATCTTGACCCTCAAGCCCATTATTTCACTGGCAAAGTTCAAGTTCATCAGTATAATTCTATTCTATCTGCTCCAGTCTCAGTGTCTGAGGTTAAGGAGACCTATTTTGCCAGACTTTACGCAGTTAGGCCTACTTAGCAGGCAGCTCTGATTTATGCAAATCTCCAGGACCAGGAATCTTTCAAGATCTCAAATCTGGAAAGCCAATCCAGGTGACGTATGGGAATCGCTCTCTGGAAGGCAGCTGCTTTAGGGTTTGCTGGCAGGGTACAGTTGCCAGAGAGTTGAATTTTATTTACATTTTAAAAACAACTCCTTGATTAATTCAGGCAGAAGTGCGTGAATTAGAGGAAGTTGCGTTTGAGAACTTCTGCTGCCTATAAACACATTTATGTATATGTTTATGGAGTTAATTTCCAGTTTTTGATGCCTGGCTGCTGCTCTTAGGGGTGTTGTATGCTGAAATACAGTTGTGTGCTGGAAAACAAATGCAATCTCCTGGAAAACACACACAAGCAATTCTGACACAACATATTCACAGAAGGGGTGAAGAATGGGGTACATTTCAGTCACATGTATTACTGAATCCCCTAGTCCTAATCAGAAACCATGTCCAACAGGCTTCTCTCTAATGTAGCAGGAGTACACAATGTGCACTACTGCAACACCACACAATACTCTGTACATTTTTTAACCTTTTTATTCTTTTGATTTTTTTTCCCCCTGATTGTTCATGTATGGCTCCTGCTCAGTAATTATACCTTTTGGTGTGTAAAAGTAAATTATTTAAGTGTGAAAGTAGTACTAATGGCTTTTGCTGAGTGCTCCCTGGGTGCAATGCAGGGTACTGTGCACAAAACTGGTTATAGAGAGTACGATTCTAGGGGGACTACCGAATTGACCTCTATCTGAGCCTCACTGATCATTTATTACTAGTTTATGAGCCCTGTGGCCCATTGAGGCTTTTCAGCTACCTGAGATTCTTTCCTTTGTACAGAGTATAATTCCTCCATCATTCACAATTTGTCATCGGTAAATTACACTCCAGAGCTAATGTCTTCCCACCCTCCTCCTATCTACCAGGAATTGACGGATAACCTCGGCTCACGTAGCATCTGACAGCCTTTTTTTGTTTGGCTAAATGGACTGGATTTCTGAGATAGTTCACAGCCCAAATGCAATTATCATGAAAATAAAATGAGTTTCATTTCATTTGACCTTAAACACTTTTTGTGCCTTTTTCTGAGGTCAAATCTTCTCATAAATATCTGTCTCTCCAATCCAGTATCTCAGAAGGGTAAACAAGATTGATCAGAGATAATCTAATCTTTCAGTTGGGGAAAATGAGGCATGTGGAACTAGAAAAACCAGAAAAACCTCAGTGCAAAAGTGGAGACCAGCTAGAACTGAAACCAGGGCATCCAGCAACCCTACTTTAGAGAAAAAATTAACTGTCTGTGACTCTTTTAAAATGTAAAATCATTCACCCTCAATTATCCGTGCTAATGGAGAGAGCAGTGGATAAGCCACAGACTCGGCTACTATATGCTCACCTACCCTGGAGCTGGTGAGATGGGCCCAGAGTCCAAATGGGTTGGTATTTGGAGGAGGCAAGGAGAGAGGAAGGTTCGGACCAGAAGGGGGATGGAGAGGACTCAATTAATCAATCAATTATTGGTATTTATTGAGCAGTCGCTGTGTGCTGTCCACTGTATTAAACGCTTAGGAAAGCATGATACAACAGAAATGATCGACATGATCCCTACCCACAAGGAGCTTACCATCTACAGGGGAGGCAGATAAACTGAATTAAGGATTAGTGGAAATAGTAGGGTATAAGGACAGTTTCGTAAATAGGACTGGGATTAAAACATTGTCTGTTGTTGTTGTATCATCTGTTGTATCAATTTTAAACTAAATTAAGGGTTAGTGGAAATAGTAGGGTATGAGGACATTTTCATAAATGGGGCTGGGATTAAAAGATTAAAATTGATCAGGCATAAGTGAGACTGGTTTGCTTTCCAGGTCGCTTCCCTCCTCATGAGAGAACTCTGTAGGCTGGAGCCCCGGTCAGAGAGCTGTTATGGATGGATCCCTGGGCACTTGTTCCGATGTGTAAGAAGAAGATCCTCAGACTACTGCTGACGGCGTTTTCAATTTGCCACAAATCCTCCCCCAGGCTTTTCCCTCATCCCTAACCCAACAATTGTGGAAAACTCTCAGCTCTCCTGTTGATTAATGCTAATTATGTGCTTAATTTAATTTGCAGAAAGAGGCCTTCTAGACTATATGAAAATATTTAAGCCCCAAAACACTCACTTCTGCAAAGCTAATAATCCATTTCCCTGCTTCTTCCTTGTCTCACTTTGATTCTTGAGTTTAGTTTTTTTTTTAGTGGTATTTGTTAAGTGCTTACTTCATGCCAGGCACGCTACGAAGCACTGGGGTAAATGTAAGCTAATCAGATTGAATACAGTCCATGTCCCACTTGGGGCTCACAGTCTTAATTCCCATTTTACAGATGAGGAAACTGAGGCACAGAGAAGTGAACTGACTTTCATTCATTCATGCAATCATATTTGTTGAGCGCTTCCTGTATACAGAGCACTGTACAAAGCACTTAGAAAGTACAATTTGTCAACAGATAGAGACAATCCCTACCCAACAACAGGCTCACAGTCTAGAAGGGGGAGACAGGCAACAAACCAAAACAAGTAGACAAGCATCAATATCATCAAAATCGATGAATAAAATTATAGATATATACACATCATTAATAAAATAAATATAATAAAAAATATGTACAAATATGCACAAGTGCTGTGGGGTGGGGAAGGGGGTAGGGCAGAGGGAGGGAGTAGGGGCAATGGTGGGGGGAGGAGGAGCAGAGGAAAAGGGGGGCTCAGTCAGGGAAGGCCTCCTGGAGGAGGTGAGTTCTCAATAGGGCTTTGAAGGGGGTTGAGAGCTAGTTTGGCGGACATGAGGAAGGAGGGCATTCCAGGCCAGAGGTAGGATGTGGGCCAGGGCTCGACGGCGGAACAGGAGAGAATGAGGTGCAATGAGGAGAGAAGAGAAGAGAAGCAGAGAAGCAGAGTGTGTGGGCTGGGCCGTAGAGGAAGAGAAAGGAGGTGAGGTAGGAGGGAGCAAGGTGATAGAGATCTTTGAAGACAATAGTGAGGAGTTTTTGCTCGATGTGAAGGGATAGGCAACCAATGGAGATTTTTGAGGAAGGGGTGACATGCCCAGAGCGTTTCTGTAGAGAGATAATCCAGGCAACAGAGTGAAGTATAGACTGAAGTGGGGAGAGACAGGAGGTTGGGAGGTTAGAAAGGATGCTGATGCAGTAATCCATTCAGGATGTGATGAGAGATTGTACCAACAAGGTAGCAGTTTGGATAGATAGGAAAAGGCAGATCTTGGCGATATTGTGAAGGTGAGACTGGCAGGTTTTGGTGGTGGATTGGGTGTGTGAGGTAAATGAGAGAGCGGAGTCAAGGGTGACTCCAAGGTTGTGGGCTTGTGAGCCTGGAAGGATGGTAGTGCTGTCCACAGTGATGGGAAATTCAGGGAGAGGACAGGGTTTGGGAGGGAAGATAAGGAGCTCAGTCTTAGACACGTTGAGTTTTAGGTGGTGGGCGGACATCCAAGTGGAGATGTCCTGAAAGCAGGAGGAGATAACGAGCCTGGAGGGAGGGAGAGAGAACAGGGGAAGAGATATAGATTTGGGTGTCATCTGCATAGAGATGGTAGTTAAAGCTGTGGGAGCGAATGAGTTCACCAAGGGAGTGAGTATTCATTCATTCATTCAATGAATCATATTTATTGAGCACTTACTGTGTGCAGAGCACTGTACTAAGCACTTGGGAAGTACAAGATGGAAAACAGAAGGGGACCAAGAACTGACCCTTGATGAACCCCTACAGTAAGGGGATGGAAGGGGGAGGTGGAGCCCACAGAGGAGACTGAGAATGAACGGTCAGAGAGATAAGAGGAGAACCAGGAGAGGACAGAGTCCATGAAGCCAAGGTTGGATAATGTGTTGAGGAGAAGGGGATGGTCGACAGTGTCAAAGGCAGCTGAGAAGTCCAGGAGGATTAGGATAGAGTAGGAGCCATTGGATTTGGAAAGAAGGAGGTCATTGGTGACCTTAGAGAGGGTAGTTTCGGTGGAGTGGAGGGAACGGAATCAAGATTGGAGGAGGTCCAGGAGAGAGTCGGAGTTGAGGAATTCAACTTGCTCAAAGTCACACAGCAGACAAATGACAGAGCAGGATTAGAAGACAAGTCTTCCTGAGTCCCAGACCAAGGCTCCTATTCCCTAGGCCATGCTGCTTCTTTCTGTTTCCTTTTTCCCGCAAATGTTGTCATTCTCTCTGCTTGGGATGAACAAGTCCTGCAGGCCTCCCTCCAGAAGCTGGGGCTCTCCAGCACTCTTTCCTCTCCTGCCACCCTTTTTCAACCGTGCCCCAACTCGTGCCTTGCCATATAATTGGGGAGAGCAGTAGTCATGGGTTCTCCTGAGTGGATTAAGCCAGCATGAACTATGGGTCAAGCAATCCTCACCCTAATGGATAGTACTCTAGTATTCTATCCACTAGGCTCCGAGAAGCAGCACGGGCCTACGAGTCAGAAAGACCTGGTTTCTAATCCTGTCTCCTCCATGTGTCTGCTCTGTGAACTTGGCAAGTCACTTCACTTCTCTGTGCCTCAGTTACCTCATCTGTAAAATGGGGATTAAGACTGTGAGCCGCAGGTGGGACAGGGACTGTGTCCAACCCATTTGCCCTGTATCTATCCCAGTGCTTAGTACAGTGCCTAGCACATAGTAAGCACTTAACGAATGCCACAATTATGATTATTATTACTATCATTATTATTATGTTTCCAAGTCAGGCTTGTCCCTGGAAGCTGACAGTTCCAAGGGTTTTGTGGCAGGAAGGAAGCTGCATTCACACTATCTTTACAGTGTGGGAGATGTACATATCTGCAATTTCTTTTTTTATATTAAAGTCTATCTCCCTCCCTCTAGATTGTAGTCTTGTTTGGACAGGGAATGTGTCTGTATATTGTTCTGTTGTACTCTCCCATGCACTTAGTATAGTGTTCTGCACACAGTAAGTGCTCATTAAATACAATTGACTGACTGACTGAATGAATGAATGGTAGTCATCCCAAGAATGAAGGCAACCTCTGGCTAGGCGGGGCCACCCTGGGCTGCAGGGCATAGACACTGTGCAGCCCTGGCCCGGCTTGGCATCTGGCTACAAGGCAAATGAGCATGGGCTGGTGCCATACTGAGAAGATTCAGGGTTGGCTGAAGTGGTGCTCCTTGCTTTGGGGAGTCCCTGTTTCCTGTTGCTGGGAAATCGCATCCCCCAGGCAGCGGCACCAGGTATTTTGGGAAACCTTAACTTTGCAGAAGAACATGCATGTTGGAATATGAGAGGCCCTAGTGGGCAGGTTCTGCCCTGAGCCCCCAGGAAAAGCAGTGTGGGCTAGTGAAAAGATCATGGGCTGGGAAATAGCTGTAAAATGGGGATTCAATACCTGTTGTCCCTCCTAGTCTGACTGTGAGCCCCATGGGACGGGGATTATGTCTGACCTGATTATCTTGTCTCTAGCCAGTGCTGCTTCTTCTTCATCTTAATGGTATTTGTTAAACACTTACTATGTGCCAGGCACTATACTAAGCACTGGGGTAGATACAAGATAATCAGTTGGACATAGTGTATATCCCTCATGGGGCTCACTGTCTTAATCCCCATTTTCCAGTGCTTGACACATGATAATAACAATAACAATAATAGCAATATCTGCTAAGTGCTTTACTAGGTACTGTACTAACCGCTGGGGTAGATACAAACTAATTGGGTTAGACAGAGTCCCTGTTCATTCAGTCATGAAATCAGATTTATTGAGAGCTTACTGTGTGCAGAGCACTGTACTAAGTGCTTGGGAAAGTATAATACAACAATAAACAGTGACATTTCTTTCCCCAGTGGGCTCATAGTTTCGAGTGGGGGAGACAGCAATACAAATACATTAAATTACAGATATGTAAATAAGTGTTTTGGGGCTTTGGGGGGAAGAGCAAAGGGATAAATAAAATAACAGTAAGTGCTTTGGGGCTGGGAGGGGAGAAGAGCAAAGGGAGCAAGTCAGGGCAGCACAGAAGGGAGTGTTACATGAGGAAAAGCGGGGCTTAGTCTGGGAAGGTCTCTCAGAGGAGACGTGCCTTCGATAGGCTTTGAAGCAGAGGAGATTGCATGTCTGTCAGTTTAGAGGAGGGAGGGTTTTCCAGGCCAGAGGCAGGATGTGGGCAAGGGGTTGGTGGTGAGACAGGCGAGATGGAGGCACAGTGAGAAGGTTCACACTAGAGGAGCAAAGTGTGTGAGCTGGGTTGTAAAAGGAGAGAAGCGAGGTGATTTAGGAGGGGGTAAGGTGATGGAGTGCTTAAGGCAATGGAAAGGAGCTTTTGTTTTATATCGAGGTGGATGAGCAACCACCGGAGTTTTTTGAGGAGTGTGGTGACGTGTCCAGAACGTTTTTGTAGAAAAATGATCCAGGCAGCAGAGTGTAGTATGGACTGGAGTGGGGAGAGACAGCAGACTGGGAGGTTAGCAAGGAGGCTGATGCAGTAATCCAGACGGGATAGGATGGGTGATTGTATTCATGTGGTAGCATTATGGATAGAGAGGAAAGGGTGGATTTTAGCTATGCTGTGAAGGTAGGACTGACAGGATTTGGTGACAGAATACGTGGGTGGAACAAGAAAGGGGAGTCAAGGATAAACCCAAGGTTACCGGCTTGTGAGACAGGAAGGATGGTGATGTCGTCAACAGTGATGAGAATGTGAGTGGGAGGACAGGGTTTGGGTGTGAAGATAAGTTCAGTTTTAGCCATATTACGTTTGAGATGACTGGAGGACATCCAAGTAGAGAGGTCTTGAAGGCAGGAGGAAATGCGAGACTGCAGAGAGGGAGACACATCAGGGCTGGAGATGTAGATTTGAGTGTCATCAGCATAGAGGTGATAGCTGAAGGCTTGTGAGTGAATGAATTTTCCAAGGGAGTGGGTCTTGATGGAGAAAAGTAGGGGACCCAGAATTGAACCTTGAGGGACCCCCCACAATTAGGGGATGGGAGGCAGAAGAGGAGCCCACTAAAGAGACTGAGAATGAGTGGCCAGAGAGATAGGAGGAGAACCAGGAGAGGACAGTGTCAGTGAAAAAATGTCAATGTCAGTGAATGAATGAATAATACCATAGCAGAGTTAGTTTCCCTCTAGTTTGTTGTGAACAGGGAATATGTCTATCAACTCTGTTATAATGTAATCTCTTGAGCGCTTAGTACAGTGTTCTGCACACAGTAAATGCTCAATAATCATCATTAATTGAGTGATTAGTTGACTGGTTCCCCACTATGTTGAATCCAGGACACTGAGCCACCATCCAGTATGGTCTGTCACCCATAAAGAGAAGGAGAGCCTGGCAGGGCCATCCACATGGACACCAGAATCAGACGTTGCAGTGGTGGTAGGATGCTATTGTGACTAGGATTTCTGGGAGCTTAATATCCACCCCGCTCCCTTCCCCACCCTCCCAGCTTCATGGAAAGGCATTTCAGGCTTCCAACTCTAGTCCAACTTAGTACAGTGCTCTGCACACAGTAAACGCTCAGTAAATAGCATTGATGGATTGGTTATTATTATTATTATTAATCATATTTATTGAGTGCTTACTGTGTGCAAAGCACTGTACTAAGCACTTGGGAGAGTACATCACAACATTGAGCTCACAGTCTAAAAAATAAGAACAAGGTTAGAGTAATAACACATGACCACGTGCAGTGGAGCAAAAAGGTCAGACTACTGGACTATCCTGTCCATTATCCTGATGTTGTCATGGTGATAGGATGCCTGAGGTGATGGTTAGTTACTCTCACTGTTTTACCACCTCTTGGTTGGGGATGAACCTCTCTACCCTTTAGATTGTGGAGCTCTATGTGGGTCAGCGGCTGTGTCTGATCTTTTTTTTTTCATGGTATTTGTTAAGCCCATAGTATTTGTCAAGCACTGTTCTAAGTGCTGGGGTGGATATGAGCTAACCAGGCCAAATGCAGTCCCTGTCCCACATGGGGCTCACAGTCTAAGTAGGAGGGAGAAAAGATATTGAATGCCCATTTTGCAGTTGAGGAAAGTGAGGCACAGAGAAATGAAGTGACTTGCCCAGTGTCACACAGCAGGTTGGGATCTATCTACTTCAGTGTTTATAGGTGCTTATTACTATGATTTTGATTGTTATTATTCTCTAACTTTTGTCTCTAATAAGCCATTATAAGCATCTTGCCTCTACATTATTTAAACTATTCTAAAACTTGTAGACATTATGTACTTGCAAAGTTTCTTGTAGCGGTAAATCCAGTGAGGTGTATGATGGGGGCTGTAATAGAGAGTGGGTGTAGGTGGTAATGGACTGTGGCTGGAGAAAGTGACCTGTGAGCTATACCACATTCAGATTTAAGTGGATCTGAGCAAAAATATGCTAATAAACTCCCTCCACCCCCATCATAGCTTCTACCTCCTTCCTCCCTTGTGGCCTGGCCTGATTCTCCTTAACTGGGGCAACTGAAGGAGCAGGGGATGGTGAGGGAGAAACAGGGCTACTTAAAAACTCAAAAGAGCCCTGGGCAAATAGTCCTAGGACTGCTTCAAAAATGGGCAGGGGTCAGCACAGCGGGCTCCTCTTTCTCACCTCTGTGCCCGGGGCAACCAAACCAAACTGAGATACGAGCAGGCTAGCTTGGTCCCCATAAGAATGCTGGGCCTGCAATCCCAGCATATATTGCATTACACTGAACACCTGGAGACTAGTATTTCATATAGAACTTTTGAACTCCCTCTATAGGTTCCAGCTCCTCCTTATTAGCTAGGAGTGCAATTGTCTTATGCTGTCGAGTCATCTCTGACATATAGCAACATCATGGACACATAATAATAATAATAATAACAATGATAATGGCATTTATTAAGCGCTTACTATGTGCAAAGCACTGTTCTAAGCACTGGGGAGTTTACAAGGTGATCAGGTTGTCCCATGGGGGGCTCACAGTCTTAATGTCTATTTTATAGATGAGATAACTGAGGCTCAGAGAAGCGAAGTGACTTGCCCAAAGAGACACAGCTGACAATTGGCAGAACCAGAATTTGAACTCATGACCTTCCCCCCTTTTAGACTGTGAGTCCACTGTTGGGTAGGGACTGTCTCTATATGTTGCCAACTTGTACTTCCCAAGTGCTTAGTACAGTGCTCTGCACACAGTAAGCGCTCAATAAATACGATTGATTGATTGATGACCTCTGACTCCAAAGCCAGGGCTCTTTCCACTGAGCCACACACATCTCTCCCGGAACGCCCCACCTCCATCTGCAATCATTCTGGCAGTATATCCATAGAGTTTCCTTGGTAAAAATGCAAAAGTGGTTTACCATTGCTTCCTTCCGCACAGTAAATCTACCTCTCCGCCTTCCACTCTCTCCCATGCAGTTGCTGCCCAGCACAGGTGAGTTTTGACTTGTAGCAGGTTGCCTTCCACTTGGTAGCCAGTGTCCAAGCTAGGAATCGGATGGATATGCCTCTGTTTGACTTTCCCTCCCACAGTTGAGAGTGGTAGAGTACTGGAAATTCTCCAGGTGTGACTCTGAGAAGGGCAGGAATGCAATTGGAAACAGTAATAATAATTGCGGCATATTTGTCAAGACTACTAAGCAATGGGGTAGATACAAGATATCCAGATCAGACAAAGTCCCTGTCTCACATGAGGCTTGCAAAGTTAGGGGGAAGGAGAACTAATGTTTAATCCCCATTTTACAGTTGAGGAAATTGAGACGCAGAGGCACTGAGGGATTTGCCCAAGATCTCACAGCAGGCAACCGTCAGAGGCAGGATTAGAGCTCATGTGCCCCGATTCCCAGACCTATGCTCTTTCCAACAAGCCACACTGCTTCTCCTTTTCAGTGGGAAAAGGATTTTTGGTTTCCAAAATGCTCTGTGCGAATCAGAAGGTCATGGGTTACAATCCTGGATCCTCCACTTGTCTGCTGTGTGGCCTTGGGCAAGCCTCTTCACTTTCTGTGCCTCAGTTACCCCATCTGTAAAATGGGGATTGAGTTGTGAGCCCCATGTGGAAGAGTGACTGAGTCCAGCCCAATTTGCTAGTATCCACCCCAGTGTTTATGCAGTGTCTGGTACATAGTAAGCGCTTAATCATCATCATCATCATCAATTGTATTTACTGAGCGCTTACTGTGTGCAGAGCACTGTACTAAGCCCTTGGGAAGTACAAGTTGGCAACATATAGTGACAGTCCCTACCCAACAGTGGGCTCACAGTCTAAAAGGGGGAGACAGAGAACAAAACCAAACATACTAACAAAATAAAATAAATAGAATAGATATGTACAAGTAAAATAGGTAAATAAATAAATAAAGTAACAAATATGTACAAACATATATACATATATACAGGTGCTGTGGGGAAGAGAAGGAGGTAAGATGAGGGGATGGAGAGGGGGACGAGGGGGAGAGGAAGGAAGGGGCTCAGTCTGGGAAGGCCTCCTGGAGTAGGTGAGCTCTCAGTAGGGCCTTGAAGGGAGGAAGAGAGCTAGCTTGGCGGATGGGCAGAGGACTACCTCAATTATTATTATATTATTATTATTATTATTGTTGTTATTATTATTATTATTCAGCCAACCCTGGCCAGATTTTGGAATGCTCCTAGGAAACTGAGCCCTTTCCAGGTGTTCTTTTTAAACTCCTCAGAGTTTTAGGGGCGAGTCACCCCCTATAAGGTATGCTGATTCAGTTCTTGGGAGTGCCATTCCGTCATCCGAATGACCTAGGGCAGGATTCCATAGGCCAGCCAGGGTGAGTTCTCCTATGCTGCGACGCTGTTGGAAACCTCAACTAAGCGCTTGGGAAGTCCAAGTTGGCAACATATAGAGACGGTCCCCTACCCAACAGCGGGCTCACAGTCTAGAAGGGGGAGACAGACAACAAAACAAAACATATTAACAAAATAAAATAAATAGAATAAATATGTACAAGTAAAATAAATAAATAGAGTAATAAATATGTACAGCCACAGGCCAGGCCAGGTGGGGCTGGTTCAGCTGGGGTCGCTGACCTTTGGTGCTGTGTCCAGTGGTAAATGGACAGCTTTTTCGGAGCCACCAGAATAAGTCATGTCCAGCTAAGCAAGATTCAAAGCGGGTACATGTTTGTACATATTTATTACTCTATGTATTTTACTTGTACATATTTATTCTATTTATTTTATTTTGTTAATATGTTTTGTTTCGTTGTCTGTCTACCCCTTTTAGACTGTGAGCCCGCTGTTGGGTAGGGGCCATCTCTAGATGTTGCCAACTTGTATTTCCCAAGCGCTTAGTACAGTGCTCTGCACACAGGAAGCGCTCAATAAACACGATTGAATGAATTAATGAGTGAACGGCAGGCCCAGAAACTGCCCCAGATAAGCTGGCCCGGCATAGGCAGTGTCAATGCCAGAGCCACTACCACCACCAGACACAGGCAGTGGCAGAGACGACGAGCACAGCTGATGGGTCTTTCTCAGTCTTTCTCCTGATTCCTTTTATCAACAGCCACTTTATTTTTTCTTTATTTCTCTTTCCTTCTTTCCCATTTGTCTTCTATTTCCCTCTTTGCCATTCATTCATTCAATCATATTTATTGAGCACTTACTGTGTGCAGAGTACTGTTCTAAGCGCTTGGGAAGTACAAGTTGGTGACATATAGAGACGGTCCCTACCCAACAACGGGCTCACAGTCTAGAAGGGAGAGACGGACAACAAAACAAAACACGTGGACAGGTGTCAAGTCATCAGAATAAATAGAATTAAAGCTAAATGCACATCATTAACAAAATAAATAGAATAGCAGGTATGTACAAGTAAAATAAATAGAGTAATAAATCTGTACATATATACAGGTGCTGTGGTGACGGGAAGGAGGTAGGGTGGGGGGATGGGGAGGAGGAGAGGAAAAAGTACTTCTACTGCTAATAATAATTTTAGTATTTATGAAGCACTTACTATGTGGCAAGCACTGTACCTAGTGCTGGGGTAAATACTAGATAATCAGATCCCACATGATTATTCCCCCTCTTAACTGTAAGCTCGTGGTGGGCAAGAAATGTATCTATTATATTGTACTCTCCCTAGAGTTTAGTACAGTGCTCTGCACACAGTAAACACTCAATAAATACGGCTAACTGACCACCTGACATGAGGCTCACAGCTTAAGTAGGAGGGAGAACAGGTATTGAATCCCTTCAAGGCCCTGCTGAGAGCTCACCTCCTCCAGGAGGCCTTCCCAGACTGAGCCCCTTCCTTCCTCTCCCCCTCGTCCCCCTCTCCATCCCCCCCATCTTACCTCCTTCCCTTCCCCACAGCACCTGTATATATGTATATATGTGTGTACATATTTATTACTCTATTTATTTATTTTACTTGTACATATCTATTCTATTTATTTTATTTTGTTAATATGTTTGGTTTTGTTCTCTGTCTCCCCCTTCTAGACTGTGAGCCCACTGTTGGGTAGGGACTGTCTCTATATGTTGCCAACTTGTACTTCCCAAGCGCTTAGTACAGTGCTCTGCACACAGTAAGCACTCAATAAATGCGATTGATTGATTGATTGATTGATTGCTGTGGGGCTGAAGGTGCGGTGAAGACAGTGAGCCCCATGTGGGATAACCTGATCACCTTTTATCCTCCCCAGCCCTTAAAACCGTGCTTTGCACATAGTAAGCGCTTAATAAATGCCATTATTATTAGTAGTAGTAGTAGTACAGTGCTCTGCATACAGTAAGCACACAATAAATATGATTTGATTTATTGATCATCAAAAGTGCTGAGTGGCCTACCAGAGTTATGTTCCCTTACTCTGGGCAATCCCATTCCCTATTACTGAGGGTAGGAATAAACCAGGGATGTAGCCCTCTGTCCCCTTGAGAAGGATCTGGATATTGCTTAGTGCTTAGTAAGCGCTAAGCGCTTAGTACAGTGCTCTGCACACAGTAAGCGCTCAATAAATACGATTGATTGATATGACTTTGTTTGTGAATCTTGGCCATCACTCCCTGGTTTCTCCGGGATGAGCCTTTGGCTGTTGCCATGCCAACCAGACATCCAGAAGCTCACACATCGAGTCCATTAGCATAGAGATTTGAGCAGGACAGCCTTTAAGATTTCAAAGTCATCTTTCTAAAGTCTTAGAAAAGGGTGACAACATGAGAGAACTTTCTTCAGGGGTCTTTGGAGTGGAGGTGGCAGGTCTCACTCAGAAATCAATTCAGACTAATCTGAATAGTTCACCTTCCATTTCCCCAAACAGAACTGGGTGGCTCATTGGTGGCTGCTTTGCCCAAACTCTCCTCTATTCCCAAAGCATCTGAGCAAAGCATCTCAAGTTTTCCAGGGGAAGTGGAATGGAAAAAGTGCTGGGCTGGAAATCAGAGGGCCTGGGCTCTAATCCCAGCTCTTCCACTAGCCTGCCGTATGACCTTATGCAAGTCACTTAACTTTTCTGTTCTTCAGTTTCCTCATTTGTTAAATGAGAATTAAAGGCCTGTTCACCTCCTACTTCAACTGTGAGTCCCATGGGACAGGGACTTGTCTGACTCATAATAATAATAATAATAATGGCTTTTATTAAGCACTTACTATGTGCAAAGCACTGTTCTTAGTGCTGGGGAGGTTACAAGGTGATCAAGTTGTCCCATGGGGGGCTCACAGTCATCATCCCCATTTTACAGATAAGGTGACTGAGGCACAGAGAAGTTAAGTGACTTGCCTGAAGTCACACAGCTGACAATTGGCAGAGCCGGGATTTGAACCCCTGACCTCTGACTCCAAAGCCTGTGCTCTTTCCACTGAGCTGATCTTGTTTCTACCCAACACTTAATACAATGCTTGGAATATAAGTGCTTAATAAATAATACTATTACTATTATTATTATTATTACTAGTATTGTCTCCAGGCCTCTCCAGTACCTCTTGGCCCTTCTCTGTGGGATTATCTGACACTTTAATTTCATTTTTAAAATATGATTCCAATTTGCTGTCAGTGGTACACCTCATCGCCTGTCACCTAGGGTCCAGGAATCTTACCTCTTGCTTTTCTGGAAATAAAATCGATCCTAGCAACAGGGAATAAAAGTAGCCAGAGACCAGTATGGCTACAGAGTGCCACCATGGTTTCAGTCCATAAAGGACTAATTATCATCATCATCATCATCAATCAATCAATCAATCAATCATATTTATTGAGCGCTTACTGTGTGCAGAGCACTGTACTAAGCCCTTGGGAAGTACAAGTTGGCAACATATAGAGACAGTCCCTACCCAACAGTGGGCTCACAGTCTAAAAAGGGGGGAGACAGAGAACAAAACCAAACATACTAACAAAATAAAATAAATAGAATAGATATGTACAAGTAAAATAAATAAATAAATAGAGTAATAAATATGTACAAACATATAATACATATATACAGGTGCTGTGGGGAAGGGAAGGAGGTAAGATGGGGGGGATGGAGATGGGGACGAGGGGGAGAGGAAGGAAGGGGCTCAGTCTGGGAAGGCCTCAATGGTATTTAATAATTATTATACTTGTTGAGCGCTTACTATATGCCAAGCACTGTTCTAAGACTGGAGTCAGGTTCATTCATTCATTCATTCATTCATTCAGTTGTATTTATTGAGCACTTACTGTGTGCAGAGCACTGTACTAAGTGGTTGGGAAGTACAAGTTGGCAACATATAGAGACAGTCCCTACCCAACAGTGGGCTCACAGTCTAGAGGGGGGAGACAGACAACAAAACAAAACATATTAACAAAATAAAATAAATAGAACAGTAAAGGTTGGACACAGTCCCTATTCCACGTGGAGCTCCCAGGCTTAATCCCCATTTTACAGATGGGGGAACTGAGGCACAGAGAAATAAACTTACTTGCCCAGGGTCACACAGCAGACACGTGGAGAAGCCAAGATTAGATTGAGCATTTCCTGTGGGCAGAACACTGAATTAAGTTCTTGGGAGACTACAATACAACAGAGTAGATAGAAATGTTCCTTGCCCAGAACGAGCCAAGTCTGTACTCTGGTGGAACTGAAGATCCATCTTTCCTCCTCTTCCTCAAGGGAGGATGCCCAAAGTTGGGTAACTTAACAAGAACGATGGAAATAGAAGCATACAAGGGTATTCATTCATTCATTCAATTGTATTTATTGAGTGCTTACTGTGTACAGAGCACTGTACCAAGTGCTTGGGAAGTACAAGTTGGCAATATATAAAGACGGTCCCTACCCAAGAATGGGCTCACAGTCTAGAAGGGGGAGACAGACAACAAAACAAAACAAGTGGTCAGGTGTCAAGTCGTCAGAACAAATAAAATTAGCTAAATACACATCATTAACAAAATAAATAGAATAGTAAATATGCACAAGTAAAATATATAGAGTAATAAATCTGTACAAACATATATACAGGTGCTGTGGGGAGGGGAAGGAGGTAGGGTGGGGGGCATGGGGAGGAGGAGAGGAAAAAGTGGGCTCAGTCTGAGAAGGTCCCTTGGAGGAGGTGAGCTCTCAGTAGGGCTTTGAAGGGAGGAAGAGAGCTAGCTTGGTGAATGTGTAGAGGGACGGCATTCCAAGTCAGGGGGAGGACGTGGGCCGGGGGTCGACGGCGGGACAGGCGAGAACGAGGTACGGTGAGGAGATTAGCGGCGGAGGAGCGGAGGGTGATGGCTGGGCTGGAGAAGGAGAGAAGGGAGGTGAGGTAGGAGGGGGCGAGGGGATGGACAGCCTTGAAGCTGAGACTGAGGAGCTTTTGTTTGATGCGTAGGTTGACAGGCAGCCGCTGGAGATTTTTGAGGAGGGGAGTTACATGCACAGAGCATTTCTGTACAAAGATGATCCGGGCAGCAGTGTGAAGTATAGACTGAAGTGGGGAGAGACAAGAGGATGGGAGATCAGAGAGGAGGCTGATGCAGTAATCCAATCGGGCGGGATAAAATGAGAGATTGAACCAGCAAGGTAGCGGTTTGGATGGAGAGGAATGGGTGGATCTCGGCAATGTTATGGAGGAGAGACTGGCAGGTTTTGGTAACGGATTGGATGTAAGGTGTGAACGAGAGAGCGGAGTCAAGGATGACACCAAGGTTGCGGGCTTGTGAGACGGGAAGGATGGTAGTGCCGTCTACAGTGACGGGAAAATCAGGGAGAGGGCAGGGTTTGGGAGGGAAGATAAGGAGTTCAGTCTTGGACATATTGAGTTTTAGATGGCGGGCAGACATCCAGATGGAGATGTCCTGAAGGCAGGAGGAGACACGAGCCTGAAGGGAGGGAGAGAGACCAGGGGCAGAGATGTAGATTTGGGTGTCATCAGCATAGAGATGATAGTTGAAGCCATGGGAGCGAATGAGATCACCAAGGGAGTGAGTGTAGATAGAGAGCAGAAGGGGACCAAGAACTGACCCTTGAGGAACCCCTACAGTAAGGGGATGGGAGGGGGAGGAGGAACCCGCAAAGGAGACTGAGAATGAATGGCCAGAGAGATAATAGGAGAACCAGAAATATGCTTCCTCTTGCGGAGGAAGTATATTTATTTATATTATAATATGTCACCCCCTGTAGACTGTAAGATCACTGTGGGCAGGGAATATGTCTATTGTTTTGTTTAATTGTGTTCTTCCTAGCACTTAGCACAATGCTCTGCACACAGTAAGCACTCAGTAAAACACAACTGACTGAATGACTGACAGACTTCCCAAAGAGTCAAATTTGGGTTGGCTTGAAATTCTTCAGGCCATTTACAAGCTTGTATAATATTATTTCTTCCTTTAGTGGGTCTTAATTTTTCTCCTGATTCCTTCTCACCGCTAAACCTGCTTGGAGCCCCCAAAACCAATAAGTGAAAGTAGAGAAGGGGAACAATTCGTAGAGCTCAAGGAGTTACTCCAAAAGTCAATCAATCAATTGTATTTACTGAGCAATTACTGTGTGCAGTGTTGTGGATGTAGAAGTTAAGCAGCTGGGAGATTACAATATAATAGAGTTGATAAATATGCTCCCTGCCTATAATGAGTTTACAGTCTAGAGGGGAACGCAGACATTGATATAAACAAATAAATTATGGTTATGTACACAGGTGCTGTGGGACTGAGGGAGGGGGGTGAATAAAAGGAGCAAATCCAAGTGTGAGGGCTATGCAGAAGGGAGTGGGAGAAGAGGAAATGAGGTTAGACCAAACTTAGGGTAGACCAGAGGTTGGAGAACCCAGCTCCTTTCTGAGGAGACCTTCAGGCCAGACGTAGTGTTGAGAGAGCCAGCAGAGGTGCCAATTATTGTCAGCGGATGCCGTCTGCGCAATATTGTGGATCCATGCCAATTAGCATAAGATAAGTCGCCCCTCCTTGCACAAAGAGCATCCGCTGTTAATGACTTTTAAACGCTAACCATCTGCTCCTGGAGTCTTAACAGACTGAGCCCCTTCTTTCCTCTCCCCCTCGTCCCCCTCTCCATCCCCCCGTCTTACCTCCTTCCCTTCCCCACAGATATGTATATATGGTTGTACATATTTATTACTCTATTTATTTATTTATTTATTTATTTATTTATTTTACTTGTACATTTCTATCCTACTTATTTTATTTTGTTGGTATGTTTGGTTCTGTTCTCTGTCTCCCCCTTTTAGACTGTGAGCCCACTGTTGGGTAGGGACTGTCTCTATGTGATGCCAATTTGTACTTCCCAAGCGCTTAGTACAGTGCTCTGCACATAGTAAGCGCTCAATAAATACGATTGATTGATTGATTGATTGATTGATTAAACAGCCGCCCAGCAGGGTGAGACTCAGATTCTCATTTCTGGATCCTGCACTGTTCAGCTTTGTCCCGTGAATGGAATCGCCGCAAGGCCAACCGTCTTCTCTGAGCACGGAAATATGGGGAAGCTGAACCATCTTTAGGATCTGCTGGAATTCTGGAGAATGAGTCTGGGGAGGAGAAGTCTCCAGGCCCTGTTTAAGCTTTCCTTCATGGAGTCACTTGTAAGTCACACTGGTGGAATCTAACTCCAGACGGTCACAAATGTGAGGAAAAAGTCTACACTGACTGATGGCCAAATCTGATCCTGAGATCACCTTCGTCGATCCTGCAAATGGGCAGATCTTCAGAGAAGCAGTGTGGCTTCATGGAAAGAGCATGGGCTTGGAAGTCAGAGGTCATGGGTTCTAATCCCGGCACCGCCACTTGTCAGCTGTGTGACTTTGGGCAAGTCACTTAACTTCTCTGTGCCTCAATTATCTCATCTGTAAAATGGGGATTAGAACTGTGAGCCCCACATGGGACAACCTGACAGTCTTGTGTCTACCCCATTGCTTAGAACAGTGCTTGGCACATAGTAAGTGCTTAACAAATATCAAATATTATTATTATTATTATTCAGACTGTGCTGACTACAGGACCCCAGTCTCTAGGCTGGAAGCTCCTAATGGGCAGGAGCCCTGTTTCTGCAATTCTGTTGTATTGTGCTCTCCCAAGTGCTTAGTACAGCGTTCTGCACATAGTACATAGCCCACAACATTGGCATTATCCTTGACTCCTCCCTGTCATTCAACCCACATACCCACTCCTTCGCTAAATCCTGTAGGTCCCACCTTCAAAACATTGCTAATATATGCTCTTTCCTCTCCGTCTAAACTGCTACCACATTAATGCAATCACTCATCCTATGAGTGAAGTGGCAAAGAGGCAGCATGGCGTAGTGGATAGAGCGTGGGCCTAGGAGTCCAGAGGTTATAGGTTCTAATCCCGACTCTGTCATATTTCTGCTGTGTGATCTTGGGCAAGTTGCTTCACTTCTCTGTGCCTCAGTTACCTCATATGTAAAATGGGAATCGAGACTGTGCGCCCCACATGGGGCAGGGACTGTGTCAAACTCGATTTGCTTGTATCCAACCCAGTGCTTAATAAAGTGCCTGGCACATAGTAAGTGCTTAACAAATGCCATTATTATTATTATTATTATTATTATCCCTCCTGGATTACTGCATCAACCTCCTTGGGGACCTCCCAGCCTCCTGTCTCGCCCCACTCCAGCCATTCATTCATTCAATCATGTTTATTGAGTGTTATTAGGTGCAGAGCACTGTACTAAGTGCTTGAATCCATACTTCACCTTGCTGCCCAGCTCATTTTTCTCCAAAAACGTTCAGAACATGTTTCCCCACTCTTCAAAAACACTCCAGTGGTTGTCGTTCCACCGCCACATAATAATAATAATAATGGCATTTATTAAGCACTTACTATGTGCAAAGCACTGTTCTAAGCATTGGTGAGGTTACAAGGTGATCAGGTTGTCCCATGGGAGGCTCACAGTTTTAATCCCCATTTTTACAGATGAGGTAACTGAGGGCCAGAGAAGTTAAATGACTTGCTCAAAGTCACACAGCTGACAAGTGGTGGAACTGGGATTTGAACCCATGACCTCTGACTCCAAAAACCGGGCTCTTTCCATTGAGCCACACTGCTTCACAAACCAAACCAAAACTCAAACCATCAAACCATCGAACCAAAACTCCTCACCATTGGCTTCAAAGCAGTCCATCACCTTGCCCCCTCTTACCTCACCTCACTATTCTCCTACTACCACCCAGCCAGCACACTTCGCTTCTCTAATGCTAACCTTCTCACTGTGCCTGATATCGTCTATCTCGCCGCTGACCCCAAGCTCATGTCCTGCCTGTGGCCTGGAATGCCCTTCTTCCTCAAATCTGACAGAAAATGGCATTCCCCGCCTTCAAACCCTTATTGAAGGCACATCTCCTCCTAGAAGCCTTCCCTGACTAAGCCCCACCTTTCATCTTCTCCCACTCCCTTCTGCATCTCCCTGACTTCCTCCCTTTGTTCTTTCCCCCTCGCTGCCCCACAGCACTTATACACACCTTTGTAACATCTTTATTTATATTAATGTCTGCTTCCTCGACTTCTAGACTGCAAGTTGGTTGTGGGCAGGAAATATCAATCAATCAATCAATCAATCGTATTTATTGAGTGCTTACTGTGTGCAGAGCACTGTACTAAGCACTTGGGAAGTACAAGTATGTCTGTTTACTGTTATTGTACTCTCCCAAGCACTTAGTAGAATGCTCTTCACCCAGTAAGTGCACTTAATCAATAAATATGATTGAATTAACGAGTGAATGAATAATAAGTGCTCAATAAATACCTTTGATGGATTGATTGATCGACTGAATCTCCATCCTTGACTTCCGTCTGGACTGAAAGCTCCTTGTGGGCAGGGAACGTATCTACCAACTCTGTTACACTGCACTCTTACAAGCACTTAATACAGTGCTTTCTGCACACAGCAGGAATTCAATAAATGCTATTGATTGATTGATTTTAATTTTAAGTCAGAAATGAGAGGAGCCCTAAGGAAAACCCTAGGAGGTTCTCTCTAAAACCAAGCCCCCCTTCTTCTTTAAATGACTTAAACTTTGTGACACTGACTCGACAATCAATTGATCAATAGTATTTACTGGGTGGTTACTCTTTGCAGAGCACTGTACTAGCAGCTTGGGGATAGTATAGTATGATAGAGTTAATAGACATGATTCCTGCCCTAAAGGAGCTTACAGTCAATCGATCAATGGTATTTATTGAATGCTTACTATGTGCAGAGCACTGTACTAAGCACTTGGGAGAGTACAATACAGCAGAGTCGGTAGACGTGTTCCCTGTCCACAAAGCAGTCTAGAAGAGAAGACAGATGCTAGAATATATTGCAATAGACTCTATTCCCAAATTGCTTAGCCAAGCAATGAAACATTGGAGATCCAGCTGTAGCTGCCAAAAAACAAATATGAAAAAGAAATGTAGTCAGTCAATCATATTTATTGAGCACTTCCTGTGTATAGAGCACTGTACTAGCTCTCCCAATTGTCAGCTGTGTGACTTTGGGCAAATCACTTCTCTGTGCCTCAGTTACCTCATCTGTAAAATGAGGATGAAGACTGGGAGCCCCCCCTTTGGGACAATCTGATCACCTTGTAACCTCCCCAGTGCTTAGAACAGTGCTTTGCACATAGTAAGCGCTTAATAAATGCCATTATCATTATTATTATTATTATTACTAAGCGCTTGGGAGAGTCAATATAACAATAGTATAAGAAGGAGCAGCTTATTCTAGCAGTCAGAAAGCCCTAGGAAAATCAGTCCATTGACTTCTGGGGCAAAAGCTAGGAAACATATGATCCTCAAATGTGGCTCTTATTAGTCTTCATTCTCCAGACGCTGTGTCCACCCAACAATTGTCGCACTCTCGCTTGCACCTGCCAGCTTCTCTACCCTGCTATGCCATCTGCTTATCCGGGTCCCCTCGCCCAGCACATGGGACCGCACCCCAGCTCTGAGGTGACAAATGAGCAGTTGGGTTCATGTCACTGAGCAAAATAAAAAGGCCAGAGCCAGATGGAAGTCCGCAGAAAGAAGCCTGGCCTCAGGGAGGGAGGGTGAGATTGCAGAGAGATCTCCATGACAACGGGATGTGCAATGCTGAGGTTTCTATTTTGAGGCTGCCACTAATGATGCCACATTTTTCATCCTGCCCCGAGATCCATCCGTTCCCATGGCAGCATTTTTCTGGCAGATGGCTCATTCTCTTCCCTTCCGAAAATTAGCCAGAGAGCACATCGGGGTTGTTTACTTGTTTCTTTGGTAGCTGTCGTTCTTAAGATTCTCATCCCACCTCAAGGAGCTTTAGATTCTCTTACCTTGTTTTGCAATTTAGGTGTTCTTTCGGCTCTCTTAAAAATAATTGATAAGCCTGGTACCATTAACTGATTTACCCTTTAAACCTGTTCACCTCAAAGAAAAACAGCCAGGAAGTTTCCCAATTATTCAACATTAGAAATATTTTAGATATATTTTCCCCTTTAAACAGGTAAATCTGAAATTTTTGTTGGAACGATTAACCATTTTTTAGATTGTGAGCACCCCGAGGAACAAGGGCAATGTTTAATTCCCACCTGGGCATTCTTTCCCAGTGTTTAGTACAGTGTTCTGCACACAGTAAACGCTTAATATATTTTAAGGTATGTGTTAAGCATTTACTATGTGCCAGGTACTGTACAAAGCGCTAAGATCAATACAAGATAATCGGGTTGGACACAGTCCCTGTCTCATCAAGGGCTCACGGTCTTAATGCCCATTTTACAGATGAGGTAACTGAGGCACAGAGAAGTGAAGGGACTTGCCCAAGGTCACACAGCAGACAAGTGATGGAGTTGGGATTAGAACCCAGGTCCTGTGACTCGCAGGGCCATGCTTTTTTTACTAGACCAAAATGCTTCTCTGTTTAAATAAATACTATTACTACTACTATTGCATAGTGGAAAATTACAGGCCTCTTCCAGTGGCAACCATACTGTGAAAAATAGTGAAGGAAATGATAGCAATTACACCTTAGCTTTATAGCATAACCATCTCTCCAGAGCACCACAATATTTACCACCACATATAATTCCCTCATGTACCTTCAACTGTTGCAATAAAAGTTATTTGGGATTTTCTGTAGGCTTCTTGCACAGAGGACAGAGGGCAAATAATTTGTGTTCTTGTCCTTAGAAAAATATGAACTTCAGTTGATTCTCGACATGAATGATATACATCTATTTCCAAGGTTCTTTACACCAATAAGACACCTGCAGAGAGCAGATCCCAGTTCAGTCAGTTTGAAAACCAGGGGCTTACACAGAATAACCATAATTATAATAATAATGATGCTGGTATTCGTTAAGCACTTATTATGTGCCGAGCACTGTACTAAGCACTGGAATAGATACAAGATAATCAGATCCCACATAAGGTTCACAAAGTAAGAGGGAACACAATTGAAGGAAGTAAGTGTGGCCTAGTGAGTAAAGAAGCAGCGTAGCTTAATGGAAAGAGCATGGGCTTGGGAGTCGGAGGACATGGGTTCTAATTCTGGCTCTGCAACTTGTCAGCTGTGTGACCTTGGGCAAGCCACTTAACTTCTCTGTGCCTCATTTACCTCGTCTGTAAAATGGGGGTTAAGAGTGTAAGCCCCATGTGGGATATCCTCATTACCTTGTATCTACCCCAGCACTTAGAAGAGTGCTTGGCACGTAGCGCTTAATAAGCAAATACCATAATAATAATAGAGCACAGGCCTGAGAGTCAGAAGGACCTGGGTTCTAATTCCTGATCTGTTACGTGACCCTGAGTGATCTTGGGCAAGTCACTTAACTTCTCTGAGCCTCAGTTCCCTCATCTGTAAAATGGGGATTGAGACTGTGAGCCCCACGTGGGACAACCTGATCACCTTATATCCCCCCCAGCGCTTAGAACAGTGCTTTGCATATAGTAAGCGCTTAACAAATGCCATTATTACATTACATTACATGTGGGATGTGGGACAGGGACTGTATCCACCCTGATTGGCTCCTGTCTACCCCAGAGCTTAAAATAATGCTTGACAAATAGTAAGCGCTTAACAAATACTATTTTAAAAAAAAGGAATTGAGGCACAGAGAAGTTGTGACTTGCCCAAGATCATTCATTCATTCAATCGTATTTATTGAGCACTTACCGTGTGCAGAGCACCGTACTAAGTGCTTGGGAAGTACAAGTTGACAGCATATAGAGACGGTCCCTACCCAACAAAGGGCTAAGCCGGTAAATTGCAAAGCCAGATTTAGAACCCAGGTCCTCTGATTTCCAGGCCCATGATCTTTCCACTAGGTCACACTGCTATTAGCAATAAGATTCACATGGTTTATTTCCCCACTGACCCAGGGAAGGGGATGGTGCGATATCATGTCATCTAACCTGGGGAGAAGGAAGATGCCAAAACTTTTTTTTATTTCCCTAGTGTTTTCCTGCTACGTTACTGTGAAATATGAGTGGCAAGGATCTCACTGCTGTCGGCTCCGGAGAGTTCTTTGGGGAAGGTTGAGGTGAGGAGGTGGGAAACTGTTCTTTCCTCAGCAGGTGGTAAGCATAAAGAATTTGCTATTGTAGGAAGCTGGACAGGCAGAAATGTCAACTGGTTTAAGAAGGGCTTGGATAAATTCATGAATACCCGGTCAGTCAATCAGTCAGTGGTATTTTTTGAGCACTTACAGCGTGCAGAGCACTACTCAGTTCTTGGTTCTAATCCTGTCACTGCCACTTGTCTTCTTTGTGACCTTGGGCAAGTCACCTAACTTCCCTGTGCCTCAGTTCTCTCATTTGCAAGAATGGGAATGTAATACCTGTTCTCCTTCCTACTTAGACTGTGAACCCCATGTGGGACCCGATTCTCTTTTATTTACCCCAGTGCTTAGTTCAGTGTTTGACACATAATAAGCGCTTAACAAATACCATGATTATTATTATTATTGGGATGGTACGATACTAGAGAGTTGGTAGATACTTGCCGTGTCTAAGAGGAGCTTAGAGTCTAGCTGGGGAGACAGAAATTTAAAAAATTACGGATAGGGATAAGGCTATGTACATAAGTGCTGTGGAGCTGAGGTGAGTAACAGAATGCTTAGGATGTACAGATCCAAGTGTATAGGTGATGCAGAGGGAGGGGGAGTTGCCTACCAATTCTGTTATATTGTACTTTTCCAGATGCTTAGTACAGTGCTCTGCATACAGTAAGCCCTCAATAAATATAACTGATCAGTTGATTGATTGAGGGATAATAGTGCAGGAAAACAGTGTGGGCTAGTGGATAGAGCATGGGAATGGGAGTCTGGAGGTCATGGGTTCTAATCCTGCTCCAGGAAAGGCCTCATTGAAGAAATGAGATTTTAGTAGGGCTTTGAAGATGGTGAGAGTGGTTGTCTGTTGTATGTGAAGGGAGAGGGAGTTCCATGCCAGAGGGAGGATATGGGCATAGAGTCAGTGGGGGGATAGACAGGATTGAGGTACAATGAGTAGGTTGGCAGTAGAGTGTGCAGATTAGGGAGAAAGCTGATTGAGAGCCTTAAAGCCAATGGTAAGGAGTTTCTCATTGATGAGCCCGTTGTTGGGTAGGGACCGTCTCTATATGTTGCCGACTTGTACTTCCCAAGCACTTAGTACAGTGCTCTGCACACATTAAGCACTCAAAAAATACAATTGAATGAATGAATGAATGAATGAATGAATGTAGCTATGGGACACTCTGGGAAGAGTAGGGAGACATGGACTGAATGTCTTTTTAGAAAAATGATCCTGGCAGTGGAACAAAGTATGGACTGGAGTGAGGAGAGAGAAGATGCAGGGAAGTCAGTGAGGAGGCTGCTGCAATAGTCAAAGTGGGATATTATAGGTGCTTGAATCATCATAGTAGCAATTGGGTTGGAAAGGAAAGGGTGGATTTTGGTGATGTAAAGGAAAAACTGACAGGATTTGGTGACAGATTGAACATGTGGGTTGAATGAGAGAGATGAGCCAAGGATAATTTCAAGGTTACAGGCTTGTGAGACAGGGAGGATGGCGGCACTGACTATAGAGATGGGAAAGACAGGGGGAGGATAGGGTTTGAGTGGGAAGACGAGGACTTCTGTTTTGGACATGTTATTTTTGAGGTGTCAGCAGGACATCAATCTAGAGATGTCCTGAAGGCAGGAGGAAACGAGAAATTGCATTCCAGGAGAGAGGTCAGGGTTGGAGAGGTAGCCTGGGGAATCATCCACATAGAGTTGGTAGTTGAAGCCATGGAAGATTGAGAAGGAGTGATCAGAGAGCTAGGAGTGATCAGAGATCAGACAACAGCGTTGGGGAAGTCAAAGTTAATGTTTCAAGAAGGGGGTGATCCTCACTAGGAAGCAGTGTGGACTAGTGGTTGAAGCATGGGCCTAGGAGCTAGGAGAACCTGGATTCTAGTCCTGGCTCTGCCACCTTTTTTTCCATAGTATTTCTTAAACACTTATCGCTTATTATGTGCAAGGCACTGTTCTAAGGGCGAGGGTGGATAAAAGGAAATCAGGTTGGAGTCATTAGTATTTGTACTAAGCACTGGGGTAGATGCAAGATAGATTGGACACAGTCCCTGTCCCATAAAATAATAAAGAAGCAGCAGTGTGGCTTAGTGGAAAGAGCATGGGCTTGGTAGTCAGAGGACGTGGGTTCTAATCCTGCCTCCGCCACTTGTTGCTGGATGACTTTGGGCAAGTCACTTAAATTCTCTGTGCCTAGTTACCCCATCTGTAAAATGGAATTAAGACTGTGAACCCCACAGTCTTGATTACCTTGATTACCTTGTTTCTACCCCACCGTTTACAACAGTGCTTGGCATATAGTAAGAGTTTAACAAATCAATCAATCGTATTTATTGAGCGCTTACTGTGTGCAGAGCACTGTACTAAGTGCTTGGGAAGTACAAGTTGGCAACATATAGAGACAGTCCCTACCCAACATTGGGCTCACAGTCTAAAAGGGGAAGACAGAGAACAAAAACAAACATACTAACAAAATAAAATAAATAGAATAGATATGTACAAGTAGAATAAATAAATAAGTAGAGTAATAATACCATAATTATTAGTAGTAGTAGTATTTGTTAGGTGCTTACTATGTGCCAGGCACAGTTCAAAGTGCTGGGGTAGATACAAAATAATGGGGTTGGACACAGTCCCTGTCCCACAGTCGGGCTCACAGTCTTAATCCCCACTTTATAGATGAGGGAACTGAGGTATAGAGAATTTAAGTGACTTGCCCAGGGTCACACAGCAGACAAGTGGTGGAGCTTGGATTAGAACCCAAGTCCTCTGACCCACGGGCCCAGGCTCTTCTTTTCTTGTCTTGTCTTATGTTGTCAAATCATCTCTTTTTAGACTGTGAGCCCACTGTTGGGTAGGGACTGTCTCTATATGTTGCCAACTTGTACTTTCCAAGCGCTTAGTACAGTGCTCTGCACACAGTAAGCGCTCAATAAATACAATTGATTGATTGATTGATTGATCTCTGACCCATAGCGATGCCAGGGACACATCTCTCCCAGAATGCCCCACTTCCCTCTGCAATCGTTCTGGTAGTGTATCCATAGAGTTTTCTCGGTAAAAATACAGAAGTGATTTGCCACTGCCTCCTTCCGCACAGTAAACTTAAATCTCCACCCTCGACTCTCTCCCATGCTGCTGCTGCCAAGCACAGGTGAATTTTGACTTGTAGCAGATTGCCTTCCACTCACTAGCCCAAGCTAGGAATGGAATGGATAGGTCTCTGCTTGACTCTCCCTCCCGTAGTTGAGACTGGTAGAGGACTGGAAACTCTCCAGGAGTGACCCTGAGAAGGGTCATCAGGAACTTGCCCAGCTGAATTCCCCTCAGCTTCTCCCTCACACATCTGCAGGCCAGAGCATGACCTCCTTTTCAACCCATTCCCCAGGGTGCCTGGGCCCTGACAGGAAACCCTTAGGCTCAGACACTTCACTGAGTCACTGAGCTTCCTGAGCATTTGCCTCCTTCCCACACTGAATCGGGGAGCTGGGGAGAAAGGCAGCACAGCCCTGGAAGTAACCGGGGCACAGAGGAGAAGTAGCTTGGTCTAATGGAAAGAGCAGGGGCAGGGAGTCAGAGGACCCAGATTCTAATACAGGCTCGGCCACTTGTCTGCTGTGTGACCTTGGCAAGTCACTCCACTTCTCTGTGCCTTGATTCTCTCATCTGCAGGATGGGAATTCAATACCTGTTCTCCTTTCTACTTAGACTGTGAGCCTCTTATGGGACCTGATTATCTTGTATCTACTGCAGGGCTAAGAACAGCGCTTGGCTCATAGTTAGGGCTTAACAAATACCACTATTATTAGTAGTAGATGCAGCAGTAGTGGTATTTATTAAGCACTTACTTTGTGAAGAGCACTGTACTAGGTACTGGTGAAGAGCACATAGGTGGGAATTAGTTTTGTACCCTCTCCCTCCAGGGACTCAGAATCTATGGCTATAGAAGGTGGGGAAAGGCTGTAGACAGACACATTGTAAGCAATGAAACACTCAAACATTAAAATGGAATAAAGGACTAGGGTGAAAATACAGTACACAAAATAAGAACAAAAAGTAGTACGGAGCTGTGGTTGTTGTTATCCTATGCTGCCGAGTCATGTCTGACCAACAGTGATGCCAAGGAAACATTTCTCCCAGAATGCCCCATTGCCATCTGCAATTGTTCTGGTAGTATATCCATAGAGTTTTCTTGGTAAGGAGCAGAATATCTCTTCATGATTCAGAGTCCACCCCACATGGCTGCCCAGCCATTAGCTTTCCCAAAGTCCTGTGAGGCTTCAAGCTGCAGGTGTCATCCTGTCTCTCCCTACTTCAGTCTATACTTCACTCTGTTGCCCAGATTGTCTTTGTACAGAAATGCTCTGGGCATGTCACTCCCCTAGTCAAAAATCTCCCGTGGTTGCCTCTCAACCTATGAATCAAGCAAGAACTCCTCACTCTTGGCTTCAGGGCTCTCCATCACCTCCCCGCCTCTTACCTCACCTCCCTTCTCTCCTTCTACAGCCCAGCCCGCACCCTCCGCTCCTCTGCCGCTAACCTCCTCACTGTGCCTCGTTCTCGCCTGTCCCGCCATCAACCCCTGGCCCACGTCCTTCCTCTAGCCTGGAATTCCCTCCCTCCAAATATCCGCCAAGCTAGCTATCTTCCTCCCTTCGAAGCCCTACTGAGAGCTCACCTCCTCCAGGAGGCCTTCCCAGACTGAGCCCCCTTTTTTCTCTCCTCCTCCCCATCCCCCCCGCCCTACCTCCTTCTCCTCCCCACAGTACTTGTATATATATTTGTACAGATTTATTACTCTATTTATTTAATGTACATATTTACTACTCTATTTTATTAATGTTGTGCCTATAGCTATAATTCTATTTATTCTGACGGTTTTGACACCTGTCTACATGTTTTGTTTTGTTGTCCGTCTCCCCCTTCTAGACTGTGAGCCCGTTGTTGGGTAGGGACCATCTCTATATGCTGCTGACTTGTGCTTCTCAAGTACATAGTACAGTGCTCTGTACACAGTAAGCACTCAATAAATACGATTGAATGAATGAATGAAAGAATTCTCATTCCCAGGGGTGCCATGGGCAGCAGGATGGGATGGGGTCTCCTTGATGGTGCATAGGGGAGCTGATGTCAGCCAAAGGGGGAAGGCAGTTTGCTCAGCCATGGGAAGGGGGTCTAAGGGCCCTCAGGGAGGCCAGGCTGCAAATGTCAGCTCCAGAGGCCAAGAAGACAGAGCAGTGACTTGAGCCCAGCATGTGCAGAGCTACTGAGAGAGGGCCAAGCGCGCAGATTTTGCTCGGCTGTGATGGAAGAGAGGGGCTGAAGAGGCAGAGCAGTGGCTTCTAAACCCTTCCCCGGGTGCACAGAGCATGCTGAGAGCAGGAAGAGTTCCTCAGCTGCAGTGGTGGGAGCTGAGTGTGCACAGGGAGGGGAGGTCACAATAACCAAGCAGCATGGCCTAGTGGATACACTATGGATCTGAGAGTCAGAAGGACTGGGGTTCTAATCTGGGTTCTGCCCCTCATCTTCTGCGTGACCTCAGGCAAGTCACTTCACTTCTCTGGGCCTCACTTACCTCCTCTGTAAAATGGAGATTTAGAGCGTGAGCCCCATTTGGGACAGGGACTGTGTCCAACCTGATTGTCCTGTATCTATTGGAGAAGCAGCGTGGCTCAGTGAAAAGAGCCCGGGCTTTGGAGTCAGAGGTCATGAGTTCAAATCCTGGCTTCACCAATTGTTAGTTGTGTGACTTTGGGCAAGTCAGTTAACTTCTCCGTGCCTCAGTTACCTCATCTGTAAAATGGGGATGAAGACTGTGAGCTCCCCATGGGACAACCTTATCACCTTGTAACCTCCCCAGTGCTTAGAACAGTGCTGTGCACGTAGTAAGCGCTTAATAAATGCCATTATTATTATTATTATTATTATTATCTACCCCAGTGCTTAGACCATGCTTAGAACAGTGCTTAGCACAGAGTAAGTGCTTAACAAGTACCATAATTATTATTATTGTTATCATTATTATTGTCAGCTGCTTGGTTTGGCTCCCACAGTGAAGAGTATTCATTCATTCATTCAATCGTATATATTTGGCACTTATTGTATGCAGAGCACTGTACTAAGCACTTGGGAAGTACAAGTTGGCAACATATAAAGACAGTCCCTACCCAACAGCGGGCTCACAGTCTAGAAGGGGGAGACAGATAACAGAACAAAACATGTAGACAGGTGTCAAAGTCGTCAGAACAAATAGAATTAAAGCTATACGCACAAGACAATAGAGTAGACACCTCTGGGTCCTCAGGAGCCCCAGGAGAAAATATGGCTCACCTATTCAACTCGAAAACCAAAACTATAACTATCCTTTCACATTTTATGAGATCAGATTTATTCATTCATTCATTCATTCAATCATATTTATTGAGCGCTTACTGTGTGCAGAGCACTGTACAAAGTGCTTGGGAAGTACAAGTCGGCAACATATAGAGACGGTCCCTACCCAACAACAGGCTCACAGTCTAGAAGGGGGAGACAGACAACAAAACAAAACATGTGAACGGTGTCAAGTCATCAGAATAAATAGAAGTAAAGCTAGATGCATATCATTAACAAAATAAAATATTAAAAATATACATTCAGTTAATTCTGGTTCTATTTTAAATGCTTAAAACCTTAAAAGGAACTCAGATCTGATGTGAAGAAAATTAGACGATTCGTATTTCACTTCCCATCCAGCACAGAGAGCAACCTGGCACATAGTAAATGGTTAACAAATACCATAAGTGTTATTATTATTACCCAGTGAAACTTGGACCAGATTGCCCGGGCTTCCCCAAAAGACCCAGTCTGGTCTCGCCTCCCCAGACCAGAACATCTATATGGATTTTGATGCACTGTGGACTGGCTGTGGAGATTAAAGGGTTGGCTTAATCCATCTCCCATTAATCAATCATTCAATCAATCAATCATATTTATTGAGCACTTACTGTGTGCAAAGCGCCATACTAAGCTCTTAGGAGAGGACAATACAATAGAGTTGGTAGTCACGTTCCCTGTCGACAACAAGCTTACAGTCTAGAAGGGGAGACAGACATTAATGTAAATAAATAAATTCCAGACACGGACATAAATACTGTGGGGCTGAGTCTAAGTCTCCACAAAGCACACTGCCCTCAAATGAAGCCTTCTTGATAATAGTTGTAGAATTAGTAGTATTTATTGGATGCCAGCTTGGTTCAGTGCCCTGAACTAGACAAGTACAAGTACAGGGCAAGTACAGAACAAAGAAATCACATGTTCCCTGCCCTCAAGAAACTTACACACTAATGGAGGAAACAACAGAAAATTATTCATAGTAGTCCAAAGTAATCATTGAAAATTTTGGGGGTCCAGCGCTGTGTCAGGGCTTTACAGAGTTTCCGTTCTTTCTCTGTTTACTGATGAGGCATCTAAATCTCCTCAGCCAATTCTCATTTCCTGCCTCTGTTTTGGGTAAATATTGCTCATCCAATGACTAGGGGACTGAAGCAGTTCTTTGTTCCAATTCAACAAAAACAGATCTTCAGTAGGAGCCCTTAAGAATGAGAAGCATTCAGTTGGGATAACAATATTTAAGATGAAGCATTCTTGAGCGGCAATACAAACTAACAAACACAAGGAAAGTGAAGGTTAAGAGCAGCAGTGAATGTTCCAATGAAAGACATGGACACTTTTTTACCCCAGTAATGGGACTAAAGGACACATACTGACTGTGTCAACCTGGAAATTTTTGTTCTGTCAGCTCTGGGAACTTTCAGTTTTATAGGAGCCGTTAGATCCGGGCCACGTACCTGACAGAGAAAAAGCAGAATGGATTTTTGGGAACTGCAGAAGAGTCCCCATTCATTCATTCATTCAGTCAGTCAGTCAGTCAGTCAGTCAGTCATATTTATTGAGTGCTTACTGTGTGCAGAGCACTGTACTAAGTGCTTGGAAAGTACAATTCGACAACAGATAGAGGCAATCCCTTTCCAACAAGGGGGTCACAGTCTAGATGCCCTAATGAAGGAGTTTTCAACCTTCTTCGTCATCAGTGGTATTTATTTGGAGCTTACATGTCCTTGAGATAGTACAATATAAGAGATTATTTCTTAAGAAATAATCCCCCACCTTCCTCCAGATTTCACTCAAAGCATATTTCCCCTTCCCCACTTATCCTATAAGATCCTGGGTCCTAATTCCTGCTCTACCAGTTGCTTGCTGTGCGACCTTGGGCAAGTCACTTCACTTCTCTGTGCCTAAGTTTCCTCAACTGTAAAATGGGGATTAAATACCTGTGCTCAATAAATAATAAATAAATATCAAAGCCCATGGGCACATCTCTCCCAGAACACCCCACCTCCATCTGCAATCGTTCTGGTAGTGTATCCATAGAGTTTTCTCGGTAAAAATGCAGAAGTGGTTTACCATTGCCTTCTTGCATGCAGTAAATTTGAGTCTCCACCCTTGATTCTCTCCTATGCCACTGCTGCCCAAGCTAGGAGTGGAATGGATAGGCCTCTGCTTGACTCTCCCTCCCATAGCCAAGACTGGTAGAGCACTGGAAACTCTCCAGGTGTGATCCTGAGAGGGGATGTAGATATGTACCCTATTTTAAAGCCTCTGAACTCAAACCTCAGCTCTGCTGGTTTCTCTTCACACCCATTCAAAGCCATATTGATGGTCCATCTCCTCCAAGAAGCCTTCCCTGACTAAGCCCTCTTTCCCTCTTTTCCCACTCCCTCTCCCTCACCCTGACTTACTCCCTTTATTCATCCCCCCTCCCAGCCCCTCAGCATCTTTGTAATTTGCAGCATGGCCTAATGGCAAGAGCACAGACTTGGGAGTCAGAGGATGTGGGTTCTAATTCCGCCTCCACTACTTGTCAGCTCTGTGACCTTGGACAAGCCACTTCACTTCTCTATTCCTCTGTTACCTCATCTGTCAAACAAGGATTAAGACTGTAAATCCCACATGGGACAACCTGATTACCCTGTATCTACCCCAGCACTTAGAATAGTGATTGGCACATAGTACCGCTATAATTGTTATTATTGTTATTATTTATAATTAATGTTTGTCTCCTCCTCTAGACTGTAAGCTTGTTGTAGGCAGGGAATGTGTCTGTTTATTGTTATAGTGTACTCTCCCAAGCACTGGGGAGAGCACGTGGTTCAGTGGAGAGAGCCCGGGCTTTGGAGTCAGAGGTCATGGGTTCAAATCCCGGCTCCGCCAATTGTCAGCTGTGTGACTTTGGGCAAGTCACTTCACTGCTCTGCTCCTCAGTTACCTCATCTGCAAAATGGGGATTAAGACTGTGAGCCCCTGTGGGACAACCTGATCACCTTGTAACTTCCCCAGTGCTTAAAACAGTGCTTTGCACATGGTAAGTGCTTAATAAATGCTATCATTATTATTAGTAGTAGTACAGTGCTGTGCACACAGTAAACTGAATAAATACAATTGAATGATGAGAAAGAGGAACTAGGCCAAGGTGTCTGCCATTCTGAAAACCTCCTTAAAAGCCCTAACTTTGCCCACATTGTCAGAATGATTTGCTGTGCCATGGAAACCTTTGTTGAAACTACCCATTACTCAGCAGAGAATGATCAAATGGATTTTTTACCTTCATGTTTCTCTCTTTAGTTTGCATGTCTGTTCAGCAAGAACATGCCCTGGCATGACTTTGCAAGTTGAAGGCTGCTTTTTCTGACAAACCCTAGATTCAGGCACAATTGAAAATTGCAAACCAACTGTGCTAGATGCCACTTCAATTTCTCTCTGAGGCATAGGGAAAAGTTACAATGCCAATATTTTCCTTTCTCCAGGTAAAGCCACTCAACAGCTTGTGAGCCCATTGTTGGGTAGGCACCGTCTCTATATGTTGCTGATTTGTACTTTCCAAGCTCTTAGTTCAGTGCTCTGCACACAGTAAACGCTCAATAAATATGATTGAATGAATGAATGAATAGAGAATGAGGTTTATTCAGCCGCACTCCAGAATCCCCTTTTCCTTTCCAAACCATTCCTTTCAGAGCTGTCCCTGTTCAGCAGATCTACAAGGCCATGCTCAAAAGAACTAAGTGCTTCACCACAGAACGGCATTGGGAATGAATTTTCCCCCTCTATCTTGTTTGCCTTAGTGACAGCAGGCTTAAGAGCTGCCCATAAGGTTCCCAACTGTGCATTTAGAAGAAGCTCAGGGGTGGGAGGCAGTGGGGTGAAGGGGAGTCAGTTTTGTTCTTTCCTATGGCTCGTGGACCTTACTTAAAAATCACCTGCACTAAATGTTCATTTTAAATAGAATTGAATCTCCCAGGTCGAACTGTCAAACTCTTAGCCAAGGGTGTTGGCGGCCTTTCTTGGCCGGATAAGTATTTGTAGTGGGATAATGCACCGTCTCATTCCCTACCTCACCAAGTAGTTCTCATCAGCGACTAAAGCTTAGGGTGCAGGTTGGGGAGGGGACTCAGACAATGCAGTGTGGCTCAGTGGAAAGAGCACGGGCTTTGGAGTCAGAGTTCGTGGGTTCGAATCCCAGCTCCACCAATTGTCAGCTGTGTGACTTTGGGTAAGTCACTTAACTTCTCTGGGCCTCAGTTACCTCATCTGTAAAATGGGGATTAGGATTGTGAGCCCCCCATGGGACAACTTGATCACCTTGTAATCTCCCCAGTGTTTAGAACAGTCCTTTGCACACAGTAAACACTTAATAAATGCCATCATCATTATTATTATTATTAAACAATCATTCTATCAATCAATACTATTTATTGGGCACTTCTGTTCATAGCACTGTGCTTAGCATTGGGCTGCTCTTAGACTGTAAGCTCTTTGTGGACAGAGAACATGTCTACCTTCTCTGTTGTATCGTATTCCTCCAAGCACTTAATGCACTGCTCTGCATCCAGTAAGACTCAATAAATACCACCGATTGGTTGTTTGAGAGTACAATAGAACTGGTAGAGACCCTTATCCCTGTCCTTAAGGGACCTGAGGAACTTGAAGTCCAGTGGAAAAACTAACAGTCTTGCATAAGAACTTATAGTCCAGTCAATCAATGGTATTTTTTGAGTGCTTACTATGTGTAGAGCATTGTACTAAGTGCTTGGGAGAGTGCAATACGACAGAATTAGGAGACACAATCCCGTCCCATAACAAGTTTACAGTCATTTTGAATGGAGGGCCTCTACACTGGAAGCTCACTGTGGGCAGAGAATGTGTCTGTTATATTGTTATAATAACAATATGTTATTGTTATTACAATAATAAACATTCAACAGATAGGATCAACTGACTGAGGTCGTGCTTATGCCAGCTTAGAGATGTCGGCATTTGGTTCAGTGTTGCTTCAGTCCCTACTTTGGGGCCACTGCGATTGCTTAGGTGGGAGAAGGGTGTCATCCTCTTTCAAAGTCTGTGCTCCTTTATCAATCAATCAATCAATCAATCATATTTATTGAGCACTTACTATGTGCAGAGCACTGTACTAAGCGCTTGGGAAGTACAAATTGGCAACATATAGAGACAGTCCCTACCCAACATTGGGCTCACAGTCTAAAAGGGGGAGACAGAGAAAAAAAAACCAAACATGCTAACAAAATAAAATAAATAGAATAGATATGTACAAGTAAAATAAATAAATAAATAAATAGAGTAATAAATATGTACATATGTATTACCTCATAGCCAGCTGCCAGGCTGACTCAGGGCTGCACATTCATTCGTTCATTCAGATAAATGCACTCACTGAGTGTTTACTGCGTGAAGAGAGAAGGAGCAAGACATAGCGGCAAGACCATGGGCTTGGAAGTCAGAAGACATGGGTTCTAATCCCGGCTCCACCGCTGGTCTGCTGTGTGACCTTGGGCAAGTCGTTTCACTTTTCTGTGCCTCAGTGATCTCATCTGTAAAATGGAGATTAAGACTGTGAGCCTCATGTGGGACAGGGATTGTGTCCAGCCTGATTGCCTTGTATCTACCCCTGCTGTTAGAACTGTGTTTGGCACATAGTAAGCACTTAACAAAACTCAAAAAACTTAACAAAACTTAAAATACAAAACTTAACAACTCAGTCCCTACTGGGAGCTCACCTCCTCCAGGAAGCCTTCCCAGACTGAGTCCCCTTTTTCCTCCCCTCCTCCCCATCTCCCCCCACCCTACCTCCTTCCCCTCTGCACAGCACTTGTATATATTTGTACATGTTTATTACTCTATTTTACTTGTACATATTTACTACTCTATTTTATTAATGATGTATATATAGCTATAGTTCTATTTATTCTGATGGTTTTGACACCTGTCTACATGTTTTGTTTTGTTGTCTTTCTACCCCTTCTAGACTGTGAGCCCGTTGTTGGGTAGGACCATCTCTATATGTTGCCGACTTGTACTTCCCAAGCGTTTAGCATACGGTAAGCACTCAATAAATACGATTGAATGAATAAGTGAATGAACAAAACCCATAATTATCATTATTATTATTACAATATAACATGTTCCCTGCCCACAAGGAGCTTACCAACTAGAGGAAGCAGAGTGCCCATTTTGTGACATATTTTACTTCTTTCAGGCATCCCTCTCACTAGGGTCCTGAAGGGGCCGGTGACTAAATGAGAGCTAAAGAATTGAGCATCTCCTAAAGATTGGGACATCCACTCCCTTCACCCGAGTAAGACCAGGTCCTCTCTTAAGGAAAAGTACAGTTTGTCAGCAGAAACTCTTTATCCAGGGAGTAAACAGAGCTTGCACCATTTCAAGGATGGAGAAAGCGAAGCTTGAGTTAAAATGATTTAACAAACCCAGTACTGGTGGGGCAGCTGGAATTAGGAATGGCATGCTGATTTTCAGTCCCAGGGCATTGCACTTGGAAGCCCACTTGCCCCCATCAGGGCTAGCGATCTTGTTCATCATCATCATCATCAATCGTATTTATTGAGCGCTTACTATGTGCAGAGCACTGTACTAAGCGCTTGGGAAGTACGAACTGGCAACATACTGAGACAGTCCCTACCCAACAGTGGGCTCACAGTCTAAAAGGGGGAGACAGAGAACAAAACCAAACATACTAACAAAATAAAATAAATAGAATAGCTATGTACAAGTAAAATAAATAAATAAATAGAGTATTGTTGTTGTGTTGTTCCACTGTCACCACTACTGAAGGAGTAGAAATCCATTATTATTTTATGGTATTTGTTAAATGCCAGGCCCTTTATTAAATGCTTGGGTAAATAAAAGCTAATCAGGTTGGACAATGTCCCTATCCCACATGCGGCTCACAGTTTCCATTTCCACTTTGCTGATAAGGTAACTGAGACACAGGGAAATTAAGTGACTTGGCCAAGGTCACACAGTAGACAAGGACTCCCAGGCTTGTGCTCTATCCATTAGGCTATGCTGCTTCTCTAAGAGAAGACTTGGGAGTTCAGATATATAGCAAGAACTCAGAACATCATTCCTACTTTAAAGGTGAGGCTAGGAATAGGGAATGGGATTGCCCAGAGTAAGGGAACATAACTCTGGTAGGCCACTCAGCACTTTTAATGATCAATAAATCAAATCACATTTATTGTGCGCTTACTGTATGCAGAGCACTGTACTACTACTACTACTAATAATAATGGCATTTATTAAGCGCTTACTATGTACAAAGCATGGTTTTAAGGGCTGGGGAGGGTACAAGGTGATCAGTTTGTCCCACGTGGGGCTCACAGTCTTCATCCCCATTTTACAGATGAGGTAACTGAGGCACAGAGAAGTGAAGTGACTTGCCCAAAGTCACACAGCTGACAAGTGACAGAGTGGGGATTTGGGATTAGAGAAGCAGCATGGCTCAGTGGGAAGAGCCCGGGCTTTGGAGTCAGTGGTCATGGGTTCGAATCCCAGCTCCGCCGGCTGTCAGCTGTGTGACTTTGGGCAAGTCACTTAACTTCTCTGTGCCTCAGGTACCTCATCTGTAAAATGGGGATTAAAACTGTGAGCCCCCTGTGGGACAACCTGATCACCTTGTAACCTCCCCAGCACTTAGACCTTGTAACCTCCCCAGAGCTTAGAACAGAGCTTTGCACGTACTAAGCGCTTAACAAATACTATTATTATTATTATTATTATTATTATTATTATTATTATAATTTGAACCCATGACCTCTGGCTCCAAAACCCACACTCTTTCCATTGAGCCACATGAGAGTGTACAATATAACAGATTCGATACACATTCCCTGCCCTCAACAAGCTTACAATCTATGGTGATGAAGATGATGAATATTTTGGAGAAAGGTCAAGGCGTTAAATTGGACAAAAGAGAAGCCACTGTGAGGGACGTAATTTTGTCTAGGGCTTTGATTTGGGAAACTTCAGTGAGAATGCAAAGTGTGATGATCCAGAGGTCACCACAAAAATAGCGTGATCTATAGGACCAGCATGGCCTAACGGAAAGAGTATGGGCCTGGGCATCGGACCACTTGGATTCTTCCCATGTGACCTCAAACAAGTCATTTAACATCTATGAGCCTCCATTTTATCAGCTGTAAAATGGGAATTCAATGCTTGTTCTCCCTCCTACTTAAACTGTAAGCCCTATGTGGGACAGCAACTATACCTGACCTGATTGTGTCGCATCTACCTCAGGTCTTCATACAGTGCTTGGGACTTGAAAGCATTTAGCAAATAAAATAATAATTATTATTATCAGTCAGAAATAAGGGGTTGGTTAAAAAAAAACCTATGGTACTTGTTAAGCGCTTACTGTGTGCCAAACACTGTTTTAAGCATTGGGGGAGATAAAAGTTGATCAGATTGGACACAGTCCCTGTCCCACATGAGACTCACACTCTTAATCCCCATTTTACAGGCGAGGTAACTGAGGCCCAGAGAAGTTTAGTGTCTTGCCCAAGGTCACATGGCAGACACGGGGTGGAGGCAGAATTAGAACCCAGGTCTTCTGACACCCAAACCCGCACTCTGTCCATTAAGTAGTAGCCAAAGGTCAGAGACAGTATAGGCAATCATGGGCAAGTTTGGAGAGTATGAGCCATCAGGGATTAGGAGGGCAGGGATAGCTGGGGGGCTGATGGGGGGGTGTAACAGGATTTTCACTGATCCCAATAAGGGGCACCCCAATAGCCTGAGCCTGTAGGAGGAAAAGACAAGTGAGAATTATGTGGGCTTAGTGGTTAGACCTTGTAGATGTCTTTGGGGAAGGATTTTATTTGTGGGAGATTTGGAGCGAAGCAGGCAGTAAAGCACCTGACTAGGGGGCTTCTCATTATTGGATTCACATGAAAATAAAAATAAACCAGACTATCCCTTCCTGGAATGTTCCTGGGACCCAACTGGGCTGTGACACCCTGTGTCACAAATCTCCACCTAAAAGACTATGCAGGGCTCCTTGGACACTAGACTTCAGCCCCAGCTCCTGGCCAAGAAAGAATTCTGTGCAGAAAAATAATGTTTATTCCCAGATAATTGCATTCATTCATTCATTCATTCAATTGTATTTATTGAGCGCTTACTGTGTGCAGAGCCCTGTACTAAGCTCTTGGGAAATACTATTTAGCAACAAATAGAGACCATCCACGCCCACAACTGGCAGATGGCATCAAGTCACTTAACGCGATCTTGTGAAGTTTCTGTTCCTGGGTGAGTTGTTTAGCTCTGTGAACTGAGGCACAAGTAATTCTGTTTGAGAGCAGGAATAATAATAATAATAATTGTGGTATTTGTTCAGCACTTACTATGTGCCAGGCACTTTACTAAGAGCTGGGGTGGATACTGGCAAATCGGGTTGGACACAGTCCCTGTCCCACGTAGGATTCACAGTCTCAATCCCCATTTTACAGATAAATGGGGTAACTGAAGCACAGAAAAGTTAAGTGACTTGCCCACGGTCACACAGTAGGCAAGTGGCAGAGCCGGGATTAGAACCCAGGTCCTCTGGCTTCCAGGCCCAGGCTTTATCTACTAAGCCACGCTGAATAAGAGGTCGGAGACCCATTTCCATGCCTTCACGTGCCCCAGTGGGGGCTGGATTTTCACCTGATCCTAATAAGGGTCACCCCAATAGCCTGAAGCTGGAGGAGGAAAAGGAAAGTGAGAATTATGTGGGCTAGTGGTTAGAGCTTGTAGATGTCTTTGCAGAAGGATTTTATTTGGGGGAGAAGGCCTCCTTGAACGGAGAATTGGAGCAAAGCAGGCAGTAAAACACCTGACTAGGGGACAATGATAAAGCTTCTTAATGATAATAAAGCTCCTTAAAGACCGCAGGACCCGTGAACGCTAAGTATTTCATATCGGAAAGAGACGTAATTACTCCCACTACCAGGAAATAGCATCCCTCCCCTTGATCCCAGAAGCCACAACAGAGCCTCTGTCCCTTACTCAATGTTTATTCCGTCGTTGCGAGGATGTGGCCGTGTGTAAATATGCAACATATTGGATCATGCTGCCTAGGGCAGGTGGGGGTCGAGAAGAATCGTGTCCCATACCAACCCAGTGCTGAGCTTAGCTATTCATCCCCTACCATGGGAGCCAGACAAGCTGAGCTATTTCCTGAGATATGCTTTTATGTACAGGCTATTTCAGGGTCCGGGGTGCAGACATACAGCCCTTAAAGACATTACGCTTCAGAATTGATAATCCAATTCCTGGAAAACTTTCAGGAGGTACTGATACATCTCCTGTGTGAGGAAGAAATTGATCTAGTTGCATCTGTAATGGCAAAGCAGGTCACAGTTAACAATTAGTCCGACTCAGGACAGGCAACTGTCAAGTTACATCCAACTAGAGAACAAATTCCCAAAGTCTAATTAGAATCGTAATTATATAATCATTATTATTCCTAAATGCCTAAAGCCTAGTTATAATAATAATAATAATAATACTTGTGGCATCTGTAAAGCACTTACTATGTTCCAGGCACTGCACTAAGCAACTACAAGGTATAAATTAATTAGATCATACACAGCCCCCGTCCACATAGGCCTCACAGTCTAATTAGGAGGGAGAAAAGGCATTGAATCCCATTTTACAGATGAGGAAACGGATTAATTAATTAATTAATTAATTAATTAATTAATTGATTAGGTCCCTGTCTGAGGCAATACAGAAAATCTCACATTCCTTACAGGAGTTAGGGCCTAAACCTAGAGGCCTAGTAGGAGATTATCCTAACATTCTTCTCATTTCCTTTTCTCCTTCTCTATTCTGTGTCACCCTGATTTACTCCCTTTATTCACCCTCTCCCTCAGCCCATAGCACTTACGTACATATCCGTAATTTATTCATTTATATTAATGTGTGTCTCCCCCTCTAGACCGTAAGCTTGTTTTGGGCAGGGAATGTGTCTGTCTACTTTCCCAGGCACTTAGTACAGTGCTCTGCACACGGTGAACATTCAATAAATACTTCTGTCATGAAGAAGGAACTACGATTTTGCTTCTCATACTGGCATGGAAGAATTCACCTATAGGTGGATTAAAAGGTCAACGTGGGACCCACAGTCCTGATCAACCTGTACACACACAAAGATTGTTCTTTGTTGTGCTGTTGTGTGTGGAGTTCGCAGCAGTTGGTCATGTTTTCACTTCTGCCTTTCTGTCTCACCATTCTACTGAAGCATCCTGCTTCTGTCTGGATTGCAGTATGCCATGCTGGTCTGTCTGTGCAGTTGTCTCCCTGTTTTCAGCCAGAAGAACCCAGCCTGTGAATGTGAATGGACCAGAGAAGTGAGGGAAGAGTCCAAAATTTAGTAAGCATATTGTACATTGCTAGGGTTCCTGTGTTTATTATAATTATTATTAATAATAATAACAATAATGGCATTTGTTATGCCCTTATTATGTGCCATGAACTGTATTAAGCACTGGAGTGGACCCAAGCAAATCGAGTTGGACACAGTCCCTGTCCCACATGGGGCTCACAGTCTCAATCCCCATTTTACAGATGAGGTACCTGAGGCCCAGAGAAGTTAAGCGGCTTGCCTAAGGTCACACAGCAGACAAATGACAGAGCCGGGATTAAAAACCCATGACTTTCCACTCCCAGGCCCGTGATCTATAGAGAAGTAGTGCGGCTTGGAGGAGCAAACCCGAACCTGGAAGTCAGAAGGACCTGGGTTCTTATCCCGGTTCTGCCATTTGTCTGCTGTGTAACCTTGGGTAAGTCATTTAACTTCTCTGTGCCTCAGTTCCCTCATCTATAAAATGGGGATTAAGGCTGTGAGCCCCATGTGGGACAGAGACTCTGCCCTACACAATTTGCTTATATTGATCCCAGTGCTTAGTACAGTGCCTGGCACATAGTAAATGCTGAACAAACACCACAATTATTTATGGAGAGTTTTATTACACATTTTCAAGAGCTTAGAACTTCTAAAACTCCTCTGGAAGAAAGGAAATTGTCTATAAGTACCTCATCCCTGATTTCCTTTTCTTTTTTCATTATGTTCTTTGGTCTACTGTGTGTACAAATCACCATGGTAAGAATGGCGAAAAATTGGGCTTTCAGCATGGGCACCACTTCCCGGGATAGTCCTACACTGAACAAGAAAAAGAAAGCCTGCGAGCTCTAAAGCTGAACTGTAGCATTTCTCAGCGCCAGTATTTTATTTCCAGGTTGACTGGTTTTGAATGTGCTCCCTAATTGTCAACTGTGTAGCTCTGCTCTCAGTTAAATGGTGATGGCGCAATGAAAACTGAGCTCTGCTGGAGCCAGAGAATTCCTGGGGAGACTTATTTCCTGTCTCTACTTAGGAATTCCATGTTCCCTGATGCACAGGGGAAACTGGGTTCAAGCAGTTATTGCAGCCAATTCCTCTCCCCCTGGGTGGGCGGTGGGCTGTTTTTTGTTGTTGTTGCTTTTATTTATTATGCACTTCTTGTATGCTAAGCACTGTGCTAAGAGCAGGAGTCAGCATCATCATCATCATATGTGCAGAGCACTGTACTAAGCGCTTGGGAAGTACAAATTGGCAACATATAGAGACAGTCCCTACCCAACATTGGGCTCACAGTCTAAAAGGGGGAGACAGAGAACAAAACCAAACATACTGACAAAATAAAATAAATAGAATAGATATGTACAAGTAAAATAAATAAATAAATAAATAGAGTAATAAATATGTACAAACATATATACATATATACAGGACATATATACATATATGCAGGCTCAGTGGAAAGAGCATGGGCTTGGGAGTCAGAGGTCATGGGTTCAAATCCTGGCTCCGCCGACTGTTAGCTGTGTGACTTTGGGCAAGTCACTTAACTTCTCTGTGCCTCAGTTACCTCATCTGTAAAATGGGGATTAAGATTGTGAGCCCCACTTGGGACAACCTGATCACCTTGTATCCTCCCCAGCGCTTAGAATAAGTGCTTTACACATAGTAAGCACTTAACAAATACCAAAATTATTATTATTATTATCATACAAGATAACCTGAAAGGACACAGTTCCTGTCTGGCAAGGGGGATACAGTCTAAAAGGGAGGGAGGACAGGAATTTTATCCCCATTTTACAGATAAGGAAACTGAGGACAGGAAAGTTCAATGATTTTCCCAAGGTCACAAAGCAGGCAAGTCATTATCAATCATCAATCGTATTTATTGAGTGCTTACTATGTGCAGAGCACTGTACTAAGCGCTTGGGAAGTACAAATTGGCAACATATAGAGACAGTCCCTACCCAACAGTGGGCTCACAGTCTAAAAGGGGGAGACAGAGAACAAAACCAAACATACTAACAAAATAAAATAAATAGAATAGATATGTACAAATAAAATAAATAAATAAATAAATAGAGTAATAAATATGTACAAACATATATACATATATACAGGTGCTGTGGGGAAGGGAAGGAGGTAAGATGGGGGGATGGAGAGGGGGATGAGGGGGAGAGGAAGGAAGGGGCTCAGTCTGGGAAGGCCTCCTGGAGGAGGTGATTTCTCAGCAGGGCCTTACGGCAAGTAAGTGCTATGCGGCTATGCACAGACACCCTCACCCTGGACCTCCTTGGAAATCCTGTAAATGTGAATTATGCCCAGGGTCCTGAGGGGTCATGGGTCATGTTCCCCCAGAAGGGGAGCATGGCTGAGCAGAGCCACCAGAATCACAAAAGCTCCCATGGCCACATCACAGGAAAGCTGCATGACCTAATGGTCACGCATGAGAAACAGCACAGCGTAGCGGATAAAGCAACAGCCTGGGAGTCAGAGGGTCATGGGTTCTAATCCCAGCTCTGCCACTTATCTGCTGTGTGACCTTGGCTAAGTCACTTCGTTCTCTGGGCCTCAGTTACCTCATCTGTAAAATGGGGATTAAGGCTGTGAGCCCCACAGGGGACAGGGACTGTGTCCAACCTGGTTTGTTTGTATCCAACCCAGAGCTTAGTACAGTGCCTGGCACATAGTAAGTGCTTAACAAATGCCACAATTATTATTATTATTATTAGTGGAAAGAGCATAGGCCTGGGAGTAAGAAGGACCTGGGTTCTAATCCCAGCTCTGCCACTTACTTGCTTTGTAAACTGTAGACTATAAACTTGTTGTGGGCAGAGAATATGTCAGTTATATTGTTATATTGTACACTCCCGTGTGTTTAGTACAGTGTTCTGAACACAGTCAGTGCTCAATAGATACGACTGACTGACTAATTGTGTGACTTTGGTCAAGTAACTTCACTTCTCTGTGCCACAGTTTCCTCATCTGTAAAATGGGGATTGAACACCTGTTCTCCCTCCTACTTAGTCTGTGAACCAACCTGATAAACTTTGTGTCTATCACAGTGCTTAGAACCAGACTTGACACCTAGTAGGTACTTGACACCTAGTATGTACTTGACACCTAGTAGGTACTAGTAGGTAATAGTACCTAGTAGGTACTTTAAAGTACCTAGTAGGTACTTTTTAGACTGTGAGCCCACCATTGTGTAGGGACTGTCTCTACATGTTGCCAACTTGTACTTCCCAAGCGATTAGTACAGTGCTCTGCACACAGTAAGCGCTCAATAAATACGATTGATTGATTGATTTAAAAATACCATAACAAAAATGACAACGATCCCAGCTCAAATGAGAGAGCGGCCTGCAGCATGGCATAATGGATCGAGTACAGGCCTGGGAATCAGAAGGTCGTGGGTTCTAATCCCAGCTCCTCCACTTGTCTGCTTTGTGACCTTGGACAAGTCACTTCACTTCTCTGGGCCTCCGTTGACTCATCTGTAAAATGGGGATTGAGATTGTGAGCCCCATTTGGGACAAAGACTGAGTCCAGCTTGATTTGCTTGGGTCCACCCCACTGTTTAGTACAGTGCCTGGCACAGAGTAAGCACTGAGCAAATACCATCATCATCATCACATCAATCCAAGCCCACATCCCGGTTTCTCTCCAAGATGGAACACAATTCAGTTCTCTGGGGAATCCACCAAGAACAGGGTAGAAATAGCTTAATGGAGTCTTACTTTTGAGCCTGGCAATCTAAATTGATAGGGACATAAATGTTTAAAATGCACTTCTGCGGTGCAGGGATCACATTTGTAGGAACTACGCAGATTGGCAGATTTCTTAGTGCTCAAGGGAATGAACCTTCCGCTCTAAACATTGCTGCAGCAGTATACACAAGAAAAGGACACCATTTTTATTCCTCAAATCCAGCTTGTAGCTTTTCAGAAATGAGCAGTGATATTCTGAAGTTTGCTGGCCTAAAGAGAGGGGAGGGGTGGTGGATGAATAAGGAAAGGGGAATGTAATAATCATAATAACTGTGGTATTTGTTAAGCGATTACTATGTGCCTGACACTTTACTAAGTACTGGGGTGGATACAAAGAGATTGGGTTGGACACAGCCCCTGTCCCGCAGAGGGTTCACAGTCTTAATCCCCGTTTTGCAGATGAGGTAACTGAGGCACAGAGAAGTTAAGTGACTTGCACAAGGCCACACAGCAGAAAAGTGGTGGGGTTGGGATTAGAACGCAGGTCCTTCTGACTCCCAGTTTCATGCTCTTTCCACTGCACCATGCTGCTTCCAATGTCTATGTCTATAGTCTGGCTGGCAGTCCCAGCCAGCTTTAACCCACAGCTAGGAAAATCTTCCATCAGATGAAATTCACAGGACTGGAATGGTATTTGTGGCACATGGCTCTTTTTTCCTGCGACTTCATCTGGCCTTGATTACTAAGAAACTTTCTGGAGCAGAGCAAGGTTTTATCCGCTAAGGGAAAGAAAGAGCAGCTCAAGCAGTCTGCTCACATAGGACCTGCTTACTTACCGTTTCATTTTCGCCTACTACCTACAAATGAGGCACAAGATGGGTTGCTCTTTAGTCAACTTGTAAATGAGGTAGCACTTCTTTTAAAAAATCGATTTGCCAACAACTCTCCAGAGCATGGCTTTAGAAAATTGTACGAGTGCTCTGAGAATGCTAATGCCGTGTACATGAGTAAATGCCATAAGTAAAAATACCTTCTGTGCTCTGGTCCAGGGAAGTTTTGTAGGACTTCTGCCCAAACCCATTCTGTTGCTGCCAATGGACCAGAGCTACTATGAATAATAATAATTGTGGTCTCTGATAAGTTCTTTCTGTGTGCCCAGTACTGTAGTAAACCCTGGGGTAGATACAAGATAATCAGGTTAGACAAAGGCCCTGTCCTACATGGGGCTCACAGGTCTAAATAGGAGGAAGAACAGATTGGGACCCCATTTTACTGATGAAGAAACTGAAGAAGTAACCGGCGGCGTGAGACACACTTCCGTCCCGACCCCAGGGAGGGGATTATTAGGAATAATAAGAATAGTAATAATGATGCCATTCATTACTTCCCAAGCACTTAGTACAGTGCTCTGCACACAGTAAGCGCTCAATAAATCCCCCTCTCCATCCCCCTCATCTTACCTCCTTCCCTTCCCCACAGCACCTGTATATATGTATATATGTTTGTACATATTTATTACTCTACTTATTTATTTATTTATCTTACTTGTACATATCTATTCTATTTATTTTATTTTGTTAATATGTTTGGTTTTGTTCTCTGTCTCCCCCTTTTAGACTGTGAGCCCACTGTTGGGTAGGGACTGTCTCTAGATGTTGCCAACTTGGACTTCCCAAGCGCTTAGTACAGTGCTCTGCACACAGTAAGCGCTCAATAAATACGATTGATTGATTGATTGATTGATTACTTCCCAAGCGCTCAGTACAGTGCTCTGCACATAGTAAGCGCTCAATAAATCCCCCTCTCCATCCCCCTCATCTTACCTCCTTCCCTTCCCCACAGCACCTGTATATATGTTTGTACGTATTTATTAATCTACTTATTTATTTATTTATTCTACTTGTACATATCTATTCTATTTATTTTATTTTGTTAGTATGTTTGGTTTTGTTCTCTGTCTCCCCCTTTTAGACTGTGAGCCCACTGTCGGGTAGGGACCGTCTCTAGATGTTGCCAACTTGGACTTCCCAAGCGCTTAGTCCAGTGCTCTGCACACAGTAAGCGCTCAATAAATACGATTGGTTGATTGATTGATTGAGGCACAGAGAAGTGAAGTTACTTTCCCAAGGTCACACAGCACACATGTGGCAGAGCCAGAATTTGAATCCAGGTCCTCTGACACCCAGGCCTGTGCTCTTTCCACTAGGCCACGTTGTCCTAACTCAGGAAATAATGATGGTGGAATTTGTCAAGTGCTTCTAAGTGCTTGCTGAGATCGATACAAGCATATCAGGTTGGTTACAGTCCCTTTCAGTCAGTCAGTTTATTCCCAGACTGAGCCCCTTCCTTCCTCTCCCCCTCGTCCCCCTCTCCATCCCCCCATCTTACCTCCTTCCCTTCCCCACAGCACCTGTATATATGTACATATGTTTGTACATATTTTTTTTACTCTATTTATTTATTTATTTTATTTGTACATATCTATTCTATTTATTTTATTTTGTTAGTATGTTTGGTTTTGTTCTCTGTCTCCCCCTTTTAGACTGTGAGCCCACTGTTGGGTAGGGACTGTCTCTATATGTTGCCAATTTGTACTTCCCAAGCGCTTAGTACAGTGCTCTGCACATAGTAAGTGCTCAATAAATACGATTAATTGATTGACTGATTGATTGAGGCACAGAGAAGTGAAGTTACTTTCCCAAGGTCACACAGCATACATGTGGCAGAGCCAGAATTTGAATCCAGGTCCTCTGACTCTCAGGCCTGTGCTCTCTCCACTAGGCCACGTTGTCCTAACTCAGGAAATAATGATGGTGGAATTTGTCAAGTGCTTCTAAGTGCTTGCTGAGATCGATACAAGCATAACAGGTTGGTTACAGTCCCTTTCAGTCAGTCAGTTTATTCCCAGACTGAGCCCCTTCCTTCCTCTCCCCCTTGTCCCCCTCTCCATCCCCCCATCTTACCTCCTTCCCTTCCCCACAGCACCTGTATATACGTACATATGTTTGTACATATTTTTTTTTACTCTATTTATTTATTTATTTATTTTATTTGTACATATCTATTCTATTTATTTTATTTTGTTAGTATGTTTGGTTTTGTTCTCTGTCTCCCCCTTTTAGACTGTGAGCCCACTGTCGGGTAGGGACTGTCTCTAGATGTTGCCAACTTGGACTTCCCAAGCGCTTAGTCCAGTGCTCTGCACACAGTAAGCGCTCAATAAATACGATTGATTGATTGATTGATTGAGGCACAGAGAAGTGAAGTTACTTTCCCAAGGTCACACAGCACACATGTGGCAGAGCCAGAATTTGAATCCAGGTCCTCTGACTCTCAGGCCTGTGCTCTCTCCACTAGGCCACGTTGTCCTAACTCAGGAAATAATGATGGTGGAATTTGTCAAGTGCTTCTAAGTGCTTGCTGAGATCGATACAAGCATATCAGGTTGGTTACAGTCCCTTTCAGTCAGTCAGTTTATTCCCAGACTGAGCCCCTTCCTTCCTCTCCCCCTTGTCCCCCTCTCCATCCCCCCATCTTACCTCCTTCCCTTCCCCACAGCACCTGTATATACGTACATATGTTTGTACATATTTTTTTTACTCTATTTATTTATTTATTTTATTTGTACATATCTATTCTGTTTATTTTATTTTGTTAGTATGTTTGGTTTTGTTCTCTGTCTCCCCCTTTTAGACTGTGAGCCCACTGTTGGGTAGGGACTGTCTCTATATGTTGCCAATTTGTACTTCCCAAGCGCTTAGTACAGGGCTCTGCACATAGTAAGTGCTCAATAAATATGATTGATTGATTGATTGATTGATTGAGGCACAGAGAAGTGAAGTTACTTTCCCAAGGTCACACAGCATACATGTGGCAGAGCCAGAATTTGAATCCAGGTCCTCTGACTCTCAGGCCTGTGCTCTTTCCACTAGGCCACGTTGTCCTAACTCAGGAAATAATGATGGTGGAATTTGTCAAGTGCTTCTAAGTGCTTGCTGAGATCGATTCAAGCATATCAGGTTGGTTACAGTCCCTTTCAGTCAGTCAGTTTTATTCATTGGGCACTTATTGTGTGCAGAGCACACTTGGGAAAGTGCAATATAGAAATAGACACATTCCCTGCTCACAGTCTTAATCACCATTTGATAGATGAGGTAACTGAGGCACAAAAAGGTGAAGTGACTTGGTCAAGATCACACAAGACAGACAAGTGGCAGAACTGGGAATGGAAACCAGGTCCTTTTGACACCCAGGCCAGTGCTCTATCTAGTAGGCCATACTGTCTTCCAGGCTCAGATCTAGGCTTTAAGAGGTCCATTCCCTCCCTGTTTCTTTTTCTTCTTCCATTAGCTCCACCCCTTCTTCCTTCCACCCTTACTCCCTCTTCCACCTGTTCCCTTGAGCACAGGCCTGAGATCACACCCAGATCCACCCTGGAGGTTAAATGGACTACGGGATTTTGGAGGCACAGGCATAAGAAATCCTTTGACTTGGCTGGCTTTCTGTGTCCGTGTGCGTATATCTCCAAGTGCTTAATACAATATGTAATGTAATAATGGCATTTGTTAAGCGCTTACTATGTGCAAAGCACTGTTCTAGGCGCTGGGGGGGGATACAAGGTGATCAGGTTGTCCCACGTGGGGCTCACAGTCTTAATCCCCATTTTACAGATGAGGGAACTGAGGGTCAGAGAAGTTAAGTGACTTGCCCAAGGTCACACAGCAGACATGTGGCAGAGCCGGGATTCGAACCCATGACCTCTGACTCCCAAGCCCGGGCTCTTTCCACAATGCTCTGCCCACAGTAAGTGCTCAATAAATATAACTGATTGATTGAGATTTGGCAAATATCTGTATAGTCTGAGCCCCAATGTGTGACAAGGACTGCGTCCAAAATGGTTAATTTGTGTCTATCCCAGTGCTTACTTATCAGTGTTTGGCACAATAGTGAGTACTTGGTAAATACCATTAAAAAAAAATCTGTGCAGGGAGCATGGCTGTTTTTTAAGCCATGAACAATGGATGGTCTTTCTTATAAATCGCAGACCCTTGAGAACCTAAATGTCTTTGCCCAGCAGACCCGCAAGCTGTTAAGATCCTTGGAGAAGCAGCGTGGCTCAGTGGCAAGAGCCCGGGCTTTGGAGTTAGAGATCATGGGTTCAAATTCCGGCTCCGCCAATTGTCAGCTGTATGACTTTGGGCAAGTCATTTAACTTCTCTGTGCCTCCGTTACCTCATCTGTCAAATGGGGATTAAGACTGTGAGCCCCCCGTGGGACAACCTGATCACCTTGTAAGCTCCCCAGTGCTTAGAACAGTGCTTTGCACGTAGTAATAAATGCCATCATTACCTTTAGCTGGGCTGGACTTGAAAACGCTCCCAAGGAGAAACACACATTTCACTGCCATTTGGGAAAATTGCAGAAATGTTGGTGCAAGAAGCTGACATGTATGTCAATCAACAGTGGTTTAGTAAAGGCTACTCGGAACCTAAGAAGATTGCTTAGCAAAGACATCCGCGTGCATATTTCAAGGCATCAATCAATCAATGGCAGTTTTGAGTACTTTCTGTGTGCAGAGCACTGTACTAAGCACTTGGGAGCATACAATAAAACAGCCCTCAAGGTGCTTACAGTCTAGAGGGTGTCACCTTCAACTCATACTGAAACTACCTTTAAAATAAAGGAAATTCTGTTGTCCCCCTCTAGACAGTAAGCTCGCTGTGGGTAGGGAATCATCCTCATCAATCGTATTTATTGAGCGTTTACTGTGTGCAGAGCACTGTACTAAGCGCTTGGGAAGTACAAATTGGCAACATAGGGAGACGGTCCCGACCCAACAGCGGGCTCAGTCAGGGATGGAGAGGGGAGAATCGGGAGTAGAATCAAGGGTTGAGAATCAGGGAATAATTGATTGATGTTTGTTTCCCAGATTTCTTATTTGTTTAAGGGGACTTCTCCAGAGGTTTTTTTTTTTTTCTTTTTCCCACAACCAAGGATTTCCAGAAAAAATGGCATCCTGCAATGTTAACCCCTTGGATTGAAGATATGGAACTGCCATCCTGGGGTAGGGCATGGCTTAGTGGAAACAGCATGAGCCTGGGGGTCAGAAGGTCATGGTTCGAATCCTGGCTCCACCACTTGTCTGCTGTGTGATCTTGGGCAAGTCATTTCCCTGTGCCTCAGTTCCCTCATCTATAAAATGGGGATTGAAACTATGAACCCCACATGGGACGTAGACTGTGTCCTACCTGATTTGCTGGTATCCACCCCAGCACTCAGTACAGTTCCTGCCACATAGTTAGTGCTTAACAGAAATCATTATTATTATTATTATTATTGCTGTTGTTGTTGTTGTCCATCTAGTCCAGAATTCTGTCTCTAGCTGTGGCACAAAGGATGCTGGAAGGGGCAGTGCAATGGTTGTCCTATTTTAATGTTACCTCATTCATTCATTCATTCAATCATATTTATTAAGCGCTTACTGTAGAGCACTGTACTAAGCACTTGGGAAGTACAAGTCAGCAACATATAGAGACAGTCCCTACCCAACAGTGGGCTCACAGTCTAGAAGGGGAGACAGACAACAAAACAAAACATGTAGATAGGTGTCAAAATCATCAGAATAAATAGAATTATAGTTATATGCACATCATTAACAAAATAAATATAGTAAATATGTACAAGTAAAATAAGCAGAGTAATAAATATGTACAAATATATACAAGTGCTCTGGGGAGGGGAAGGAGGTAGGGCGGGGGGGCGATGGGAAAGAAGAGAGGAAAAAGGGGGCTCAGTCTGGGAAGGCCTCCTGGAGGAGGTGAGCTCTCAGTAGGGCTTTGAAGGGAGGAAGAGAGCTAGCTTGGCAGATGTGCGGAGGGAGGGCATTCCAGGCCAGCGGAAGGACATGGGCCAGGGGTCGATGGTGGGACAAGTGAGAACGAGGCACAGTGAGGAGGTTAGCGGCAGAGGAGTGGAGTGTTTGAGCTGGGCTGTAGAAGGAGAGAAGGGAGGTGAGGTAGGAGGGGGGCGAAGTGATGGACAGCCTTGAAGCTGAGTGAGGAGTTTTTGCTTGATTCGTAGGTTGACAGGCAACTACTGGAGATTTTTTATTATGATTATGTGCCAATTGTGCCTGGAATAAACTAAGGGTCCCGGGCACTTGGACCTGCAGTGGCTAAATGGCTCTTTGCTCTGCCCTTCACACCCTTGCCCATTCTGTGTAAAGTCTAATGGAATGTGAATCTGACCTTCTAGAAAAATACTCCTTTTATTTCCCTCTCTTTTCATTCAGTCAATCAATCAATCAATCATATTTATTGAGCACTTACTGTGTTCAGAGCACTGTACTAAGCGCTTGGGAAGTACAAGTTGGCAACATATAGAGACAGTCCCTACCCAACAGTGGGCTCACAGTCTAAAAGGGGGAGACAGAGAACAAAACCAAACATACTAACAAAATAAAATAAATAGAATAGATATGTACAAGTAAAATAAATAAATAGAGTAATAAATATGTACAAACATATATACATATATACAGGTGCTGTGGGGAAGGGAAGGAGGTAAGATGGGGGTGGGAGAGGGGGACGACGGGGAGAGGAAGGAAGAGGCTCAGTCTGGGAAGGCCTCCTGGAGGAGGTGAGCTCTCAGTAGGGTCTTGAAGGGAGGAAGAGAGCTAGTTTGGCGGATGGGCAGAGGGAGGGCATTCCAGGCCCGGGGGATGACGTGGGCCAGGGGTCGATGGCAGGACAGGCGAGAACGAGGCACGGTGAGGAGATTAGCGGCGGAGGAGCGGAGGGTGCGGGGTGGGCTGTAGAAGGAGAGAAGGGAGGTGAGGTAGGAGGGGGCGAGGTGATGGACAGCCTTATAGCCAAGGGTGAGGAGTTTCTGCCTGATGCGCAGATTGACTGGTAGCCACTGGAGATTTTTGAGGAGGGGAGTAACATGCCCAGAGCGTTTCTGGACAAAGACAATCCGGGCAGCAACATGAAGTATGGATTGAAGTGGGAGAGACAGGAGGATGGGAGATCAGAGAGAAGGCTGATACAGTAGTCCAGACTGTATAGGATGAGAGCTTGAATGAGCAGGTTAGCGGTTTAGATGGAGAGGAAAGGGCGGATCTTGGCAATGTTGAGGAGCTGAGACCGGCAGGTTTTGGTGACGGCTTGGATGTGAGGGGTGAATGAGAGAGCGGAGTCGAGGATGACACCAAGTTTGCGGGCTTGTGAGACGGGAAGGATGGTAGTGCCGTCAACAGAGATGGGAAAGTCAGGGAGAGGGCAGGGTTTGGGAGGGAAGACAAAGAGTTCAGTCTTGGACATGTTGAGTTTTAGGTGGCGGGCAGACATCCAGATGGAGATGTCCTGAAGGCAGGAGGAGATGCAAGCCTGGAGAGAGGAGGAGAGAGCAGGGGCAGAGATGTAGGTCGTAATTACTGAGAGCTTTCTGTGCTTCCTCTTCCCTTCAATCATTATCACTTATTGAGTGCCTCCTGAACACAGAGTACTGTATTAAATTCTGGGGAGAGTACAATGCAACAGTAGACGTGAGCCTTGCCCTCAAGTAGCTGCTGTGTGACCTTGGGCAAGTCATTTAATGACCTTGGGCAAATCACTTAACTTCTCCATGCCCCAGTTCCCTTATCTGCAAAATGTGGATTTAATACCTGTTCTCCCTCCTACTTTTACTGCAAGCATTGTGTGGGACCTTATTATCTTTTGCCTACTCCAGCACTTAGCATGGTTCTTGGCCCATAGTAAGTGCTTAACAAATATTATCTTTATTATTATTATTATTATTATTATTATTACTTAGTGTACAATCCAACGGAAGAGAAGCAGTATAACCTAGTGGAAAGAACACAGGCCTGGAGTCAGAGGAACTGGGTTCTAATCTTAAGTCTGCCAAATTATTCATGTGTGACCCTGGGCAAGTCACTTAACTTCTCTGTGCCAGAGTTCTCCTCTCCTACTTAAACTCCGAGCCCCACGTGGGACAGAGACAATGTCCAACCTAACTAATTTATATCTACCCCCAGACAAAGTTGACCCACCTGTGCTGGGCAGCAGCAATATAGGTAAGAATCAAAGGCGGATGATCAAGTGATCAGAACATTGATCAAAGACAGGGGCAGAGACTCAAGTTTTTACTGTGCAGAAGGCAGTGATGGTAAGCCACTTCCATATCTTTACCAGGAAAATTCTATGTATACACATAACAGAAGGACTTTATGATAGAAGAGGGGACATTCTGAAGAGAGTGTATCCATGGAGTCACTCTGGGGTGAAAACGACTCGACGGCATTCAAAGAAGACCCCCAGAGATAGAACAGTGTTTGACACATAGTAAGTACTTAACAAATACCATTTTAAAGAAAGGAGACAATAAAGGATAAAGAGACTGGAAGAATAGATATATAGTTGATTAAATGTTTGAATAATATGTAACTGTGTAAATCTATATGAACAGAGGGCCTATGGGTGGTTGTGATGCCTATGTACTGAAGTGGCATTTGGGAGGATATGATCTGGAGAGAAGAAAAATTAATTAGGAAAGCCTCCTGGGAGAAGTGGAATTGCAAAAGGGCCTTAAAGGGAGGGAGAGCTGAAGGCTGGCAGATCTGAAGGAGGATGGTGTCAGTTCCAAGGAAGAGGAAAGGGAAGGGCAGGGGGTTGGAGATGATAGAACAAGGTGCAATCAATCAATCAATCAATCAATCGTATTTATTGAGCGCTTACTATGTGCAGAGCACTGTACTAAGCGCTTGGGAAGTACAAATTGGCATCACATAGAGACAGTCCCTACCCGATAGTGGGCTCACAGTCTAAAAGGGGGAGACAGAGAACAGAACCAAACATACCAACAAAATAAAATAAGTAGGATAGAAATGTACAAGTAAAATAAATAAATAAATAAATAAACAGAGTAATAAATATGTACAACCATATATACATATATACAGGTGCTGTGGGGAGGGGAAGGCGGTAAGGCGGGGGGATGGAGAGGGGGACGAGGGGGAGAGGAAAGAAGGGGCTCAATCTGGGAAGGCCTCCTGGAGGAGGTGAGCTCTCAGCAGGGCCTTGAAGGGAGGAAGAGAGCTAGCTTGGCGGATGGGCAGAGGGAGGGCATTCCAGGCCCGGGGGATGACGTGGGCCGGGGGTCGATGGCGGGACAGGCGAGAGCGAGGTACAGTGAGGAGATTAGTGGTGGAGGAGCGGAGGGTGCGGGCTGGGCAGTAGAAGGAGAGAAGGGAGGTGAGGTAGGAGGGGGCGAGGTGATGGAGAGCCTTGAAGCCCAGGGTGAGGAGTTTCTGCCTGATGCGCAGATTGATCGGTAGCCATTGGAGGTTTTTGAGGAGGGGAGTGATATGTCCAGAGCGTTTCTGGACAAAGATAATCCGGGCAGCAGCATGAAGTATGGATTGAAGTGGAGAGAGACACGAGGATGGGAGATCAGAGAGAAGGCTAGTGCAGTAGTCCAGACGGGATAGGATGAGAGCTTGAATTAGCAGGGTAGCGGTTTGGATGGAGAGGAAAGGGCGGATCTTGGCAATGTTGCGGAGCTGAGACCGGCAGGTTTTGGTGACGGCTTGGATGTGAGGGGTGAATGAGAGAGCGGAGTCGAGGATGACACCAAGGTTGCGGGCTTGTGAGACGGGAAGGATGGTAGTGCCGTCGACAGAGATGGGAAAGTCAGGGAGAGGACAAGGTTTGGGAGGGAAGACAAGGAGCTCAGTCTTCGACATGTTGAGCTTTAGGTGGCGGGCGGACATCCAGATGGAGATGTCCTGAAGGCAGGAGGAGATGCGAGCCTGGAGGGAGGGGGAGAGAGCAGGGGCAGAGATGTAGATCTGGGTGTCATCAGCGTAGAGGTGATAGTTGAAGCCGTGGGAGCGAATGAGGTCACCAAGGGAGTGAGTGTAGATTGAGAACAGAAGGGGACCAAGCACTGAACCTTGGGGAACTCCCACAGTAAGAGGATGGGAGGGGGAGGAGGAGCCTGCAAAAGAGACTGAGAAAGAACGACCGGAGAGATAAGAGGAGAACCAGGAGAGGACGGAGTCTGTGAAGCCAAGGTCAGATAACGTGTTGAGGAGAAGGGGGTGGTCCACAGTGTCAAAGGCAGCTGAGAGGTCGAGGAGGATTAGGACAGAGTATGAGCCGTTGGATTTGGCAAGCAGGAGGTCATTGGTGACCTTTGAGAGCGCAGTTTCCGTGGAATGAAGGGGACGGAAGCCAGACTGGAGGGGGTCGAGGAGAGAGTTGTTGTTGAGGAATTCTAGGCAGCGCGTGTAGACAACTCGTTCAAGGAGTTTGGAAAGGAATGGTAGGAGGGATATGGGACGATAACTAGAAGGTGAGGTGGGGTCAAGAGAGGGTTTTTTTAGGATGGGAGAGACATGGGCATGTTTGAAGGCAGAGGGGAAGGAACCAGTGGAGAGTGAGCGGTTGAAGATGGAAGTTAAGGAGGGGAGAAGGGATGGAGCGAGTGAATAGATTAGCCTGAGATGAACAATGAGTTGGAGCTAGAATGTAGTGGGAGAAGAGCATGGATAACTAAGTGGGAGATAGTTGATGGAGTGCCTTAAAGCCAATGGGCAGAGTTTCTTCAAGAGGCAAAATGGAAGGGACACCCATTGAAGGTTTTTAAGGAGAGGGGAGACACGTGCAGAATGATGTTTTAGAAAAATGATGCAGGCAGCAGAGTGAAGTATAATAATGTTAATAATAATAATGTTGGTATTTGTTATGCGCTTACTATGTGCCAAGCACTGTTCTAAGTATGGAATGGAGGGAACACTGGAGAAGCAGGTAGGCCAGTGAGGAGGCTGTTCAAAGGTGAACTGGGGCAGCCACCATCTCAAGGACAAATGCTATCTCATGACTGCCCAAGCCAGCGAAGTGAAACTCAGAAACACGGGTGGGACACTGCCCCATCAACAAAACCATGAGATAGACATCTCAGGCCAGGAATACAGACGGGATCAGTGTGGCTAAGTGGAAAGAGCAAAGGCTTGGGAGTCAGAGGACATGGGTTCTAATCCTGACTCCACCACTTGTCTGCTGTGTGACCTTGAGTAAGCCACTTCACTTCTCTGTGCCTCGGTTACCTCATCTATGAGCCCCACGTGGGACAGCCTGATTACCTTGTGCCTACCCCAGCACTTAGAACAGAGCTTGGCACATAGTAAGCACTTAATATACCATAATTATTATTATTATCCTTCGCCCCCGTGCCAACCATATATGGCATGGAGGAGCGGGGAGGGGGAATGTACATATTTACTATTCTATTTATTTTATTTTGTTAATATGTTTTGTTTTGTTGTCTGTCTCCCCCTTCAAGACTGTGAGCCCGTTGTTGGGCAGGGACCATCTCTATATGTTGCCAACTTGTACTTTCCAAGTGCTTAGTACAGTGCTCTGCACACAGTAAGCACTCAATAAATATGATTGAATGAATGAATGGAGATTGGGCAAGCAGAAACCAGAAGCCTGAATGTCTTGGAAGGACAGTTGATAAGTGCCCGCCATCTCTGATGTTCTGGGCAGTGGATGGAGACTTACAGCAGCCAGCCACGTGTCATCTCTGCCCAGAGTGTGAGATGCCCACTCTGTCTGCACCAAGTGAGGGGCTGTAGGACAGGTGAGTGTCCCACTGAGTGCTGCTAGGGCTGGAAGCAAGGGCGCTTCACCACAGACGTGTAACGTATAAATGAGTTTCTTCCTAGTGGAAAGTGTTCATGGGTGGGAGCTAGGTGCTTCATCACGTACAAGTAACATATAAGTGAACTCCTTCTGAGCGGGAAGTGTTCATGAGTGGAGCTAGGTGCTTCACCATGTGTGAGGAGCACATGAATGAATTCCTCCCAAATGGGAAGCATTCATGGGCAGTATCTAGGTGCTTCACCATGTGTGAGTAACGCATAAGTGAATTCCTCCCAAGTGGCAAGCATTTGTGGGTAGAAGCTAGGCATTTCGCCATGTGTGAGTAATGTGTAAGCGAATTCCTCCCTAGAGGGAAGTTCAGTTCACCGCATGTGACTAACTAAAGTGTATTCCTACCAAAAGGGAAGTTCAGTTTGCCATGTAGAATGAGAAGCAGTGTGGCTCAGTGGAAAAGAGCGTGGGCTTTGGAGTCAGAGGTCATGGGTTCAAATCCCAGCTCCGCCACTTGTCCGCTGTGTGACTCTGGACAAGTCACTTAACTTCTCTGGGCCTCAGTTACCTCATCTGTAAAATGGGGATTAAGACTGTGAGCCCCCCGTGGGACAACCTGATCACCTTGTAACCTCCCCAGTGCTTAGAATAGTGCTTTGCACATAGTAAGCGCTTAATAAATGCCATCATTATTATTATTATAAATCTTGCAGGGCTCAGCCTTTCTGACTCCGGTCTCTCCCTCTCACCGGGCTGTTCTTCAAACCCATCTCCTCGCAGCAGGTGACAGAAGCTGAAAATAGTAGTTGAGCTGAGATATGGTAAGTGCCTAGACCAGGATGGTGACCATCTGGATGGAAAGGAAAGGGTGAATTGGGAAAATGATGTGGGTATCTCTTCAGGATATCTCCTATCGCTTGTAAATGATTCTTCTGTTCCTTCTCCTCCTCACTTCTTTCACTAACAATAATTGTGATATTTGTTAAGTGCTTACTATGTGCCAGGCACTGTACTAAGCTTTGGGGTAAATACAAGCTAACCACATTGGACACAGTCCCTGTCTCACATGGGGCTCACGGTCTGAATCCCTATTTTCCAGATGAGGGAACTGAGGCCCAAAGCAGTGAAGTACCTTGCCTAAGGTTGAAGTAACTTGCCCAAGGTCACAGAGCAGATAAGTGGAGGACTCAGGATTAGAACCCAGATCCTTCTGACACCCAGGCCCTTGCTCGATCTACTAGGTCATGTTGTGTTCCCTTTTTCCCTCTTCCATATAGATAGAGAGATATATATTATATATTATAAATTATTCATTTATATTAATGTCCATCTTCCCCACTAGACTGTAAGCTTGGGTAGGCAGGGAGCATATCTGTCAACTCAGTTGCATTGCCCTTTCCCAAGTATTTTGTACAGTACTCTGCAAATACTGCTCTGTTCAATAAATATCATTGATTCACTGATCCTCAGCCACTTCATTCAAGACTCTCCTTTCTTTCTTTGTATCTTAGAAATCCTTTCTCCCATGAGTCTCACACTGCTGACGTTAACAATAGCTCAGTGGTGACCATTTATGGCATTTGAGATGGTGAGGTGAAATTCATAGACTGTTTAGACTTATTTGGGAGCCTGTTGCTTTTAAATCTATCAGAGACTTCAGCCCAAAGTAAGTGCTTAATAAGTACTATTACTACTATCTCTATTACCGTTGACTTGAACAAAATAAATGGCACAACCCCCGCTGGCTGGAAGAAACTTTAATGACGTGGAAATAGCAAGCTGCCCATCTGGAAAAAAAAATGTGTTTTCTAAGGAGAGAGATCCAGCGGCTCAGCCCTTGTAATGGAAATGGATTTCAGAAGTAAAAGACTTTGGAAGGTGTCTCTGGGTAAGATGGATGGAGGGAAACATGAAACTGTCTCTTTAGCTGATTCAAAAACAGGCACTTCTGCCTGGCTCTGCTTTGGCCAACGTCACCAAGCTGAAACAAAACCCAAGAGCTGCCCTCCTGCAGAGAGAATGAGAAGAAAGAGATCAGTCCCCCGGGATATGTGTAGACACTCCGTCCTCAGGATGAGGCACCAAGGGCAGATACTTGTTTAGTGGAGTGGCTAGGAAGTTGGCTTCCTGCTGCCATTGCTTCCATAAGCTGCTGCAGGGCAACTCTGGGGCTGGAGTTGGAGGAGTGCTTTGCACATAGTAAGCACTTAATAAATGCCATTAAAAAAAAGGGAGAGGTTGATAGCCATGGAATACACCAGGAAAGGCTGCGGCAGTCTGCAGGGAAAGCCATGGGGCTCCGGAGATGAGCAGCACTGCTGTCAGACACTGAGAGTAAGCTCAATATGGGCAGAGAATGCGTCTGTTATATTGTTATACTGTACTCTTTCTAGCTCTTAGTATAGTGCTCTGCACACAGCAAGAGCTCAATAAATACTGACTCACCCTTGAACATGTCATGAGGTGATGATTATTTGGACAGTAGAGGAGTCAGTTGCCTAGCATCTGTCATCTATTATTATTTTTATTTTTTTGTTGAGGGAGAGGCAACTGGAACAGTTGCTCTTGCTTTAATATACCAGAGTTTCAAACCATGAGGTGCTTAATTAATAGGAAACCCCGAGCCCATTCTGGCTCCATCATTTCCCTGAGATTTTGCATAAGAACTTCAACGGGTGTATCGTTCCCTGTCTTCCCCATGGAATTTTAATAAGGGGTCTTGAAATCATGACTTCCAAAATTATCGGTTCAGATTCCTGGAAAAAAAAATCCTATGAGTTTCAGAGTCTGTCTCAACTGGACTAAATACAGGACCCAGGCTGTTGACATAATGCAATTGTCTCCTCACACAATGTCTTCTAAAGGTCATTGCTTGTCATTCCCCAGTGGTGCCCATAATGTCATTCCTAACTTTTTTTAGGTTTCTAATTATTACGCTATTACTTGGGGAGTTTATTTTACTTTATATTAAAGTCTTGCTTTGGGACATCCAAAATGCTATGCAGGTTCCAGGCTAAGTTTGGTCACCACTAATTGTGGAATACTATTTTTAGTTTCCCTTCTATTTGTTTCGGGGGTGGAGCTGCCCTTGGTGAAGATTCTGAAAAGAAAATCTAGTCTTGGGAAGTTTTAGAAGCGTGCTGGAGAACTTGAATCATTTAGTAGTAGCCCTCACTTTGGAAGAATCCCAAGAGAGAGCTAACATAAACCAGGGAGGAGGGAGGATCAGTTCTGCATAAGGAAATTCAAGAATCCCAGTTTCTTTTGATCTCTCTAGACCTTGACTTTTCCAGCTCTTAAATAGGTCTCTCCTTTGTCACCTCTCTCCCAGAAGAGAAGCAGCATGGCCTCGTGGATAGAGCACAGGTTTGGGAGTCAGAAGGACCTGGGTTCTAATCTCAGCTCTGCCACTTGTCCGCTGTGGGCAAGTCGCTTCACTTCTTTTTGCCTCAATTCCCTCACCTAGAAAATGGGGATTAAGACTGGGAGCCCCATGTGGCACAGGAACTGAGTCCAACCTGCTTAGCTTGTATCTACCTCAGGGCTTAGTACAGTGCCTGGAACATAGTAAGCGCTTAACAAATACCATAAAAAAGGAGATTTTGTACTGAGGACTACAGGTGATATGCTGGGTCCACCTGGTTTGTTGTTCCTCTTTCCTGGGAATTATCATCATCATCATCAATCGTATTTATTGAGCGCTTACTGTGTACAGAGCACTGTACTAAGCGCTTGGGAAGTACAAGTTGGCAACATATAGAGACAGTCCCTACCCAACAGTGGGCTCACAGTCTAAAAGGGGGAGACAGAGAACAAAACCAAACATACTAACAAAATAAAATAAATAGAATAGATATGTACAAGTAAAATAAATAAATAAATAGAGTAACAAATATGTACAAACATATATACATATATACAGGTATATACAGGGAATTGTGTGGTGCGGCTTTCAATCAATCAGTCAATCAGTCATATTTATTGAGCACTGACTGTATGCAGACTTTCACATCCTATTATTTGGCCAAATAGAATGCCAAATATTTCATCCTCTCACTAATGCCGGAAACAAGTAGTCTAGGTTATTACCTCGATCAGTCAATCAATTGTATTTATTGAGTGCTTACTGTGTGCAGAGCACTGTACTAAGCACTTGGAAGGGTACAATATAACAGACACATTCCCTGCCCAGAATGAGTTTACAGTCTTGAAGGGGAGGTAGACATTAATATAAATGAATACACTTTGGATATTTATATGTGTTGTGGGGCTGGGATGAGGGATGAATAAAGGGATGAATAAATATGACTGATGATGATAAAGGGAGGAAGCCAGGGTGATGCACAGGGAGAAGAAGGAAAGGAAAAGAGGACTTAGCCAGGAAAGACCTTTTGAAGGAGATGTGCCTTTGAAATGGGGGAGAGTAATTTGTCAATCAGATATGAAAAGGGAGAGTGTTTCAGGCTAGAGGCAGGATGTGGGCAAGAGGTCAGCAGTGAGGTAGACAAGAAAAAGGTACATTATTACCCCCTTAATGTTTCTTTATTCCAATCAATCAATCAAACAATCAATGAGTGCTTGGGAGACCATAATACAACTGAGTTGGCAAATACATTCGCTGCCAACAGAGAGCTTAGAGTCTAGAGGGGGAGACAGACATTAATAAAATAAATTACGGTTATGTTCATAAGTGCTGTGAGGATGAGGAAGGGTGAATAAAGAGTGCAAATCCAGGTTCAAGGGTTAAAGCTGTGGAAATGGCCTTGTTCAGTCTGTAAAGTTTTGTTGGGATTCATTTAATGAACTGTTCCTGCCACCCAGCATGGCTCAGTGGAAAGAGCATGGGCTTTGGAATCAGATGTCATGGGTTCTAAACCTGGCTCCACCAGCTGTCAGCTGTGTGACTTTGGGTAAGTCACTTAACTTCTCTGGCCCTCAGTTACCTCATTTGTAAAATGGGGATTAAAACTGTGAGCCCCCCGTGGGACAACGTGATCACCTTGTAAGCTTCCCAGCGCTTAGAACAGTGCTTTGCACATAGTAAGCGCTTAACAAATATCATCATTATTATTATTATCTCAAGGAGGAGGGTCCCAAAGCTTTGAAGAGGGGAGGGAGGAGCAAAGAGGAGCAAAGCTTTGGAAGGGGGAAAGCGGAGAAAAGAGCAAAGAGAACCAGAACTGGAAAAGATGGAAAGAAACCTACGGGTACGCAAGCCCTCCACTTGACTGACAGATAGCCCAGTGGGCAAAAACTGACAACTATATACCCGTTCAGTAGCAAGGGATCAATTATCAATGGAACTGATGTGTCAGAACCTCAGGGCAGCCCAAGATAACTTCTTGAATGCACAAAAAATCAAACAAAAATGGTTCTGAGTTTCGCATCATTTCCTGTTTTGAAGAAAGAAGTGGCATCTGTAAAGCTCCACCTGGCACCTCCAGATAATAATCATGGTATTTATTAAGAGCTTACTATGTGCCAAGCACTGTTCTAAGCACTGGGGTAGATACAAGGTGATCAGGTTGGACACAGTCCCTGTCCCACATTGGGCTCACTGTCTTAATCCCCATTTTACAGATGAGGTAACTGAGGCACAGAGAAGTGAAGTGACTTGCCCAAGGCCGCAGCAGGCAAGTGGCAGAGCCAAGATTAGAACCCATGTCCTCTGACTCCCAAGCCCCTGTTCTTGCCACTAGGCCACTATTACTCTATTTATTTATTTATTTATTTATTTATTTATTTTACTTGTACATTTCTATTTTGTTGGTATGTTTGGTTCTGTTCTCTGTCTCCCCCTTTTAGACTGTGAGCCCACTGTTGGGTAGGGACTGTCTCTATGTGATGCCAATTTGTACTTCCCAAGCGCTTAGTACAGTGCTCTGCACATAGTAAGCGCTCAATAAATACGATTGATTGATTGACTGATTAGGCCATGTTGCTTCCTCTGCCAATCAGGCTGACTACCCAGCTGATCCCTAGGCTGACCCAAGGTCCCGCTGATATCATCAGATTGGAGACATGAATTAAATGGCTTTCCCTCGGGGATGGGGGTGGTAACTATCAGACGCCTAAAGGGTACAGAACCAAGTGTACGGATGATACGGAAGCAGTGGGAATAGGGGAAATGAAGCCTTACTTTGGGAAAGCCTCTTGGAGATGTGATTTCTGTAAAGCTTTGAAGATGGGGAGAGAGGTGGTCTGTCGTGCTTGAAGTGGGAGGAACTGCCAGAACAGAGAGAGGACACAGGCAAGTGTCTGGGGGGGGTGGGCCAGCAAGCATGAAATGGCCTTTGAGAATTAGGGGGAGTAGCTAAACGTTATTATTGTGTCTTACCCGACTGGTACATATAAGCCTGCAGGGCAATACGGCTCCTATCCACACTGTGAATCAATATCTCATTACAGATAGGCCTTTCTGCTCCCCACACCCAAACAAGGCATCCTAATGGGTTTGTTTTTTACATCAGGGAGGAGAGAAGGGGAAGAAGAGCTAATGGGGTTCGGTGCAGTTTCCGCAGACGTTCTGAATTTTTGAGAACTCCTTATCCTCTCACAGATGCGGTGCCATTTAGAGACCCTCAGTGAAGCAGAGGGGCCGTTCCAATTTCTGAGTCGTGATGTGATGGGATAATTCAGGCTGCAGTACCATAATCTTTTTGCTGCAGCACATTAAGCCTGAACTTGATCTGATTTGTTATTCACTAAGGAATATTGTTATACTCTTGCTTCTCACTACAGGAAACAGCACTCTCTCAGGTTGGGTATTCCAGAGGAATATGTCTTGAATCTCTCCTCAAAGTTGTAGAAGTTACATTCGGGCATAAGAAATGATCAGAAGCGGAATCAGATTGTAGATAAAAGAGTGATTATCAATCAGTGGTATATATTGAGCACTTACTCTGTGCAGGACATTGTACCAAGTGTTTGCAAGAGCTGCTTGTTGTGGTCAGGGAATGTGTCTATCAACTCTGTATATTCTACTCTCCCAAGCTTAGTACAGAGCTCTGCATACAGTAAGCACTCAATAAATGGCATTGATGTTGATGATGATGATACACTACAACAGAGTTGGAAGACACATTCCCTGTCCACAGGAGCTTACAGTCTAGATGGAGAGACAGACATTAAGTAAATAATGGCTATGTACCTAAATACTGTGGAGCTGAGGGTGGGATAAATATCAAGTGATCAGAAGCAGGGTGGCTTGGTGGAAAGAGCATGGGCTTGGGAATCAGAGGATGTGGGATTTAATCTTGGCTCCACCACTTGTCTGCTGTGTGACTTTGGGTAAGCCATTTAACCTCTCTGTGCCTCAGTTACCTCATCTGGAAAATGAGGATGAAGACTGTGAGCCCCACATGGGACAATCTGATTACCTTGTATCTACCTCAGTACTTAAAACAGTGCTTGGAACATAGTAAGCACTTAACAAATATCACAATTATATAGCTCCTTGTGCATAGGCTACACAGAGGAGAGGGCAAATAGGGGAAATGAGGGCTTAGTCAGGGAAGACCTCTTGGAGGAGATGGATTTTATTAGGGCTTTGAAGGTGGGGAGAATGGCAACTTTTGTCATATACAAAAGTAGAGTGAATTCCATGTAGAAGTCCTAGCATCCTTCTGAAAGGATGTGCTAGGCAATCTAAATTTGTCCACTCTTCATGAAAAGCTCCAATGCTAGATGATTTTATGCCAAAGATTTTACACTGGGAAGAGGCCAGAGAAGAGGTTCTGAAAAGCCACCCGTTAACATTCTGTGTTTATTCTCGCAAACTGGCTTCACTATCAAACTCAGTATGAGGGCTGACTGGATGGCATCCCCAGCCACCAGCACTGCAGCTCCAAAACAGCAGTCATTCTTGAGACCAATCATTTCTGAACTAAATGGCTTGGACACTTCTACCTTCCAAAAGGCTCTCTGGATCTGCCTGACTGAAGTAAGACCTTCATCAAACACTGAAGCTGGGGCTATTTGAGAATAATAATGATGGTATTTTTTAAGCACTTACTATGTGCCAAGCACTGTTCCAAGCGCTAGGGAAGATACAAGGTTATCATGTTGCCCACATGGGGCCCACAGTCTTAATCCACATTTGACAGATGAGGTAACTGAAGCACAGAGAAGTTAAATTACTTGTCCAAAATCACACAGCTAAGTGGCGGAGCTGTGATTAGAACCCATGAACTCTGACTCCCAAACCTGGGTTTTTTCCACTAAGCCACATTGCTCAACCTAGTGGAAAGAGCACAGGCCTAGGAGTAAGAGTCCCTGGGGTCAAATCCTGGTTCTGACATGTGCCTGCTGTGTGACCCCAGACAAGTCACTTAACTGCTCTGTACCTCAGTTTCCTTGTCTGTAAAATGGGGATGCAATGCCTGTTCTCCCTCCAATTTAGGCTGTGCACCCCATTAATTCCCGTCTCAGGATTGCACCTGGAGTTTCCAGTCCTCTACCAGGCTCTGCTATGGGAGAGAGAGTCAAGCAGAGGCCTAACCATTCCATTCCTAGTTTAGGCAGTGGCTAACAAGTGGAAGACAATCTGCTACAAGCCAAAACTCACCTGGGCTGGGCAGCAGCGGCTTGCAAAGGAGTTGAAGGTGGAGACTCAAATTTACCGCGTGGAAGGAGGCAATGGTAAACCACTTCTGGATTTTTACCAAGAAAACTATGGATACACTACCAGAACGATTGCAGACGAAGGTGGGACATTCTGGGAGAGATATGTCCATGGAGTCACTATGGGTAAACTCGTCACCCCATCCTGCCATTGGGAGAGATGGGCCTTGAAGTAGAGACCTGTGAATCAGAAAGACCTGGGTTCTGTTTCCAGCTCTGTCTTTTGTCTGCTGTGTGACCTTGGGCAAGTCACTTAATTTCTCAGTGCCTCAGTTGCCTCATCTGTAAAATAGGGATTAAGGCCGTGAACCCCACGTGGGATATGCACGGTGTCAAACCTGACTGGCTTGTATCTACTCCAGCACTTAGTACTTTGCCTGACATGTAATAAGTGCTTAACAAGTACCATAGAAAAAGTAGGGGGTGAATAGGCCTCATTAGATGACAGAAGCAAATCCACCTTCATCAGACACTAATGAGGAAGCAGCCACTATCCTTTTCAACCTGGTAGAAATTGGGTATCAAGAAGAGCCGCAACAGATGTTGTTCAGTAGTACCAAGTGGGTATTTTGCCTTGCCAGATTGGAAGGATGGCCATGAGCCTCATCCTTAGTGTTTCCAATTATCCTATTATTTAGGATCCGTGCCAGCTTCCCTCTTGCCTAGTTGTAAGTTTAAGGTTACTATTTGGGGAATAGAGAAAGAGTCCAAATTTCTCTCTACAACTTTAAAAAAGTGTTACTACTACTATAAGCTGTTGCACTGCCGGAACACTTACTTTAAATGGCTTAGTTTTCCTGTAAATTAGAGTTACAACTGTCCTGCCTCTCTTTCATTCATTCATTCATTCATTCAATTGTATTTATTGAATGCTTACTGTGTGTAGAGCACTGTACTAAGTGCTTGGGAAGTACAAGTTGGCAACCTATAGAGATGGTCCCTACCCGACAACGGGCTCACAGTCTAGAAGCGGAGACAGACAACAAAACAAAACAGGCAGACAGGTGTCAAAATTGTCAGAATAAATAGAATTACAGTCATATGCACATCATTAATAAAATAAATAGAATAGTAAATATGTACAAGTAAAATAAATAGAGTAATGAACCTGTACAAATATATATATTTGTGCTTTGGGGATGGGAAGGAGGTAGGGCTGTGGGAGGGATGGGGAGGAGGAGAGGAAAAAGGGGAATCAGTCTGGGAAGGCCTCCTGGAGGATGTGAGCTCTCAGTAGGGCTTTGAAGCGAGGAAAAGAGCTAGTTTGGTGGCTGTGTGGAGGGAGGGCATTCCAGGCCAGGGGGAGGACATGGGCCGGGGTTCGATGGCAGGACAGGCAAGAACACAGCCCAGTGAGAAGGTTAGCAGCAGAGGAGAGGAGGGTATGGGCTGAGCTGTAGAAGGAGAGAAGGGAGGTGAGGTAAGAATGCTTAATACAGTGTTCTGCACACAGTAAGTGCTCAATACATATGATTGAATGAATTGGGGGGGGGGGTGAGGTGATGGAGAGCCTTGAAGTGAGTGAGGAGTTTTTGCTTGATTCGTAGGTTGACAGACAACCACTAGAGATTTTTGAAGAGGGGAGTGACATGCCCAGAGTGTTTCTGTACAAAGATAATCCGGGCAGCAGAGTGAAGTATAGACTGAAGTGGGGAGAGACAGGAGGATGGAAGATCAGAGAGGAGACCAATGCAGTAATCCAGTTGGGAGAGGATGAGAGATTGAACCAGCAAGGTAGCAGTTTGGATGGAGAGGAAAGAGCGGATCTTGGTGATGTTGTGGAGGTGAGACCGGCAGGTTTTGGTGATGGATTGGATATGTGGGGTGAACAAGAGATCAGAGTCGAGGATGACACCAAGGTTGTGGGCTTGTGAGATGGGAAGGATGGTAATGCCATCTACAGTGATGGGAAAGTCAAGGAGAGGACAGGGTTTGGGAGGGAAGACAAGGAGTTCAGTCTTGGACATATTGAGTTTTAGCTGGCTGGCAGACATCCAGATGTCCTGAAGGCAGGAGTCGATATGAGCCTGGAGGGAGGGAGAGAGAGCGGGGCAGAGATGTAGATTTGGGTGTCATCGGCATAGAGATGATAGTTGAAGCTGTGGGAGCGAATGAGTTCACCAAGGGAGTGAGTGTAGATAGAGAACAGAAGGGGACCAAGAACTGCCCCTTGAGGAACCCCTACAGTAAGGGGATGGGAGGGGGAGGAGGAGCCCGCAAAGGAGACTGAGAATGAACAGTCCAAGAGATAAGAGGAGAACCAGGAGAGGATGGAGTCTGTGAAGCCAAGTTTGGAGAGTGTGTTGAGGAGAAGGGGATGATCCACAGTATTGAAGGCAGCTGAGAGGTCGAGGAGGATTAGGATAGAGTAGGAGCCATTGGATTTGGCAAGCAGGAGGTCATTGGTGACCTTTGAGAGGGAAGTTTTGGTGGAGTGTAGGGGACGGAAGCCAGATTGTAGGGGGTCAAGGAGAGAATTGGTGTTGAGGAATTCAAGGCAGCGAGTGTAGACGACTCGTTCTAGGAGTTTGGAAAGGAAGGGTAGGAAGGAGATAGGGCGATAACTAGAAGGAGAGGTGGGGTCAAGAGAGGGTTTTTTAGGATGGGGGAGACGTGGGCATGTTTGAAGGCAGCAGGGAAGGAACCAATATCTCTTCAAAAAGATATTGTGAAAATAAATGTGCCCCCATCACAGGGGGATAGACTTGGATACCCCCCTACGCAGGAGAGCAACTTACCTCTGTGATGCCCAAGCCCCACTAATCTACAAGACCTGAGGGTGGGGTAAGGATGGAAGCTTTGCAAATATTTAGAAAGAGGAGTACTTTGCCATGATTGAATTAGAGGTGAGGGAGAGGAGGGAAGAGATTTAGTTGTGATAGCGTTAGTTTTATATCTTCCCCCTGGATTATAAACTCCATCTGTCTTCAATTTATATGTTTTACTGTATATTCCTAAAGGTCTAGTATAAATGCTTTGTACTAAGGACATGATCAACAAAAGTAGAAAACATTAGAATGTATCTTAAACTGTGAAGCATTTGGGAGGTAGCGATTGTGTCTAATCAGTCAATCAATGATATTTATGTACTATGTGCAGAGCACTGTACTAAGCACTTGGGAGAGTACATTACAACAGTGTTAACAAACATGTTCCCAGACCACAATGAGCTTACAGTCCTCTAGGTTATAAGCTCATCTCTAATAATAATAATAATAATAATAATGATGGAATTTGTTAAATGCTCACTCTGTGCCAGGCACTGTACTAAGCCCAAGGGTAGATACAAATTTTGTAGGTTGGATACAGTCCCTGTCCCACATGGGGCTCACAGTCTCAATCCCCATTTTACGGATGAGGTAAGTGAGGCCCAGAGAAGTGAAGTGACTTGACCAAGGCCACACAGCAGACAAGTGGCAGAGCTGGGATTAGAACCCATGATCTTCTGACTCCCAGGCCTGTGCTCTATTCACTACACCATGCTGCTTCTCTAGACTGTAAGCTCATTGTGGGCAGGGAATGTGTCTGTTCATTGTTGTATTGTACTCTCCCAATCGCTTACTACAGTGATCTGCTTACAGTAAGTGCTCAATAAATACGATTGAACGAATGGAGATCTGATTATCTTGTCTTTACTCCAACATTGAGCGCATAGTAATACTACTCATAACTACAAAAAGAAATAGTTATATAAATAAACATATATATGTATCTATACACATAAGGAGAGAGAGAGTGTGTGTGTGAGAGAGAGAGAGAGGTAGAGAGCAAGGGAGCTACGTTTGCTTTTGAAGATATTAATAATAATAGTGGTATTTGTTAAGCATTTACTTTGTCAAAGCACTGTTCTAAGCGCTGGGGGGATAAAAGGTGATTAGGTTGCCCCATGAGAGGCTAACAGTCTTAATCCCCATTTTACAGATGAGGGAACTGAGGCACAGAGAAGGTAAGTGACTTGCCCAAAGTTACACAGCAGACAAGTGGAGGAGATAGGCTCCCAGACTGAGCCCTTTCTTCCTCTCCCCCTCGTCCCCCTCCATCCTCCTATCTTACCTCCTTCCCTTCCCCACAGCACCTGTATATATGTATATATGCCTGTACATATTTATTACTCTATTTATTTATTTATTTATTTTACTTGTACATATCTATTCTATTTATCTTATTTTGTTAGTATGTTTGGTTTTGTTCTCTGTCTCCCCCTTTTAGACTGTGAGCCCACTGTTGGGTAGGGACTGTCTTTATATGTTGCCAACTTGTACTTCCCAAGTGCTTAGTACAGTGCTCTGCACACAGTAAGCGCTCAATAAATACGATTGATTGATTGATTGATGGGATGATACTGATGGTAATGTCCTATCTATGAGTGTGAGTCTTACTGAAGTGATACAGGTGAGATTGCCAAATTCTGCTGCATTATTAGCCCTTAGAGCACTGCTCAACTAAGACATCTGTCCCAGACAGGATTTCACCTCTTTTTTGAAGCTGCTCCTTGGTATCCCTGTATTCCTGATGGCTTTGCTCAAAGAAAACAATCATCTTTCCCAAATGCTGCTTGCCAAGCTGGTCTGATCACTGCAGTTGTCTCCCAACTGTCCATTGCTATTTTTCTTTATCTGAGATGATGCTTCACTATGCTTTTATATCAGTTGTTCTACCCTCTTTGCTTGTGGTTCCCCCTACCAGTTCACCAGCGTGGCTCAGTGGAAAAAAGCACGGGCTTTGGAGTCAGAGGTCGTGGGTTCAAATCCCGGCTCTGCCAATTATCAGCTGTGTGACTTTGGGCAAGTCACTTCACTTCTCTGTGCCTCAGTTACCTCATCTGTAAAATGGGGATTAAGACTGTGAGCCCGCCGTGGGATGACCTGATCACCTTGTAACCTCCCCAGTGCTTAGAACAGTGCTTTGCACATAGTAAGTGCTTAATAAATGTCCTCACACTACCTGCCCACAGAGCTGTATTGCTGGAATCAGTCCCTCAATCTTGAGGCGCTAACTACATTTCAGGACCTCATTGTTGGTGTCTTGTCTTGAGTAGGGTTTTCTAGCTGTGCTAGTGAAATAAATCAGTGGTCTTTAGTGAGTAATTACTATGTGCAGAGCACTGTGCTAAGGACTTGGGAGAGTACAATACAACAGAATCTGCTCTAGAAGCTGGAAATGTCTTCTGTCCTGAATCCAGGTCTCACAACAGTAAAAGAACTTGAACACCAGAACAGCCTTATACACATTCAACTTGGTAGGGGGATTGATAGCCATACTCTGTTTTACAGTCTGCCAAAAGCCAGGCTGGCCTTTTTTATCCTATATTCTATCTCTTTATCGGTGTATCAGTGGCTGCTTTTAATTTTGCAAACATTTTGAGTTTCCTGAAAGAGCACAGGTTTGGAAGTCAGAGAACCTGGGTTACAATCCTAACTTTGCCTCTTGTCCATTGGGTGACTTTGGGCCAGCACTTAACTTCTCTGTGCCTCAGTTTCCTCATCTGTAAAATGAAGATTAAATCCTATTTCCTCCTACTTAGACTATGAGGACTCATAGTCATAGCCCTTAGAATATGAGCTACACTGACTGTGTCCAACCTGATTATCTTGTATCTATCCCAGTGCTTAGTATAGTGCTTGGCCCAAAGTAAGCCTTTAACAAATCTTATAATTAAAGGTATCATAAATCTCAGATAACCATCACTGTTGCTTTGATTTTGGTGGATTACCAATCACCACAAAAGGTCATTATTTATTTTTTCATCCTCAGATTCCCTCTGTCCTCCTGTCCTATAGGGACAGCGTGGTCTAGTGGAAAGAGCACAGGTCTGGGGATTAGAGGACCAGGGTTCTGATCCTGGCTCTACCACTTGTCTTCTGTGTGACCTTGGACATATCACTTCTCTGTGCCTCAGTTATCTCATCTGTAAAATGGAGATTGAATCCTTCTCCCTCCTACTTAGACTGTGAGCCCCATGTGATACCTGATGACCTTGTATCTACCCCAGTGCTTAGTACAGCGCTTGGCACATAGTAAGGACTTAACAAAAGCCATCATCATTATTATTAAATTGGCACGTAGTAAGGTAGGGATTGGTCTCCATCTGTTGCCGAATTGTACTTTCCAAGCGCTTAGCACAGTGCTCTGCACACCGTAAGTGCTCAATAAATATGCCTGAATGAATGAATGAATGAACCAATATCATCACATATTTATTACTCTAATTATTTATTTATTTATTACTCTATTTATTTTACTTGTACTTACCTATTGTATTCGTTTTATTTTGTTAATATGTTTGGTTTTGTTCTCCGTCTCCCCCTTCTAGACTGTGAGCCCACTGTTGGGTAGGGACTGTCTCTATATGTTGCCAACTTGTACTTCCCAAGTGCTTAGTACAGTGCTCTGCACACAGTCAGCGCTCAATAAATACGATTGATTGATTGACTTCACAAATGCCACAATTATTATTATTATTATTAATTGGAAAGAGAAGATCAACTTCACTGACCTTGCCCATATGTCTAGGCCTCCCTCAAAGTTAGTGGCACTGCCTTTTAAAAGCATGTTTCTAGAGGCTCTCAAGTGAAATGTGGAAGTGGGGTAGCAGAGAAACTATTTACACTAGCAAAGGTTTTCTCAGAGTGAATGGAGCCGGAGTGGAAATGTCATTTGTCTCACTGGGTGCAGCGAGTTGAATTTTTCTTCTAGAGAAACGTGTGAGAAATCAGATATAACCCAGGGATTATCAGAAAGCAGAACCTCCAGGCAGCTATGAATCCTTTTGCAATAATTCCAGTTGTCGGTGCCACTAATGAATTCAAACCCAAACACAAGGGCTCACCCCACTAAAATCTTACACATGATTTATTCAGCAGGCCTATATTAGGAACTGACATGTTTTCTGTTTTTATCTTAACCAAAATCAAGAAAAAAAAGAGCAGAGATGGAAAAAATTGTCTTTGACAGCTAGACTGTTCAGAAATGATTCATTTAAGTTTATTGATGTTGCCTAGGAAGGAGTGTTGCTGATGCAAGCAAAGTTCATTCTGAGATCTTGCAGATTGAAGGTGATTTTTTGAAGCTAAGTGGATTCTGGGCTGATTCCCCAACAGAAGCTGAAAATAGGTAGCTGAGTTAAATTGGGTGACCATTTCCCTCCTTGAGAAAGGAAAAAAAATCTAGCTGTGTCTGAATTTGGGAGGGTACCAGTTTGGATTAGGTCTCCTCGAGGGTTCTCGTTTGGGGGTGGGAGTCTGCAGATGTAGGGGTTAATTTGAGACCAGGTCCTTTCTAGCTCCCCCGAGAAGACACTAGAGCCATCTTGGAGCTGACTGTGAGCTCAGGATTCATGGCCGAAGGGTATATCCACTCCAGAACAGCGTAAACCACCATGGATCCAAACCTAATCCCAAAAGTCTTGTTAAGAATGATCAGCAGATCCCAAAATCCAGGGAGGAATCAGCTGGCCCATGGCTTCTCAAGTCTCTGGTTGCAGCACCCTGCAATGTAACCTCAGTTAACTGCTCTGAAGGCATTGGTAGGCTAGTAAACATCCTCCATATAATGTTACTCCACATTCCAAAATCCACATCTGTCCCCTACCTTGCTCCCTTTATTCATCCCCCCTTTCCAGTTCCATGGCACTTATGTACATATCAGTAATTTTATTTATTCATATTAAGGTCTGTCTCCCCCTCTAGACTGCAAGATCACTGTGGGCAGGGAATGTGTCTGTTTATTGCTTTATCGTTGTCTCCCAAGCCCTTAGTTCAGTGCTCTGCACACAGTAATCTCTCAATAAATACGATTGTCTGATTGATTTCATCCAACATTGGTAAAACACGGTGTTAAACTAGGAAGTCTGCTCTCTGCTGCCAATCTGAAGACTGCTGTCAATCACTCAATCCATCATTGGTAATAATAACGATGATGGCATTTGTTAAGCACTTACTATGTGTGAAACACTTTTCTAAATTCTTAATGAGCTCTCACTGTGTGCATGGCACTGAACTAAGAGCTTGGGAGGGCACAGTAAAACATCTTTGTTAGACACAGTCCCGCAGATTACAGAAGGGTCCTCAGGCAAATTGATCAATTTTAGCAACTAGCTGCAAATCCACCGGATTGGAGGGAAGATTAACCTTGTGTAGTCTTGTGGGGGTGTCAAGCATTGGAATGTCATCCCAAGCGTTAAAACTGACCTGGATTTGTGCAGAGGGGAGTTGGGAGAAGTTTGACTGGGTGAGATCTGTTGTGTGGGTTCCCTTCCTCCAGATTATGCCTGAACAGGTGAAACCTGGCATGTGACATGTCGGTGGGACGTTCCATTAAAAATATTCGACTGGTAAACTGGCATTTCAGTGGGTGGCACCTTCAGGATCTGTTATCCTCTGGGAAGCTGGCATACTGAGGTGTGGACAGTGGTAACAATCTGCAACTAGTTGGTAAGGCTGACAGTGCTATTAAAGTGTATGCAAATGCAATCACCTGATGGATGACACTTTCCTGAAAACAATGTCCTTCCTTCACTGAGAGAGGGTTTTGTATCAGCACAGTCAGGTAAGACAATTCTGTCCAATTTTCTAAATTCTGATATGAATTTATTGACATTCACCAAATGCATGTTTCTTTCTTTCCCTTCTATCTAAGCAGCATAGACTACTGGAAAGAGCATGGGCCTGGGTGCCAGAGGACCTGGGTTCTAATCCCAGCTCCACTATATGTCTGCTGTGTAATCTTGAACAAGTTACTTAACTTCTCTTTGCCTCAGTAACCTCATCTGTAAAATGGGGATTAAGACTGTGAGCCCCCCGCGGGACAACCTGATCACCTTGTAACCTCCCCAGTGCTTAGAACAGTGCTTTACACGTAGTAAGTGCTTAATAAATGCTGTCATTATTGTTATTATTATCGTTATTCAGTTACCTCACCTGTACAATGGGGATTAAGACTGTGAGCCCCATGTGGGACATGGACTGAGTCCAACCTGATTACCTTGTATCTACCCCAGTGCTTAATACAGTGCCTGGCACATAGTAAATGTGGTGAGCCCATAAAAAGTTGCTTTGTAAATGACTGTTTGTGATACCACCACCACCAACAACAACGAAGAGACTGGCAAAGGCACTGAGGCTCTCTATTTGAGGCAAGTGATTGCGGGCCTGGTGGGGTGGAGCATGGAGGGAGGTATGGCTTTCTCTCCCTGTTCTACCCAGTAACAGGCCTGTCAGTGACTGTCATGAAGAGCCACAGCTGTGATGCCTAAGGCAGATAAAAGGCAGTCGTTTTGAATGCCAAGGGGGCACCTGGAGACAGGATGGAGGCACACAGAGGAGCAGAAGAATGCAGAGAAGCAAGACAGGGGCATGCTGAGACGCAAAGAGGAGCAAGCATTGAAGCAGCAGGAGAGCAGCACTTGGAAGCAGAAAGAAGCATTGGCAGAAGGGGCTCCTTTAACCCCAGACTGGTATTGGACCCTTGGTGGAGTGGAGTGAGTGATTGTATGTATATGTCTCTCCCTTTCAAGCTGGTAAAACTAAGTAAAGAAACTTTCCACATTAGCCTTGGTGATCAGAGGTGTGGTTTGACTTCTACTACGTGTCACCAAGGCTTCTGTGGTCCAGGAAGGTCCTGGTTAGTACCAACCGGGGGCTCGCAACAGTAAGCCCTTAACAAAAACCATTTAAAAAAAATTAACTTCCTGAAACACACCAGTCTCCTCATACCCTCATACCCAGCTTTGCCTGAGCCTCTCCATGGCTTCCAGGCTGTAACCTAAGGCGGACAGGGAGGGAATTCTTTGGAGGCTGCCAACAACACCTTTGTCTTCCATCCCAAGAACAAAAGATGAAGCTTCTTTGGCTGGGGGCAATCAAGAATCACAGCTAGATCTTTCCCAGTTCAATCAAATCAGGGACCCTAAATCGGTGGTTTTCAAATCGCTTGAGAGAATTACACAGTTAATAAGCTCCCTGGTGGCAAACATACTCCAAGACAGCAAGATCCATCTCCCCCCTAGGAGAATAGAACCCAGAGAGTCTTCAGATGGGAAGGGGGAAGAGGAGGATGTGACTCTCCTCAATCTATTTTACAGAGTGAATCCAGGCACTTTTGAACTACCAGTCTTTTCTGATCCCCTCAAAACTACAGGCCCCTACTTGGTAAACCATAACCCAGAACGAGGACTTTTGGAGTAGGTCAATGGGCTGATAACAACAGAATGCAACCTGACCTAATTATTATCATTCCGCAGAGAACCCGTTTCCTGTTTTATTGTAACATATTCAACTTTGTCAGAGTGATAAAAACTTAATGTAGCTGTTCCTCTTTTGGAGTGTATAGTGATAATTTGAAATGTGGGATAAGGTTGGAGAATTAATTTGCCTTAACTAAATTAAAACCTCTATAAATATCATGAAATAGACATCAGACCTGAGGCCTTCTAAATGTTTCAGTTTTGTCAAATTAGGTAAACTATATGTTTATCCTGATTTGTCTCCTACCTTTGTGGATGCTCCTTCTTGATCTCTTTCACTGGCTTCTTCTCTGCCTCCCACCCTCTAACTGTGGGGACCCTCAAGTCTCAGTTCTGAGTCTCCTTCTCTTCCACATGTACTCCCACTCCCTTGGAGAAGTCATTTGCTCCCTTGGCTTCCACTACCATCTTTACAGATGATAATTTATTCATATTAATGTCTTTCTCCTGCTCTAGACTGTAAGTTCATTGTGGGCAGGGAATGTGTCTGTTTATTGTTATATTGTACTCTCCCAAGGGCTTAGTACAGTTCTCCAGGGCTTAGTACAGTGTCTGGCACATAGAAAGCACTTAGCAAATGCCGTAATTATTATTAATTATTATTACAGTGCTCTGCATGCAGTAAGGGCTCAATAAATACCGCTGACTGACTGACCGACTGACTTTACACAGGTGATTCCCAAATTTACCTTTCCAACCTGACTTCTCTACTATCTCACATTTCCTCCTGCCTTCACAACATCTCTACCTGAAAGTTCAGCCAGTAGCTCAAACTCAACATGTTCAAAATTGAACTCATCTTTCCTCCCCATAAATTTTCTATCACTGCTTACAACACCACCATCCCACCCTGTCTCAAAAGCCTGAAACCATGGCATTATCCTGACCTCATCTGTTTCCTTCATCCCACATATTTAGTCAGTCCCTAACTCTTGTAGATTAATTTATTTATTTATATTAACGTCTGTCTTCCGCTCCGAACTGTAAGCCCATTGTGTCTACCAACTCTGTGATATCGTTATACTGTATTTGTCCAAACACAGTATGGTGTTCTCTACACGGTGAGTGCTCAATACATATGATTGATAAAATTTAAAAGCAAAATGAGCCTGAAGGGTAACTGTATTTTCTACCTAGCCCAAAGTAAGACTATGCCAGTCAGAAAAGTGTATTTATTTTAAATTACCTTCAATTGGAAAACACTAGAGTGTAAAGCTCCTCGAAGGTAGGAATCACGTGATCCAACTCCATTATACTCTCCCAAGCACTTATAACAGAGCTCTACCCACAGTAGCCACTCAATAAACTCCACTGATTGAAAACGGGAATGAAAATTTTATTTCCTTAAAATTGAAACCATAATCTGACCCTTTTAAGATAGGCAGTCTGACAGAAATAAAAGTCAGAGAATTATTATTGTGGTATGTTGTCCTTTATATGAGAATCAGATTTCAGTAACTGATTTCAGTAGTTCAGTAGCTAGATGGAGACTGAATGCAAAGGGATTACACTGTATGCCTATTCCTCCAACTTCACGTAAATGATACAATTTTATCAAACCTCTGAGAAAACCTACAAGGATTTTTCTTTCTGTTAATAAATAGGCACATCCAAAGCTAATTACAGATTTGTCTTTATAATCAATTTAGATCAAATTGATGTCAACGGAACAGATTTGTTTTTCTTTTCCCAACACTTTACCTATGATATTCAAAGGCAAATCAATTAACCAGTAGCCAGTCCTAAAATTTCAAGAAACCTGAAAAAATAGCATTTGTATGAATAACTTGGTTTTTAGCCCCCAAACAGGCATTTGATCATCTAAATGACACTGCACATGTTCACTAGCTACATAACTCTTAACCCTCTTCAGACTGAAGAACGAAACAATCAATGGTATGTATTTATTAAGTGCTTCCTGGATCCAGAGCACTGTAGTAAGCACTGGCAGTGGGCAGGGAACATGTTTGCTAACTCCGTTGTATTGGACTCTCGCAAGCACTTAGTACAGTGCTCTGCACATAGTGGGCCCTCAATAAATACCACTGATTAATTAATATCAAGTGCCTATTTGCCCTTCAGTTTATTTTCTGAAGCGAATGAGGGAGAGAGTTGATTATATCTAGATTTGGGCTATCAATTATGAATCCATTTAACTTAAAAGTCTTATTTTCAAATTGCTAGGGAGAGAGCAAAAGAAATTCAGAGAAGGGCCTTTTCATATGGACTTTTCAATTGGAGGGCTGCTGCTGCTCCTGCTGGCATAGCAACCAGATGCCTGGAAGATCAAAATGCTAGAGAGAAAGCATTGCACCAGCCCAGCTGTTCGGCATGGGGAATAACAACTACATTTTCTTTCTGGGTCATCAGAGTCTCTGCCAATGAAAGTGCTGTCAATACGTTTCCGGAATTTTGGCTTCCACCTCAGTGAATCGATGAACTTGCTCTGGGACCCCGGAGAGATCCAGGAACTCTGTCTCCTGGGCCCAATGCCTCTTTCCCTCTGCATCTTGCCACTTCCCCACCTTCTGAACAGGGAAGGCAGGACCTTACTTACTCTATTTATTTATTCATTTTACTTATTACTCTATTCATTTATTTATTTGACTTGTACATATCTATTCTATTTATTTCATTTTGTTAATATGTTTGGTTTTGTTCTCTGTCTCCCCTTTCTAGACTGTGAGCCCGCTGTTGGGCAGGGACCGTCTCTATATGTTGCCAACTTGTACTTCCCAAGCGCTTAGTACAGTGCTCTGCACACAGTAAGCGCTCAATAAATATGATTGATTGATTGATTGATTGACCTTGGGAACATGGTGGGGCAGTTGTGAATAGAGTAAGCAACATGGCATAGTGGATAGAGCACTGCCTGGGAGTCAGCAACTGATCCCGACTCTGGCACTTGTCTGCTGTGTGACCTTGGGTAAGTCGCTTAATTTCTCTGTGCCTCAGTTATCTTAGCTGTAAAATGGGGATTGAGACTGTGAGCTGTGCAACTGTAGAACTGTGAGGAACCTGATTTGCTTGTATCCACCCCAGTGCTTAGTACAGTGCCTGGCACATAGTAAGCGCTTTAAAAATACCATAATTATTAAATTATCATTCTCTCCTATCCTCCTGTTTCCCACAGGGGACTCCTGCACTACAGTGGGGTAGATAGAAGTTAATTAGGTTGAACACAGTCCCTTTCCCCCCATCGGGGATCCGTTCACAAGCTGCATGGTGTAGTGGACACAGCACATATCTGGGAGTCAGAAGGACCTGGGTTCTAATCCCGACTCCACCACACGTTTGCTGTATCACCTTGGGCAAATCACTTCACTTCACTGGGCCCCAGTTACCTCATCTATAAAATGGGGAATAAGAGTGAGAGCCCCACGTGGGACCGGGTCTGTGTCCAACATTGATTAACTTGTATCTACCTCAGAGTTTAGAACAGTGTTGGGCACATAGTAAGTGCTTAACAAGTAACTTTATTGTAATTATTATCATCAAGGATGGTAGTGAAGCTCTGCATACTGTCCTCTCCATCTACCGCTGATTATTTTTAACTTGTTAAATTTGTAGATGCTTCTAAGATAAGTGGATTGTATCCTGATTTTCCTCTTCCATTTAGATTTCCAGCCCTTTGTTGGCCAGGGATTGTGTCTTGATTTTCATATAACTAGGCCAACACTTAGCACAAGATCCTGTATAGTATGAGTGCTTAAGGAATGTTGTTGGTAACAGTGCAAATGAATACCTGGAATGCCCAGCAGCCCCTGATCTGAGCATGAGCAGGGCCTGAGGATTCTTAGTCTAGGGATGTCAGAAATGGATGTTAAAGTATCACTGAACAGGAGGGAAAATGCTGAAGTTTTGTTTGTTTTGTGTTTTGACGAGGCTGGGTGCTGTGAGGCAATGGAAAAGCCAGAGAGGTGGAAAATTCACTATATCCAGGTAGACAAAGAAACTCACTTCTGTATTGTTTCTCTTCCATATTTGTTTACAGGAGCACTCAAGAGATAGATACAAAGCAAGAATAAGCTTAAAAACTAGGGAAGACAAAGGATTGTTGGACCAAAGAAGGACAACTCCTCCTTCTTAACTCTCACATAAATAGATTATAGCATGACCTTTCCCAGCTGCAGTGCCTCGTTCTCGCCTATCCTGCCATCGACCCCCGGCCCACGTCATCCCCCGGGCCTGGAATGCCCTCCCTCTGCCAATCCGCCAAGCTAGCTCTCTTCCTCCCTTCAAGGCCCTACTGAGAGCTCACCTCCTCCAGGAGGCCTTCCCAGACTGAGCCCCTTCCTTCCTCTCCTCCTCGTCCCCCTCTCCATCCCCCCATCTTACCTCCTTCCTTCCCCACACCACCTGTATATATGTATATATGTTTGTACATGTTTATTACTCTATTTATTTATTTATTTATTTTACTTGTACATATCTATTCTACTTATTTTATTTTGTTAGTATGTTTGGTTTTGTTCTCTGTCTCCCCCTTTTAGACTGTGAGCCCACTGTTGGGTAGGGACTGTCTCTATATATTGCCAACTTGTACTTCCCAAGCGCTTAGTACAGTGCTCTGCACACAGTAAGTGCTCAATGATTGATTGATTGACCTTGGACAAATCAATTAACTTCTCTCTGCCTCAGTTACCTCATCTGTAAAATGAGGATTAAGACTCTGAGCCCCTCATGGGACAACCTGATTACCTTGTAACTACTCCAGTGCTTTGAACAGTGCTTGGCACATAGTAAGTGCTTAACAAATACCATTATAATTATTATTATTAAGCCAGGCAACACTGAGCTAATCTTGATTGCCCCAATCCTCCTTGATTCTTTTCCCAGTGTGTTGCCAACCTAATGACCCCTTTAAGAGAACCTGTTTCCTGTTCCCTTCCCATGAAGTGAATCTCAAGAGGTTTGGGGCTGGCTAATGTACTAATTCCATTGACAGCTTCTTCCCATGCCTGCTGTAGCTCTCAGAGATTAGTAACAATAATAGGGGTACTTATTTAATGCTCACTGTACTAAGCACTGGGATAGATACAAGATAATTAGGTTGGACACATAGGGCTCACCGTGTAAGGGAGAGAAAGAAAATTAAGTACTTAATCCCCATTTTATGAGTGAGGAGACAGATGAGGCACAGAGACGTTAAGTGATTTGCCCCAAATCAAACAGCAGGTAAGTGGCAGGCCTGGGATTAGATTCCAGGTTTCCTGACTCCCAGGACCATACTCTTTCCACTAGGCCATGGGATGTCTGTGAAGAATTCTAGAATTCTTCCCCCCTGACTCAGTTGCATCTCAGTTAAGGAGCTTCCCAATCAATCAATCAATCAATCAATCGTATTTATTGAGTGCTTACTATGTGCAGAGCACTGTACCAAGCGCTTGGGAAGTACAAATTGGCATCACATAGAGACAGTCCCTACCCAACAGTGGGCTCACAGTCTAAAAGGGGGAGACAGAGAACAGAACCAAACATACCAACAAAATAAAATAAGTAGGATAGAAATGTACAAGCAAAATAAATAAATAAATAAATAGAGTAATAAATATGTACAACCATATATACATATATACAGGTGCTGTGGGGAAGGGAAGGAGGTAAGACGGGGGGATGGAGAGGGGGACGAGGGGGAAAGGAAAGAAGGGGCTCAGTCTGGGAAGGCCTTCTGGAGGAGGTGAGCTCTCAGCAGGGCCTTGAAGGGAGGAAGAGAGCTAGCTTGGCGGATGGGCAGAGGGAGGGCATTCCAGGCCCGGGGGATGACGTGGGCCGGGGGTCGATGGCGGGACAGGCGAGAGCGAGGTACAGTGAGGAGATTAGTGGTGGAGGAGCGGAGGGGGTGGGCTGGGCAGTAGAAGGAGAGAAGGGAGGTGAGGTAGGAGGGGGCGAGGTGATGGACAGCCTTGAAGCCCAGGGTGAGGAGTTTCTGCCTGATGCGCAGATTGATCGGTAGCCATTGGAGGTTTTTGAGGAGGGGAGTAATATGTCCAGAGCGTTTCTGGACAAAGATAATCCGGGCAGCAGCATGAAGTATGGATTGAAGTGGAGAGAGACACGAGGATGGGAGATCAGAGAGAAGGCTGGTGCAGTAGTCCAGATGGGATAGGATGAGAGCTTGAATTAGCAGGGTAGCGGTTTGGATGGAGAGGAAAGGGCGGATCTTGGCAATCTTCCCACTGAGCCATAGTCCACAAGGACTGACAGACATCCTGAAGAAGCTGAGAGAGACTGGAAAATGGCTTTTCAGAGACCTAGGAGGGGGAAGTGGAATGCTTCAGAATATTGCTTAGTCCATGTAGAAGCCCCTGGGCCTGAAAACAAACCACTGAGCTTACCCACTTGCTCACTCCAACATGGCTGAAGTGGGGATAGTCATATACAGTTTAGATTTGAGTTTTCCTCTGGTGGCCCCCCTACCCTCAAGGGGAGTCACTTGTCTGCTGTGTGGGACCTTGGGCAGGTGACTTCAATTCTCTGTGCCTCGGTTATCTCATCTGCAAAATAGGGTTTAAGACTGTGAGCCCGATGTGGGACAGGGACTGTCTCCAACCTGACTAGTTTATATCTACCCCAAAGCTTATTACAGTGACTGGCACAGAGTAAGTACTTAACAAATAACATAAAAAAGGGATTACTCTATGGCTTGACACAACTAATAGATGCCTCCTTATTCAAACTCCAAGAACAGCTTATTTCCAGGTACCTCCTCTTCATTTATAAAGATAAACTCAAATCCCTACCCGCTTCCCCCAGCCTCCACAACAGTAATGTCAATGGCCTCTGAGATGCTATCTTTGCTAGGGTAGGCTTGGAAACATTGTTTTCTCTGACCTGCTCTGTCAGGCCATCAGCAATTTTTTTTACTTCAGAGTTGCCATATCCCTTGCAGTCTTCGTGTCAAGCCAAGCATGGCCAAACATGCTGAGATAACTGTGCCACCAGAACCACTGATGGATTAAAAATTGAATCTTGGGAGGATTTTCAGTGCAGTGACCGACAGGTACTTTCCAAACCTCATGGGAACAGGGTGATTTCAACAATGAGAGGCTGACCCAAAACTGCTTCTATTTCCATTTCATGGGCCATCACCAGAAATATTGGTTTGGAGCTGATCTTTTCCTGTGTCATTGTGTCTCAACTCAAGGTTGCCGGGCTAGGCGGGACAGATTGCCAGGCTTGTTGGCCAGTAGGATAAATCCCAAGCCCAGTGGAACCTATTTAAACTGGGCTGATCCCTCTTTTTCTCTTGATCAATCAATCGATGGTATTAACTGAGCACCTATTGTGTGCAGAGCACTATACTAACGAGCTGTGCGGTCTAGTGGATAGAGCAGGGGCTTGGGAGTCAGAAGGACCTGGGTTCTAATCCCAGCTCCGCCACTTGTCTGCTGTGTAATCTTGAGCAGGTCACTTGGCTTCTCTGTGCCTCAGTTACCTCATCTGTAAAATGGGGATTAAGACTGTGAGTCCCATATGGGACATGGACTCCGTGCCATACCGCAGAGTTAGTACAGTGCCTGGCACATTGTAAGTGTCACAGTACCACAAATACCACAATTATTATTATTATTATTACACAGGGAACTACGGCTGCAATCTTTTCTCTTCACAGTGCCCAAATTTCAATTTGAAATAGAATTGTCACAATTTGTACTACTTCCAAGAAAGGATGAGCTGAAGCAAAGTGGGTGAGGGATAGAAAAGAAGGGGGATAAGAAACCCCAACTAGTTTTTCCAAGGACAAATAGTTTTTGAGACTATTCCAGGATGTTTGATAGGGATATAGGTGAGGGAGAAGATCAGAAAATTATCATAGATAGAGGAGTACAAGATGCCTGGCCTGGAATGCCCTCCCTCCACACATCCACCAAACTAGCTTTCTTCCTTCAAAGCCCTACTGAGAGCTCACCTCCTCCAGGAGGCCTTCCCACACTGAGCCCCCTTTTTCCTCTCCTCTTCCCCATCCCCCCACCCTACCTCCTTCCCCTCCCCACAGCATCTGTATATATGTTTGTACAGATTTATTACTCTATTTATTTTACATGTACATATTTACTATTCTATTTATTTCATTGACGATGCGCATCTAGCTTTATTTCTATTTATTCTGATGACTTGCCACCTGTCCACATGTTTTGTTTTGTTGTCTGTCTCCCCCTTCTAGACTGTGAGCCCGTTATTGGGTAGGGACCGTCTCTATATGTTGCCAACTTGTACTTCCCAAGCGCTTAGTACAGTGCTCTGCACACAGTAAGTGCTCAATAAATATGATTGAATGAATGAATGAGTGAATGTTCAAATGGGCAAAGAATTACCGTCTTACGAATCACAAGGCAGTGACATTTGGGGAAGCGTTGGGTGTACAAAATAAATTAAGCTCTTTTGAATAATTGGGACTGGCTCAACAGGATCCTAATACGAACCATATAAACCAATCAAATGTTAATAGCCCAATCAAAGCCTAGTACTTGGAGCCCAGCAAGAAAGATAATCTTCTCCCAAAAAGCAATTATTCTCAGATTAGGACCTGATGATAAATGTTAACTTATTGCTCTCCAGTGTCCCAACCTACCTTGTAGATGGTGACTTGGGCCTTGTTTATGAGTGAATGACATGAAATGTGACACGTTAGCTTCATCTACTATCTTGGATTTGTTCCTGGGACTCTTTCCCTGGAACAATGATTCTTCACGCCTCGAACAGATGTAATGGAGAAACTTCAGATCTCAGCACCGGAGAGTGAAGAGATCATAACTGTGGTATTTGTTAAGTGCTTACTATGTGCCAGGCACTTACTGAGCATTGAGGTGGATACAAGTAAATGGGTCCCAGGGTGTCCCACAGGGAGTTCCCAGTCTTAATCCCCATTTTACAGATGAGATAACTGAGGCCTAAAGAAGTTAAGTGACTACTTGTCCAAGGTCTCACAGTAGACAACTGGTGAAGCGGGGATTAGAACCCGGGTTCTTCTGACTCTCAGGTCTGTGCTCTATCCACTAATCCATGCTGCTTCTCCTTTCCTTGATTAATATGAGTAGCAATCACCCTATCATCGACTAAAATATGAATTTGGGGCAGAGGGTTTGAAACCATCGAGCGTGATCTCCCTAAAATCTCCCATGCTCCTCTCTAGTCCCTTCCTCCTGTTCCCTCTTCAACTCTTCCATCTTTGCCAGCAGTATCTCAAGAGGAAATCTTCTGTCTCCTCCATAATCCACCCCAACCACCTGCCCTTCCAATCCCATTCCTTCACACCTCAACAAAACACTTGTCCCTTCCCTTCTTTCCTCACTGACCACAATCTTCAACTTCTCACTTTTCACCCAAACCTTGTCCTCCCCACGACTGTCCCATCACTGTAAACACCGCCACCACCACTACCATCCACCCTGTCTCACAAGCTTTGGCATTATCCTTGACTTATCTCTCACATTCAACAGGCATATTTTTCTGTGCCTCAGTTATCTCATCCGTAAAATGGGGATTGAGACTGTGAGCCCCATGTGTCCAACCAGATTTGCTTGTATCCACCCCAGAGCTTAGTAGAGTGCCTGGCATATAGTAAACGCTTAACAAATACCATAATTATTATATTAATTCTATCACCAAATCCTAACGGTTTTCCTTTCACAACAGCTCTATAATCCACCATTTCCTCTCCATCCAAACTGTTGGCACGTTAATCCAAGCACTTAAAATACCCACCCTGACTCCTGCATTAGCCTCCTCACTGACCTCCCTGACTCTAGCCCCTCCCTTCTCCAGTTCGTACTTCATCATTTTTCTGGAAAACCATTCGGTCCACGTCTCCCCACTCCTCAAAAACTTCCAATGGTTGTCCATCCATCTCCAAATTAAACAGAAAATCCTTACCATTGACTTTGAAGCACTCAAGCAGCTTTCTCCATCTTACCTTAACTTACCGATCTCGCACTTCAATCCAACCAACATACACTGCTCCTTTAATGCCAATCAACTCCCTGTACCTAAATCTCATCTATATCACCGCCTACCCCTTGCCCATGTTCTCCCTCTGTACTGGAACTCTTTCCCCCTTCATATCCAACAGACGACCACTCTTGCCACCTTCAAAGCCTTATTAAATTCCCATGTCCTCCAAGAGGCCTCCCCAGACCAGGCCCCCATTTCCCCTACTCCCTCTCCCTTCTGCATCACCTAAGCACTTGGATCTGTACCCCTTAAGCACTTGAAATTCACCCCCACACCCTCAATCCCACAGCATTTATGAATATATCCTTATATTCTCCCATTTCCCCTGCCTGTAATTCATTTTAATGTCTGCCTCCCATCTGGACTGAAAGCTCCTATGTGCCAGGCACTGTACTAAGCGCTAGGGTGGGTACAAGCAAATTGGGTTGGACACAGTCCCTGTCCCGTGAGGGGCTCACCGTCTCAATCCTCTTTTTCCAGAGGAGGTAACTGAGACACAGACAAGTGAAGTGACTTGCCGAAGGTCACATGGTTGAAAAGTGGTGGAGCTGAGATTAGAACCCATGACTTTCTGAGTCCCAGGCCCATGCTCTATCCACTACGCCATGCTGGTTGGAAGGTTGGGTAAGGAACGATAAAAATAATTGATAAGGCTTACTTTTTCTGGGCTGTCTTTATCATATATCTGAAGTTATTCTGGCATTGTTCTCAGGATTTCAGAATGCATTTTATTAATTTACTTATGCAACTATTTTACACCCTGGTTTGGTTTGCGCCGAATAAGGTTAAATGAATGGCAGAAAGACGGCCTCTCCAGCCTGAAATACAGCTATGAGCAAGAAAAGGGAACACTCCCACCTTCTGGCTGCTCATAATACCAGACTCCATGTTCCCTGCATTGGCTAATATTACTTTCATTCATTCAATTGTATTTATTGAGCGCTTACTGTGTGCAGAGCACTGCACTAAGCGCTTGGGAAGTACAAGTTGGCATCCACTGTGCTGTCTGGCCTAAGCTCCCTCAGCTTCCACGGATCAACCACTAAGTGAGTTTAAAAATGAGAACTTCCAAAACAATCTCATCACCAGGATCTAAATGTTATGGATAGCTCAGACTCACATCCCCATTTAATCAATCAATCAATCAATCAATCAATCGTATTTATTGAGCGCTTACTATGTGCAGAGCACTGTACTAAGCGCTTGGGAAGTACAAATTGGCAACACATAGAGACAGTCCCTACCCAACAGTGGGCTCACAGTCTAAAATTTAAGCCCTTATAGACTATGAGCCCACTGTTGGGTAGGGACTGTCCCTATATGTTGTCAACTTGTACTTCCCAAGCGCTTAGTACAGTGCTCTGCACACAGTAAGCGCTCAATAAATACGATTGATGATGATGAAGCCCTCTTTTCCCCAGCTCCCTCTCCCTTCTGTGTTGTCTATATACATGGACCTGTGTCCTTTGGCCTGTCTTATACTGCCAAGTTGTTTCCAACCATAATGACTCCATGGGCACATCTCTCCCAGAATGTCCCGCTCTCCATCTGCAATCGTTCTGGTAGTGTATCCATAGAGTTTTCTTGGTAAAAAATACAGAAGTGTTTTACCACTGCCTCCTTCCATACAGTAAACTAGAGTCTCCGCCCTCGGCTCCCTCTCCCGCCGCTGCTGCCCAGCGTGGGTGAGTTTTGACTTGTAGCAGATTGCCTTCCATTCGCTAGCCGCTGCCCAAGCTAGAAATAGAATTGGTATGCCTCTGCTTGACTCTCCGTCCTCTAGCTAATACTGGTAGAGTCCTAGAAACTCTCCAAGTGTGACCCTGAGAGGGGTGTGTCCTTTGGGAATTTGATATTAGACCCATCCTCAACCCCACGGCACATGCATGCTTCTGTATCACTTAAATATTATAAATTATTTATTTATATTAATGTCTCTCTCCCCCTCTAGACTGTAAGCTCACTGTGGGCAAGAAAAGTGGCTACCAACTGGGTTGTACTGTACTCTCCCAACCGCTTAGCACAGTGATCTGCCCACAGTAAGTGCTCAATAAATACCATTGTTGATGATGATGATGATGATGATGATGACAACTCAAATCCACTTTCTTCTTTTTGGTGTCTTTTAGACTGTGAGCCCACTGTTGGGTAGGGACTGTCTCTATATGTTGCCAATTTGTACTTCCCAAGCGCTTAGTACAGTGCTCTGCACATAGTAAGCGCTCAATAAATACGATTGATTGATTGATTGATTGGTGGCTACGAAACCAAAGCGTTATTTATTGAGCACTTAGAGTGTGCAGAGCACTGTCCTAAGCATTTGGGAGAGTACAATATAACAAAGTTGGTAGACACATTCCCTGTCCATAAATAGATTACAGGCTAGAGGGGAAGACCCTTCTCTTGGGGAAGGGAAAGAGAAGTCTCTATGCACATGCTTCCCTCTCTAATGAGTCAGTTCTTCCCTGTCCGGGATTCATGACGTGAGATTTCTGTCTTGACGTCGTTTCCCAGCAACAAACTCTAAATTGTTCTCCATTTCTCTCATGAGCATTCCCCCAGGAAACAGGTAATTATATCTCTAGCTCAGGCGGATACTATTACCCACACAGTCCCTGCTGGAGTAACAATCAGTGTTCATATAGTGCTCTTCATCGTTTAAATTGATTTAGGAACATTAATTTACCCAGTGGATTACAAAGAAGCTGATTCAGAGGCTTTGCAATTAATGGATTTCCTGTTGTATGACATAATTCCCAAAGATTATGTCAATAGCCAGACTCTAAGTTGATAATAATATCTGCCACTGATTCCATAGGCCTGCTGGGATAGCTTGTCTGCTCTTAGGCATGAGTTGTACAAGAGGGGGTTAATAGGAAATTCTGAAAGCAAGTTGAAGCTGAGAATAAAATGGTTCTTGGGCCTGAAGTGGAAAAGGGAAAAATAATTAAAGCTTCTGAGCTCGTCCATCCCCACAGTCCTCTGCATGTAAGCTTGTTGGGGGCAGGAAATTTGCCTGTTTATTGTTAATAATAATAATAATAAATGATGCTGGCATTTATTAAGTGCTTACTATGTGCAAAGCACTGTTTAAAAGAGCTAGGGAGGTTACAATGTGATCAGGTTGTCCCATTGGGGGCTCACAGTCTTAATCCCCATTTTACAGATGAGGTAACTGAGGCACAGAGAAGTTAAATTCATGGGTTCATGGGTTCAAATCCCGGCTCCGCCAAATGTCAGCTGTGTGACTTTGGGCAAGTCACTTAACTTCTCTGTGCCTCAGTTACCTCATCTGTAAAATGGGGATTGAAACTGTGAGCCCCATGAGGGACAACCTGATAATCTTGTAGCCTCCCCAGCGCTTAGAACAGTGCTTTGCACACAGTAAGCGCTCAATAAATGCCATTATTATTATTATTAAATGACTTACCCAAAGTCACACAGCTGACTATTGGTGGAGCCAGGGTTTGAACCCATGACCTCTGACTCCAAAGCCCTTGCTCTTTCCACTGAGCCACGCTGCTTCTCTCCCAATTGCTTAATACCTTGCTCTGCACATAGAAAGTGCTCAGTAAATACAACTGAATGAATGAAAGGGTTGTTCCGACCAATTTTCTGGATTGTTCTGGTCCCAAGCCACTCTATATCTATTCTATTTATTTTATTTTGTTAGTATGTTTGGTTTTGTTCTCTGTCTCCCCCTTCTAGACTGTGAGCCCACTGTTGGGTAGGGACCGTCTCTATATGTTGCCAACTTGTACTTCCCAAGCGCTTAGTACAGTGCTCTGCACGCAGTAAGCGCTCAATAAATACGATTGATTGATTGATTGATTGATTAATGAACTGCTGTGAAGCATATAAACTGGAGCACCAGAACCCAGGATTCCAGAAACGCAGGGGCCATGCCAGCAGGGATCAAGGGGCAGAGTTTGGGGATCCAGGAAATTCCCCAAATTCCAAAGGGCAGGAGAACTCCCCGGCTGGGAAAGAACACAGGAAGGAAGGAGAATCACATAAATTCTACTGTCACCACCCAACTCACTTCTAACCTCCAAGCCCAAACAAGACCTGAGAAATCCTCAGTCAGGGAAGATCAAGGGGCCACGGGCCATGGGGTGGAAATTCCAAGTGTGCTATCACCCCTAGAACGATGGATGCCATTTTCCATGCTGTGGGCATTTATCAAATGTGCCACCCTTTAGGTATAGCTCAGCAGGTAATCCACTCAGCTGTCATGGGAGTTAAAGATCATATGGCAACGTGGCTCAGTGGAAAGAGCCCGGGCTTGGGAGTCAGATGTCGTGGGTTCTAATCCCAGCTCTGCCACCTGTCAGCTGTGTGACTTTAGGCAAGTCACTTCACTTCTCTGTCCCTCAGTTCCCTCATCTGTAAATCAATCAATCAATCATATTTATTGAGTGCTTACTGTGTGCAGAGCAATGTACTAAGCACTTGGGAAGTCCAAGTTGGCAACATATAGAGACAGTCCCTACCCAACAGTGGGCTCACAGTCTAAAAGGGGGAGACAGAGAACAAAACCAAACATACTAACAAAAGAAAATAAATAGAATAGATATGTACAAGTAAAATAAATAAATAAATAGAGTAATAAATATGTACAGACATATATGCATATATACAGGTGCTGTGGGGAAGGGAAGGAGGTAAGATGGGGGGGTGGAGAGGGGGACGAGGGGGAAAAATGGGGATTAAGACTGTGAGCCCCACGTGGGACAACCTGATCACCTTGCATCCACCCAGCGCTTAGAACAGTGCTTGGCACATAGTAAGTGCTTAACAAATACCAACATATATGTTGCCAACTTGTACTTCCCAAGGGCTTAGTACAGTGCTCTGCACACAGTGAGCGCTCAATAAATACGATTAAATGAATGAATGAATGAATGAGTGAAATTTCTTGTGAATGTGTGGCTGAAGGTATCTAGTTGAGAAGGACTTTCTCTTTCACACTGAGCATATGTTAAGTACCATCCTTTACCAAACCTATGAATAAGCATTTACCAATGTTATTATCAATTCTGCCACTTGTTACCATGACTCTCTCAAAATGTTCATTCTAAAGAGCCATTTCATTCCACTCTAGGCTGCTCTACCTGGTGTCATCTTCTACTAGCAGTTGACTGCTGTGTCACCTTGTTGTCTTTTTTATAGTGTTTGTTCAGCACTTATGTGTAAAACGCTGTTCTAAGCACTGGGGTAGGTATAAATTTATTAGGCTGGACATGGTCCCCGTCCCTTATAGGGCTCACAGTCTAAATAGGAGGGAGAACAGGGGAACTGAGGCCCAGAGAAGTTAAATGACTTGCCCAAGGTCACACAGCAAGCAATTGGTAATTGAGATTAGAACCCAGGTCCTCTGACTCCCAGGGCTTCACTGTCTTCTTTGCTTATAGGCCATCCACGTCAGTTCATCATATGGCAGTAGCTTCAGTAACCGGCTATCGTCTATTCTTCTCAAACGTTGGCCTAGCAAGCTATGGGGATGAGCAATTTTCAGGCTTCTATACTTAGCGTGCTTTAAGACTTTGTGATCTCATTTTGCGTTTGATATTAACTAAGGAAAGTAAGTGACGCTGACAAAAAGTACTGAAGAAATCAAATGAGAAGCAGCGTGGCTCAGTGGAAAGAGCCCGGGCACCACCAATTGTCAGCTGTGTGACTTTGGGCAAGCCAGTTAATTTCTCTGTGCCTCAGTTACCTCATCGTAAAATGGGGATTAAGACTGTGAGCCCCCCGTGGGACAACCTGATCACCTTGTAACCTCCCCAGCGCTTAAAACAGTGCTCTGCACATAGTAAGCGCTTAATAAATGCCATCAAAAAAAATGTGAAACCCATGGTAGGACCAGGTCTCTTGGCTCTGTAGAAGTTTTAATACTACAGTGGGCTCATAGATCTTTAGTTTGCTATAAAGCTTTATGCACTGTTGGCACCACATTCTGCCTGTTAATCTCCTAAAAGATGCTAAATTTCTTGATTCAGTTTTCAACTTTTACTGTATGTGCATTTTTGAGCTCTGTTCTGCCAAAGGTAGCAGAAATCAGTATTTGCTGATGAAATCCTTTGGTTTTGTAGGGTATTTTTTAAATAGGTTTCAGAATTTCCAGGTGCTAGCTAGTGTATGACATGAGTTTTCTTCAGAGTTATTGCCAGTCCATAGCACTTAGCTAACTCTGTAATAAAGATTTCATAATTGTTAGAATTCTTTTATGTATGGGTTTCCAGAGCACAGTCACCAGGCTATAGTAGCTCAAGGATAACTGATTCATATATTTTGCTGCTCTTAATCTGTTGAACTGGAAGAATTTCTCAGACAAGGAATTGCGTGTTCTGACTGGCTTCCAAGTCTTCGTGTCATCACCTGCAATCAATAATATTTATTGAATGCGTACTGTAGGCAGAGTACTGTACTAAGCATTTGGAAGAGTACAATAAAGGTAAAAGACATGATTCCTGCCCTCAAAGAGTTTACAATCTAGCCAGGGAAACAGTCATTAAAATAAATTACAAGTAGGAGAAAATTATAGAGTATGTAAGTATGGATATCAGTGCTTTGGGAGATTTTGAGCACTTAAAAATAGTAATAGTAAGCGTGGTATTGTTAAGAGTTACAATATGCCAAGTACTGTATTCAAGCTAATAAAAGATATTCAGTCCAGACACGGTCCCTGTCCCACATAAGGCTCACAGTCAAAAAGTAGGAGAGAATGGGTATTTAATGTCTATTTTACAGATGAGGAAACTGAGGTCCAGAGAAGTAAAGTGACTTGAATGAGGACACACAACAGGCAAACAATGGAGCCAAAATTAGCAAGGTCCATGCTCTTTCCCCTAGGCCAAGAAGTACTGAAGTGGCAACTGTGGGAGATAGAAGGTGGAGTGGTTAGAAATTAATTGGAAAAGGCATCCTAAAGACAGTGTGATTTTGAAAGGGCTTTGAAGTAAGGGAAAACTGTGGCCTGTCAGTTATAAAGTGTGAGGAAGATCCACGTTCGTTGTAGGCAGGGACGTGTCTGTTCATTGTTGTGCTCTCCCAAGCTCTTAGTATAGTGCTCTGCCCACAGTAAGTGCCCAGTAAATATGACTGAATGGATGAATGAATGAATCAATCAATGATATTTATTGAGCACTTACTATGTGCAGAGCACTGTATTAAGGGCTTGTGAGAGTACGCTAAAACAGAATTAGCAGATACATTCTGTGCCCATAACGAGCTTACAGTCTAGGGGGGGATACAGACATTAATATGAATAGATAATTCATAATGTATACTTTAAAAATGTGTACGTAAGTGCTGAGGGGTTGAGGATGGGGTGAATATCACTTATCCAGAGGTCTCAGATCCAAGTGCATAGATGACTGATGCAGAAGGGAGAGCCAACTAGGGAAAAGAGGGCACAACTGGGGAAGGCTTCTTGGCAGACATGTGACTTTAATAATGCTTTGAAAATGGAGAGAATGGTGGTCTGGCACATATAAATGGGGAGGAAGTTCCAGGCTAGGAGGAGGAGTTGGGTAAGGGGTCGGTAGTGAGATAGACAAGAACAGTTGCCTCCTCTTCCACACTCCTCCTCCCCGTAAGTCTGTACTATTCTCCCACAGAGACCTCCGCTCTCGACCCATCCATCTCTCTCAGAGCATCGCACCCCACCTAGCTTCCATACTCCTTCTACCCACTCTTGATGACCAAATAGATGCTCTGAACTCCACCCTCTCTACTCAACTCACTCGCTTCTTTATCCCTTAGTTGTTCTCGCACCACTGACCCACAGCCCTGGATCACCTCCACTGTCTGCTTCCTTCTCTCTTATGCTCAAGCCGCTGAATGCTGCTGCAGAAATCTAAATATCAAACCAACCTTGTCCACTTCAAGTTTGTCCTTTCTTGCCTTAATTCTGCCCTCTCCTCTGCCCAGCAAAACTATTCCTCTTCCCTTACTGACATGAATGCCCATCACCCTCATCAGTTGTTCTGTACATTTAACTCCCTCCTCAAGCCCCCTGTCCCTCCCCCTCCCTCATCCCTTACCCCCAGTGATCTGGCCACTTGCATCATTAGGAAAATTAACACCATCAGATCTCAGCTTCCCAAAATCACCCCTCCCCCTCCCCCATTCCCCTTCCTGCATTCCCCCTCCTCTTGACCCCCTTTTCAACTTTCCCATCCTTCACAGCAGTATCTTCAGAGGAAATCTCCTTCCTCCTTTCAAGTGCCAACTCCTCCACTTGAGCATTGGACCCCATTCCCTCGCACCTTCCCTTCTCCCCTCAACTTCCATCTTCAACCTCTCACTTTCCAATGGCTTCTTCCCCTCTGCCTTCAAACATGCCCACGTCTCCACCATCCTAAAATAACCTTCCCTTGACCCCAAAGCCACCTCCAGTTATCGGCCCATCTCCCTCTTACCCTTCCTTTCCAAACTCTTGGAGTGAGTCGTTTACACTCACTGCCTCAAATTCCTCTCCTCCAACTCTTGCCTGGACCCCCTCCAGTCTGGCTTCTGTCCCCTCCACTTCACTGAAACCGCCCTCTCAAAGGTCACCAATGACCTCCTTCTTGCCAAATCCAATGGTTTATGCTCCATCCTGATCCTCCTTGACCTCTCAGCTGTCTTTGACACTGTGGACCATCCCCTTCTCCTCAATATGTTATCCAATCTTGGCTTCACTGACTCCATCCTCTCCTGGTTCTCCTCTTATCTCTCCGGCCATTCATTCTCATTCTCCTTCATGGGCTCCTTCTCCCCCTCCCATCCCCTAACTGTGGAGGTCCCTCAAGGGTCATTTCTTGATCCCCTTCTATCCTCCATCTACACTCACTCCCTTGGTGAACTCCTTCACTCCCACACCTTCAACTATCAACTCTATGCAGATGACACCCAAATCTATATCTCCTCTGCTGTTCTCTCTCCTTCCTTCCAGGCTCACATCTCCTCCTACCTTCAGGACATCTCTACTTGGATGTCCTCCCACCACCTAAAACTCAACATGTCCAAGATAGAGTTCCTTATATTCCCTCCCAAACCCTGTCCTCTACCTGATTTTCCCATCACTGTGGACAGCACTACCATCCTTCCTGTCTCAAAAGCCCACAACCTTGGTTTCATCCTTGACTCCACTCTCTCAATCATTCATTCATTCAATCGTATTTATTGAGCGCTTACTGTGTGCAGAGCACTGTACTAAGCGCTTAGGAAGTACAAGTCGGCAACATATAGAGACGGTCCCTACCCAACAGCAGGTTCACTGTCTAGAAGGGGGAGACAGACAACAAAACAAAATATCCCTTGTTCACCCCACATATCCAATCCATCACCAAAGCCTGCCGATCTCACCTTCACAACATCACCAAGATCCGCCCTTTCCTCTCCATCCAAACCACTACCACATTAGTACAATTACTCATCCTATCCCAACTGGCCTACTGAGTCAGCCTCCTTTCTGACCTCCCAACCTCCCATCTGTCCCCGCTTCAGTCCATACTTCACTCTGCTGCCTGGATTATCTTTCTACAGAAACATTCAGCTCATGTCACCCCCACCTCCTCAAAAATCTCCAGTGGTTGCCTATCAACCTCCATATCAAACAAAAACTCCTCAGTATTGTCTTCAGAGCTCTCCATCACCTTGCCCCTTCTTACCTCACCTCCCTTCTCTCCTTCTACATCCCAGCCCACACACTCCGCTCCTCTGATGCTAACCTTCTCACTGTGCCTCATTCTCACCTGTCCCACCATCGACCCCTGGCCCAAGTCCTACCTCTGGCCTGGAATACCCTCCCTCCTCAAATCTGTCAAACAATCACACTCCCCTCCTTCAAAGCTCTATTGAAGACTCACCTCCTTCCCAGACTAAGTCCCCACTTTTTCCCTCAGCTTTCCCTCCCCTCTTCATAGCCACGACTTGCTCCCTTTTTTCTACCCACCTCTCTCTGCCCACAGCACTTGTGTATATATGTACATAACTAAAATTCTATTTATTTATACTGATGCCTGTTTGCTTGTTTTGATGTGTGTTTATCTATAATTCTATTTATTTATATTGATGCCTGTTTACCTGTTTTGATGCCTGTCTCCCCCCTTCTAGACGGTAAGCCCAACATGGGCAGGGATTGTCCCTCTTTATTGCTGAATTGTACTTTCCAAGTGCTTCTTACAGTGCTTTGCACACAGTAAGCGCTCAATAAATATGAATGAATGAATGAATGAGGGCACAGTGAGTAAATTGGAGCAAGAGGGGTGGAGAGTATGGGCTGGGCTGTAGTAGGAGATCAGTGAAGTGAGGTAGGATGGGGTGAGCTGACAGCTTTAAAGCTGGTGACAAGGAGTTTCTTTTTGATTCAGAGATGATGGACAGTCTTTAGAGGTTCTTGGGGAATGGGAAGACAAAGACTGAATGTTTTTGTTGAAAAATGATTCATGCAGCAGAGTGAAGTATGGACTGGTGTGAGGAGAGACAGGAGGCTGGGAGTTCAGCGAGGAGGCAAATGCAGCAGTCAAGATGGGATAGGATAAGTGCTTAAATCATCATGATAGCAGCCTGGATGGAGAGAAAAGGGTAGAGTTTTTTTGTGGTATTTGTTAAGCGTTTACTATGTGCCAGGCAGGGTATTAAGCGCTTGGAGAGATACAAGTTTATCAGGTTGGACACAGTTCCTGTCCTACATGGGTTCACAGTCTTTATTCCCCATTTTACAAATGAGGGAACTGAGGCACAGAGAAGTTAAGTGGCTTGCCCAAGGTCACAAAGCTGACAAGTGGCAAAGTCGGGATTAGAATCCAGGTCCTTCTGACTCCGAGGTCCATGCTCTATCCATTTGGCCACGCTGCTTCTCATGGCCTTTTCAACATTTTAGCAATGTTGTGAAGGTAGAACTGACAGGATTTTGTGACAGATTTAATATAGTAATAATAACAATAATAATAATAATGACATTTGTTAAGCGCTTACTATGCACAAAGCAATGTTCTAAGCACTGGGGGGAATACAAGGTGAACAGGTTGTCCCACGTGGGGTTCACAGTCTTAATCCCCATTTTACAGTGAGGTAACTGAGGCCCAGAGAAGTAAAGTAACTTGCCCAAAGTCACACAGCTGAAAAGTGGCAGAGCGGGGATTAGAACCCATGACCTCTGGCTCCCAAGCCCGTGCTCTTTCCACTGAGCCACGGGTGGAATGAGAGATATGAGTTGAGGAAAATGCCAAGGGCTTGTAAAATAGGGAGGTTAGTGGTGTTGTCTACGATGATGGGACAAGTTGTCTGCTGTGTGACCTTGGGCAAGTTATTTCACTACCCTGTGCCTCAGTTACCTCATCTGTAAAATGGAGATTGAGACTGTGATCCCCACTTGGGGCAGGGACTGTGTCCAATCTGATTTGCTGGCACGTAGTAAGCACTTAACAAATACCTTTATTATTATAATTATTATCATGATTATTGCTATTAATAATAATAACTGGGAGAGGGTAGGATTTTTAATTATAAAAAACTGGGAGAAGGTAGGATTTAGGTGGGAAGATAAGAAGCTCAGTTTTGGACACACATAGTTTGATGTGTCAGCTGAATACCCAAGCAGGGATTTCCTGAAGGCAGGAGGAAATAAGAGATGGCAGAGTAGGAGAGAGATCCAGGCTGGAGATGTAGATTTGGGAATCATCTGCATAGAGATGGTTATTGAAGCCATGGGAGCAAATAAATTCTCCAAAGGAGTGGGTGTAGAGGGAGAATAGAAGGAGATCTAAAACTGAGCCTTGAGGGACCCCCCACTGTCAGAAGGTGGGAGGTAAAAGAGGAGTCAGTAGAAGAGACTGAGAAGGAGCAGTTAGAGAGATAGAAGAACCAAGAGAGGACATTGAATCCAAGTTTGGCAAAAGTTTTAAGGAGATGGTCTACAGTGTCAAAAACACCTAAAAAGGCCTAAAAGGATTAGGATAGAGTAGAGGACATCTGATTTGGTGAGAAGAAGGTCATTGGTTTCCTAAGAGAGGGCTGTTTCTTTGGAGAGAAGGGGATGGAAGCCAGAATGGAGGGATCTTGGAGAGAATTGGAGGAGAGGAAGTAGAGACAATTGGTGCAAGCAACTCTACGAGGCTACAGGAAAGAGCATGGGCTTGGGAATAAGAGGTCATGAGTTATAATCGTGGCTCCATTACTTATCAGCTGTATGACTTTGGGTGAGTCATTTAACTTCTCTGTGCCTCAGTTACCTCAACTGTAAAATGGGGATTAAGACTGTGAACCCCACGTGGGACAACCTGATTACCTTGTATCTACCCCAGTGCTTAGAGCATTGCTTGGCACATAGGAAGCACTTAACAAATACTATTATTAGTAGTAATAATAATGATTTTGAAGAGAAATGAAAGGAGAGTGATGCAACAATAACTGGATAGAACTATGGGGCCAAGGGTGAGTTAGGATAGGGGCTACCTAAACATAAAGTAGCATGGCTTAGTGGATAGAGCACAGAACTTGATGTCAGGTCATGGGTTCTAATCCTGGATCTGCCACTTGTCTGCTGCGTGACCTTGGGTGAGTCACTTCACATCCCTATGCCTCACTTACTTCATCTGTAAAATGGAGATTGAGACTGTGAGCCCCACGTGGGACAGGGACTGTGTCCAACCTGATTTGCTTGTATCCACCCCAGCGCTTAGTACAGGGCTTGGCACATAGGAAGTGCTTAATGAATACCATTATTATGATTATTATTAATATTATTGAAAGCAGTGGGGAAGAAGCCACTGGAAAGTGAACTGTTCAAGATGGCAATCTAGAAGGGAAGAAGAGAGTGGGTGAGAATTTTAAAAAGGTATAAAGAGACGAGGTCAGAAGCACAGGTAGATGGGGTAGAGAGATTTCATCTTGAGTTACTATAGGGAATATAGGGAGAGCCCAAGAGGGTGAAGGAGGGGTCACTGATTGGAAAGAAGAAGGGGAGACTTTAGGAAGATCACGCCTGATGGTTTCACTTTTGTTGAAGAAGTATGAGGCCAGGTCATTAGGGGAAAGAGATGGTGGAGACAGGGGGATAGGAGGCTTGAGGAGGGATTTAAATGTCTGAAACAGATGACAGGACAGTTGTTATGGATGTAAAATAGGAAAAATTGTTGTTGGACAGTGGAGAGGGCTTTAGTTGTCCTGGGGATCCCACAGACATTTCAAGGGCCTGCGTTCAACCTCCAGGCTGCTGCTCTGACAGGACTGATGCGGACATTTGTATTCTTTTGCTCCAGGGAATTAAAGGCAGAAGAGCACTGTGGCCTAATGGATAGAACACAGGCCTGGGAATCAGAAGGACCTGGGTTCAGTCAGTCAGTCAATCAATTGTATTTATTAAAAGTGCATAATGTGTGCAGAGAATTGTACTAAGCACTTGAGAGAGTACAATACAACAATAAAGAGACACATTCCCTGCCCACAACAAGCCTACGTCTAGAGGGTTTACAGTCCAGAGGGTTCTAATCCCATCTCAGCCACTTATCTGCTATGTGACGTTGGGCAAGTCACTTCACTTCTCTGTGCCTCAGTTGCCTCATCTGTAAACTGGGGATTAAGCCGGTGAACCCTATGTGGGACAGGGACGTGTCCAACTCGATTATCCTGTATCTATCACAGTGCTTAGAACAGCGTCTGGCACATAATAAGTGCTTAAGAAATACCATTTTTTCTTTAAGAAAAGGGTGTGGGCCTGGAAATCACATCCTGGGTTCTAATCCCCACTCCACCACTAATCAGCTGTGTGACCTTAGGCAAGCTGCTTAACTTATCTGTGCCTCAACTTCCTCCTCTGTAAAATGGGGATTCAATGCCTGGTCCCCCTCCTACTTAGATTGTGAGCTCCATAGGGGACAGGGACTGTGTTTGACCTGATTAACATGTATACCTACCCCAGCATTTAAAATAGGGTTTGACACAGAGTAAACGCTTAACAAATACAATAATGAGCTTCTCAAATCTCAAATGAACATCACTTTAAAGGTATACCTTACTGGTAAATGGCTTTTCTAACGTGTAAGCTTCTTGTAGGCAAGGATCATGTCTACCAACTCTATTGCGTTGTACTCTCCTAAGCACTTATGTTGTGCTCTGCACGTAGCAAATGCTTAATAAATACCATTGATTGGCTAATTGATTAGTCATGTTTGCCTACCACTTAGGTAATGAATGAATCAATCAATCAATCATATTTATTGAGCGCTTACTGTGTGCAGAGCACTGTACCAAGGGCTTGGGAAGTACAAGTTGGCAACATATAGAGACAGTCCCTACCCAACAGTGGGCTCACAGTCTAGAAGGGGGAGACAGAGAACAAAACCAAACATATTAACAAAATAAAATAAATAGAATAGATATGTACAAGTAAAATAAATAAATAAATAAATAGAGTAATAAATACGTACAAACATATATACATATATACAGGTGCTGTGGGGAAGGGAAGGAGGTAAGACGGGGGATGGAGAGGGGGACGAGGGGGAGAGGAAGGAGGGGGCTCAGTCTGGGAAGGCCTCCTGGAGGAGGTGAAATGGTTCCCATCCGGAGGTATCCTAGTCATAGGGAATAAATTTCAACATCCAAAATAAAGCATAACTTCCAGGGTTGATTTATCTTTTGCCTCTCTTAGCTGAGGCTCCATGTGGAACAGGTTTCATTGCCCAAGTACACAAAGTTCTTGACCTTGGGGCTATGGAACATGCCTAATTCCCATCCATGTTCTTTTCCCCAGTGCTTAGTATGGTGCTCTGCACACAGAAAGCGCTCAATAACTGCCATTGATTGATGGACTGATTTGGTAGAAAATAAGGTATTTGACCTTCTCTTGGAACACAATCACTCAATTCAAACATTGTTCCTATGGGAAAATTCTTTCCAACCTACAGTATTTCACCTTAAGATAGAGTTTCCACAAAACAGTGTGGCTCAATGGAAAGAGCCTGGGCTTTGGAGTCTGTGGTCATTCATTCATTCATTCAATCGTATTTATTGAGCGCTTCCTGTGTGCAGAGCACTGTACTAAGCGCTTGGGAAGTACAAGTTGGCAACATATAGAGACGGTCCCTACCCAACAGTGGGCTCACAGCCTTTCAAATCCCGGCTCCGCCACTTGTCAATCAATCAATCAATCAATCGTACTTATTGAGCACTTACTATGTGCAGAACACTGTACTAAGCGCTTGGGAAGTACAAATTGGCATCACATAGAGACAGTCCCTACCCAACAGTGGGCTCACAGTCTAAAAGGGGGAGACAGAGAACAGAACCAAACATACCAACAAAATAAAATAAGTAGGATAGAAATGTACAAGTAAAATAAATAAATAAATAAATAAATAGAGTAATAAATATGTACAACCATATATATAAATAGAGTAATAAATATGTACAAACATATATACATATATACAGGTGCTGTGGGGAAGGGAAGGAGGTAAGACGGGGGATGGAGAGGGGGGTGAGGGGGAGAGGAAGGAGGGAGCTCAGTCTGGGAAGGCCTCCTAGAGGAGGTGAAATGGTTCCCATCCTGAGGTATCCTAATCATAGGGAATAAATTTCAACATCCAAAATAAAGCATAACTTCCAGGGTTGATTTATCTTTTGCCTCTCTTAGCTGAGGCTCCATGTGGAACAGGTTTGGAACATGTGGAACTTGTCAGCCGTGTGACTTTGGGCAAGCCACTTAAGTTCTCGGTGCCTCAGTTCCCTCACCTGTAAAGTGGGGTTAAGACTGTGAGCCCCACGTGGCACAACCTGATCACCTTGTAACCTCCCCGGCGCTTAGAACAGTGCTTTGCACATAGTAAGTGCTTAATAAATGCTATTATTGTTATTATTATTATTATTATTATTATTATTATTATTATTATTATTAGGAATTCAGGGACCTCCTGTAACTGTAATCTCATGAAGAAGAGAAGGGTATCCTGGCCCACTAGATGGCATAATTGAACAACAGACCTTTCTTGCTCTGTGACATTTTCAGTAGATTGGTGAGCAGAGCAGTAAGTGCTTAACAAATACCATATTATTATTATTATTATCATTATTACTGTGTGTAGAGCATCGTCCAAAACACTTGGGAGTGTACAGTGTAACAGAGTTGTTAGATACGTTCACTGCCCACAACGAGTTTACAGTCTAATAATAATAAGAATGATGATGGTATTTGTTAAGCACTTACTATGTCCCAAGCACTATTCTAAGTGCTGGGGGAGATACAAGGTAATTAGGTTGCCCCACGTGGGGCTCACAGTCTTAATCCCCATTTTACAGATGAGGCAACTGGGGCCAAGAGAAGTTAAGTGACTTGCCCAAGTTCACACAGCTGACAAGTGGTGGAACTGGGATTAGAACCCATGACCTTTGACTCCCAAGCCCGGGCTCTTTCCACTGAGCCACACTGCTTCTCCAGGCTGGAGGGAAGACAGACATTAATAAAAATAAATAAATTTTGGGCATGTACCTAAGTGCTTTGAGGCTGAGGGAGGGGTTAATAAAAGGTGGTCATGGGTGCTAATCCTGCTCTTCCACTTAATAATAATAATAATAATAATGGTGTTTAATAAGCGCTTACTATGTGCAAAGCACAGTGACCTCATCTGTAAAATGGGGATGAAGCCTGTGAGCCCCACGTGGGACAACCTAATTACATATGTTTGTACATATTTATTACTCTATTTATTTATTTATTTTACTTGTACCTATCTATTCTATTTATTTTATTTTGTTAGTATGTTTGATTTTGTTCTCTGTCTCCCCCTTTTAGACTGTGAGCCCACTGTTGGGTAGGGACTGTCTCTATATGTTGCCATCTTGTACTTCCTAAGCGCTTACTACAGTGCTCTGCACACAGTAAGCGCTCAATAAATACGATTGACGATGATGAGAGGTTACAAGGTGATCAGGTTGTCCCACGGAGGGCTCACCTGTCTGCTGTGTGACCTTGAGCAAGTCACACAACTTCTCTGTGCCTCAGCCACCACAGCTGTGAAATGGGGATTGAGACTGTGAGCCCCACCTGGGACAATCTGATTACCTTGTATTTATCCCACTGCTTAGAACAGTGCTTGGCACCTAGTAAGCACTTAATAGATACCATAAAAAAATACAAGTACAAGGGTGACACAGAAAGGAGAGGGAGAAGAGGAATTGAGGGCTTAGTCAGGGAAGGCTTCTGGGAGGAGATGTGCCTTCAATAAGGTTTTGAAGATGGGGAGAGAGATCATCTATCCTATCCAGCTCCTATCTGACCCTGATGAAGGTACGTACCCCTGGTTTGCCTAGATTCAAGTATGGGGGGGTGGAAAGAGGGGTTAAAACCCTTCTTAGCTGGCTCAGAACCAGACCAGAGTAGTCAAAGATAGAAGCAACACCTCCGCAGTCGTATCTTTTCTCCCCCCTGCCTCATCACCCTGCTCTTCTTCACTCTTGACTGTCCATTTAAGTTCCCGGGAGGGATAAATCATCCAAAGGTCAAACTAACTGCTCCACCCATCCCACTTTAGAAGGATTATTGACCTAAAGTCACATCACAGCCCTGTCAGCCTGATCGCGGAAAAGCCAGCGGTTCGGATCTCACTGACCTGCGTCTCTGATGGGGAAAGTTTGGAAGGAAAACATGTTGCGGATCTTTGGGCTGGTTCCAATTTGGGCTTTTTTTTTCCTGTGGTATTTGTTGTGTTGCCAACTTGTACTTCCCAAGCGCTTAGTACAGTGCTCTGCACACAGTAAGCGCTCAATAAATACGATTGATTGATTGTAAGTGCTTACTGTGTGCCAAGCGCTGTCCTAAGCCCCGGGGTAGTTACAAGGTAATCAGAATGGACGTAGTCAGTGCCTCACATGGGGCTCACAGTCTTAATCCCCATTTTACAGATGAGGTAACTGAAGCACAGAGAAGATAAGTGACTTGCTCAAGGTCACACAGCCGACAAGCGGCAGAGCGAAGATTAGAACTCAGTCCTTCTGACTCCCAGAACAATGCTCTTTCAATCAATCAATCAATCAGTCGTTTTTATTGAGCGCTTCCTATGTGCAGAGCACTGTACTAAGCGCTTGGGAAGTACAAATTGGCAACACATAGAGACAGTCCCTACCCAACAGTGGGCTCACAGTCTAAAAGACTAAAAGCGCTAAAAGACTTTCCTCTAGGCCTTGCTGCTTCCCTGCTTGAACGTTAACATCCCAATCTCAAATCAGCTCTCATGTGGTGTTGGCAAGGATGCTTTATTCAACTCCTGTTTCCTTTCGTTGTATGAGCAATAGTTCACAAATGTATTCTATTTCCTTGGGAAAATGCTAGGGAACTAGCTGTTTCTGAGCCAGTCTGTGAAAATATTTAAACTTCCAATGTTTAAACCCAATGAATATTTACAAATCAATGCCACCTGCTTAAACAGACTGCATTTCAGTAGGAATAAATAGACATTTTTCTCTTCCGGCGGCACACAAGGTTTCTCCTTTAGGAGCAGCTCCGCCTAGTGGAAAGTGCATGGGCTCGGGAGTCAGAGGATCTGGGTTCTAATCCTGCTCTGCCACTTGCCTGTTGTGTGATCTCGGACAAGTCACTTAACTGCTTTGCCCTTCAGTTTCCTCATCTGTATAACCTCTAGACTCTAAGGTCATTATGAGCTGAGAATGTTGCATTGTATTGTAATAATAATAATAATAATAATAATAATGGCATTTGTTAAGCACTTACTATGTGCAAAGCACTGTTCTAAGCGCTGGGGGATACAAGGTGATCAGGTTGTTCCACGTGGGGCTCACAGTCTTAATCCCCAATTAACAGATGAGGTAACTGAGGCTCAGAGAATCAATCGTATTTATTGAGTGCTTACTGTGTGCAGAGCACTGTACTAAGCGCTTAAGTGAAGCACTGAAGTGAAGCAGAGAAGTGAAGTGACTTGCCCAAGGTCACACAGCAGACATGTGGCGGAGCGGGATTCGAACCCATGACCTCTGACTCCAAAGCCTGTGCTCTTTCCACTGAGCATGCTGCTTCTCACCCAAGCGCTTAGTACAGAGCTCTGTACATAGTAAGCACTCAGTAAATACCATTGATTGATTGATTATAACGGGATTAAATCCCTCCTACAGACTAAGAGCCCCATATGGGACAGGGGTTGTGTTCAGCCTGATTATCTACCCCAGTGCTTGGTACAGTGCTTGGCACATAGTAAGTGCATACCAAATACCATAGTAATAATAATTATTGCTATTATTGTCAATAATAATAATAATTATCAACAATCAATAATATAATAATAATAATGGTATTTATTAAGCACTTACTATGTGCCAAGCATTGTTCTAAGCGCTGAATATACTGTAACCTCATTGTGGGAAGGGAACGCATCTTCCAACTCTGTTGTATTATGCTCTCCCAAGTGTTTAGTGCAGTCCTCTGCACACAGTAAGCACTCAATAAATACCACTGATTGATTGATAAGTAAAAAAAACCTATGCAGAGCTATGAGGTCTTTTGGGTCCAGATTAGACTTTTCCCATGGTCTCCATACACATACACATCCATTCTCCACACAAGGAGAATCTGTTCATCTCCTCCCATCCAGTTCTCTGGACCAAGGATGGTTCTCTGCCCAAATGCTGAAAAATGTTCATGAATCTCCAACCACTTCCTCCTGAGCCTTGTCTTTTCTGATCCCATAGTTTTGAACAGGGTGGTCTCTTGGCCTCATATACTTTAGAAAACCAAAGAAGATGGTTCATGACGCTATCTTGTAACTCTAAATACCAGCCTCATGCTTTCCCCAGCCCTCGAGGCTGAGTCTGCTGGGAAGAAAAGGGGCACCCTGTCTCAACTCCCATCCTGTTCCTCAGTTCATCCCTTTATCCATTTGAATGGTGAGGGGTGTTTTCATAGAAGCATCTGTAGAGAGTCAATATCTTTGGTTAGCTCCCAAGTGTTTAGTACAGTCCTCTGCACACAGTAAGCACTCAATAAATACTACTGATGGATTGATAAGTAAAAAAAACCTATGCAGAGCTATGAGGTCTTTTGGGTCCAAATTAGACTTTTCCCATGGTCTCCATACACATACACATCCATTCTCCATACAAGGAGAATCTGTTCATCTCCTCCCATCCAGTTCTCTGGACCAAGGATGGTTCTCTGCCCCAGATGTTGAAAAATGGTCACGAATCTCCAGCGACTTCCCCCTGAGCCTTGTCTTTTCTGATCCCATAGTTTTGAACAGGGTGGTCTCTTGGCCTCATATACTTTAGAAAACCAAAGAAGATGGTTCATGACGCTATCTTGTAAATCTAAATACCAGCCTCATGCTTTCCCCAGCCCTCGAGGCTGAGTCTGCTGGGAAGAAAAGGGGCACCCTGTCTCAACTCCCATCCTGTTCCTCAGTTCATCCCTTTATCCATTTGAATGGTGAGGGGTGTTTTCATAGAAGCATCTGTAGAGAGTCAATATCTTTGGTTAGCTCCCAAGTGTTTAGTACAGTCCTCGGCACACAGTAAGCACTCAATAAATACCACTGATGGATTGATAAGTAAAAAAAACCTATGCAGAGCTATGAGGTCTTTTGGGTCCAAATTAGACTTTTCCCATGGTCTCCTTACACGTACACATCCATTCTCCATACAAGGAGAATCTGTTCATCTCCTCCCATCCAGTTCTCTGGACCAAGGATGGTTCTCTGCCCCAGATGTTGAAAAATGGTCACGAATCTCCAGCGACTTCCCCCTGAGCCTTGTCTTTTCTGATCCCATAGTTTTGAACTGGGTGGTCTCTTGGCCTCATATACTTTAGAAAACCAAAGAAGATGGTTCATGACGCTATCTTGTAAATCTAAATACCAGCCTCATGCTTTCCCCAGCCCTCGAGGCTGAGTCTGCTGGGAAGAAAAGGGGCACCCTGTCTCAACTCCCATCCTGTTCCTCAGTTCATCCCTTTATCCATTTGAATGGTGAGGGGTGTTTTCATAGAAGCATCTGTAGAGAGTCAATATCTTTGGTTAGCTCCCAAGTGTTTAGTACAGTCCTCGGCACACAGTAAGCACTCAATAAATACCACTGATGGATTGATAAGTAAAAAAAACCTATGCAGAGCTATGAGGTCTTTTGGGTCCAAATTAGACTTTTCCCATGGTCTCCATACACATACACATTCATTCTCCATACAAGGAGAATCTGTTCATCTCCTCCCATCCAGTTCTCTGGACCAAGGATGGTTCTCTGCCCAAATGCTGAAAAATGTTCATGACTCTCCAACCACTTCCTCCTGAGCCTTGTCTTTTCTGATCCCATAGTTTTGAACAGGGTGGTCTCTTGGCCTCATATACTTTAGAAAACCAAAGAAGATGGTTCATGACGCTATCTTGTAACTCTAAATACCAGCCTCATGCTTTCCCCAGCCCTCGAGGCTGAGTCTGCTGGGAAGAAAAGGGGCACCCTGTCTCAACTCCCATCCTGTTCCTCAGTTCATCCCTTTATCCATTTGAATGGTGAGGGGTGTTTTCATAGAAGCATCTGTAGAGAGTCAATATCTTTGGTTAGCCCAGAGTCTCTTCTTCTCCTTTCGGGGATTTCAGCCAAGCAAACATCCTTGATCCTCAGAGGAGGTTGTGTGGATGAAGGAAAAATCAGCCTGCGTATTCCAGGGTAGCCACAGGGGTGTTCCAAAGAACCATGAGAAGAGTACAGAGCACCACACCAATAAGAAATGAAAAAGCAATTTTTGTGTTTTTAACAGTCATCGATTTGGGGATTTGAAGGTGAGACAAAAAGAGAATGTTAATTTATTGGGGGCCAGTACTTCGGCAAGATATTTAGCACCAAGAAACTCATCAACTCAGATCCATCAGCGTCTCCTGTCAGAAAAAACCTTGAGTCATATAAATATTTCATAAATTTGATGAATGCAGAGGTCAGCGTGTTAAGTGAAAGCTTCAAAAGATGTATCACTTAACAGATAGGTTCTCTGAATGCATCTTCATTTTCAGGAGGCTTTTTTATTTTTACTTCTTTTCCCGGCCTGTGAACAATTTATGGGTTCTAAATGTTTGAAGCGTCGGTTGTGAATCTTCCTGAGATTGAGAGTTGAAGGCTGCACGGTGTCTTTCAGGAGGTGGATTTCTGGAGGTTTCTATTCCAGCAGGCTCTCCGAAAGCCGAGGATAAATGTCTCTTAAAGGTGAGTCCGAGAGTGTCAAAGGGCTAATGCATCCCCATCTCTTCCCCACAAATCCCCAAGCCAAAACCCCAAGCTGCTGGAATCTTTCGGGAATGGAGCAGTCACCACAGCTTTTCTTTCCTTTCTCAGGAGTATTCCACTAGCCAGGTAGCATGGCATAGTGAATAAATCGTGTGCCTGGGAGTCGGATGGTCAGCTGTCCTAATCCCAACTCCACCACTTATCTGCTGTTTGGCCTTGGGAAAGTCACTTCCCTTCCCTGTGCTTCAATTACCTCACTGTAAAATAGGGATTGAGACGGTGAAGCCCATGTGGACAGGCACTGTGTCCAACCTTATCATCATCATCATCATCAATCGTATTTATTGAGCGCTTACTATGTGCAGAGCACTGTACTAAGCGCTTGGGAAGTACAAATTGGCAACATATAGAGACAGTCCCTACCCAACAGTGGGCTCACAGTCTAAAAGGGGGAGACAGAGAACAAAACCAAACATACTAACAAAATAAAATAAATAGAATAGATACGTACAAATAAAATAAATAAATAAATAAATAAATAGAGTAATAAACACGTGCACACATTTTTCTAATAAATACTAACTCCGGTGTTCGTAAAGTGCTTACTAGGTGGGCCAGGCACTGTTCTAAGCACTGGGGTAAATACAAGTTAATCAGGTCAGGCTCAGTACCCGTCCCACAATGAGCTCACAGTCTAAGTAGGAAGGAGAACAAATGTTGAATCCCCACTTTGCAGAGAAGACTGAGGCACAGAGAAGTTAAGTGAGTTGCCCAAGATCACACAGCAGGCAAATGGAAAAGTTGGGATTAGAACCCAGGTCCTCTGACCCCCCGGGTCCATGCTCATTCCACTTGGCCGCACTGCTTCTGAGAAAATACCGAGCCACGAAACAGCGCTACTACACAGAAGAGGACAGAAAAAAGTAATTATTTCTCTAAATGAAGTTTAGCGGTTGAGATACCGAAGCCTAAATTCAGATAAGTGTGAGAGCCTTATGTTTACGTCACTGGAATTCTCACCGCTAAGTCCGAGAGATGCAGGATCACAGTCTTAGCTTGACTCACTGCACTGTTTGAAATATTGTAGTAGTCTCCGACTTTCAGACTGAGAGCTTGATCGGAGTTTATGCTCTTCTGTGGTTCGATCTTGACTAGCAGTGGGTATGCCAATGTATTGAGCTGGATTTTTAAAATGTCAGTGTGTCGAGTCCGCTTTGAGGAATTGATACCTGAGCTTGTAACGGCCCTAAAGTAAATGTTTTGGAAAGTGGATTTAGGAGTGGTCAGGGTGCTGTTTATCCTTATGCTTGTGTTTCTTCCTAAAGTGTCATAATAATAGTAATATTTTGTTAGTATGTTTGGTTTTGTTCTCTGTCTCCCCCTTTTAGACTGTGAGCCCACTGTTGGGTAGGGACTGTCTCTATTGTTGCCAACTTGTACTTCCCAAGCGCTTAGTACAGTGCTCTGCACAGAGTAAGCGCTCAATAAGTACGATTGATTGATTGATTGATTGCTTCTCTCTTCATATCTCCCTGACTGCCATCTTCAACCATTCCCTTTCTGACAGCTCTTTCCCTTCTACCTTCAAATGTGCACATGTCTCCCTTATCCTAAAACAACCTCCTCTGGATCCTACTGCACCTCCTTCTATTTTCTACCAACTTTTTTATATTGTACTCTCCCAAGCACTCAGTACAGTCCTCCACACACAGTAAGTTCTCAATAAATACCGCTGATCGAGTGATTGATTGATTCCTGCCCAAGTCCCTTGCATGGATTGATTTTGCTCTTCTAGGTATTGGTTCTAGGTTTTTGTTCTATCAATCAATAAATCAATCATATTTATTGAGCACCTACTCTTTGCAGAGCACTATACTAAGATCTTGGGTAAGTACAATATAACAGTTGGTGAGATGTTCCCAGCCTACATCTAATTTATAGTCTAGAGAGGTTCTAGGTGTGAGATCTTCCAATGTGCTTTCTTCCAATTCCTATCTTTTTTCTTTATCTTTATGGTATTTGTAATTCCTTGCTTCTAGAGAAGCAGTGTGGCTCAGTGGAAAGAGAACGGGCTTGGGATTCAGAGGTGTGAGATCTTCCAATGTGCTTTCTTCCAATTCCTATCTTTTTTCTTTATCTATATGGTATTTGTAATTCCTTGCTTCTAGAGAAGCAGTGTGGCTCAGTGGAAAGAGAACGGGCTTGGGATTCAGAGGCCATGGGTTCGAATCCCGACTCTGGCACATGTCTGCTGTGTGACCTTGGGCAAGACACTTCACTTCTCTGAGCCTCAGTTACCTCATCTGTAAAATGGGGATTAAGACTGTAAGCCCCACGTGGGACAACTTCATCACCTTGTATCCCCCCCAGCATTTAGAACAGTGCTCTGCACATAGTAAGTGCTTAACAAATGCTATTATTATTATTATTATTATTATTATTATTCTTGATCGCCTACAATCTGGTTTCCACTCCTTTCACGTCACCAAGACTGCTCTCTCTCCAAGCTCGCCAAAGACCTCATTTTTGACTGATCTAACAAACTCCACTCCATCCTAGTCCTTCTGGACCTTTCAGTGGCCTTCAACAATATAGACCACTCTCTTCTGGAAACTAACTCCTTGTATCTAACCCAAAGCTTACAGCAGTGCACGGCACTTAGTAAGCATTTAACAAATACCATTATTATTATTATTATTGTTATTAAACTATAACTAAACTTGGATTTTCTAACACAATCTTCTCCCAGTTCTCCTCCTACCTCTCTAGCCAATCTTCAGTCTCTTTTGCCAACTTTGCCACTGCCAAACTGAATTTCCTGCAAGACTCTGTTCCGGGACCCCTTCTTTGGAGCTACACTCCCTCCCTCGGGAGACGCAGTATGAGATAGAGGAAAGAGCGTGGGCCTGGGAATCTGCTTTGGTTATTATTACTCTTAATTAATATTGTTACTCTATAATATTATATTTTATTATTATTATTATTACTCTATTTTACTTGTACATATTCTATTTATTTTATTTTGTTAGTATGTTTTGTTTTGTTGTCTGTCTCCCCCTTCTAGACTGTGAGCCCACTGTTGGGTAGGGACCGTCTCTATATGTTGCCAGCTTGGACTTCCCAAGAACTTAGTACAGTGCGCTTAATAGAAGCACTCAATAAATACGATTGAATGAATGAATGAATCAGAGGCCCTGTGTCCGAATCCTCCTGGCTCTTCCACTTATCTGCTGGATGACTTTGGGCACATCACTTAACTTCTCTGTGCCTCCGTATCCTCATCTATAAAATAGGGATTCAATACCTGTTCTCCCTCCCCCTTAGAATGAGAGCTTCACGTGGGACAGAGGTGTCCAATCTGATTGTCTTGTATCTTCCCTAGCACTTAGTACAGTGCTTGGCACATATAATAAGTGCATAACAAATGCCGCAGTTATTACTATAGAGCTCACCCTCTCCCACAGCTTCAACTACCCCCACTACACAGTGATTCCAAATCTCCGTTTAGACAGTGCTTGAGGAGCACTGTGGCCTAGAGGAAAGAGCTCAAGTCTGGGAGTCAGAGGTCCTGGGTCTAATCCTGCTGGCTCTACCAGTTGCCTGCTGTGTGATCCTGGGCAAGTCACTTAACTCCTCTGTGCTTCCTCATGTTCTAGAATGTGAGCCCGTTGTTGGGTAGGGACCGTCTCTATCTGTTGCCAACTTGTACTTCCCAAGCGCTTAGTACAGTGCTCTGCACACAGTAAGCGCTCAATAAATAAGATTGAATGAATGAATGAATGTGTAAAATGGGGATTCAATTTGCCTGCTCCTCCTCCTACTTAAAATGTGATCCCCAGATGAGACAGGGACTGTGTCTGACCTGTTCTACTTGTATCTGCCCTGGTGTTTAGAAAAGTACTTGACATGGCAAGCACTTGACAAATAGAATGATGATAATAACAATAATAATAATAATAATAATGGTATTTGTTAAGCACTTACTATGTGCCAAGCACTGTTCTAAGGGCTGGGGTAGCTACAAGGTAAATGTAAGGCTCACAGTCTTAACCCATTTTACAGATGAGGGAACTGGGGCACAGAGAAGTTAAGTGACTTGCCCAAGGTCACACAGCAGACAAGTGGTGGAGCCAGGACTGGAACCCATGTCCTCTGACTCCCAAGCCTGGGCTCTTTCCACTGAGCCATAATAATACCTCTTTGGCTGTAACCTCTCTCCTCCCCTACAGTCTTGTATTTCCTCCTGCCTCCAGGACATCTCTACATAGAAGTTCTACCAGCACCTCAAGCTCAACATGTCCAAAACTGAACTCCTCATCTTTCCTCCTAAATCTTCCCTTCCACCTAACTTTCCCACCTCAGTTGACCTCACCATCCTCCTTGTCTCTCCATCTCACAGTCTTGGCATGATCCTTGACTCCTTCCTCTCTTTCCAGACGTAGTCACCAACTCCTGTTGGGTCTTCTTCCATAACAGTTCCAGAATCAGAAAAGCACCGTCGTCTAGTGGATAGAGCACAGCTTGGGAGTCAGAAGGACTTGGGTCCTAATCCCAGCACTGACACTTATCTGCCGTGTGACCTTGGGCAGGTCACTGAACTTCTCTATGTCCCAGTTACCTCATCTGTAAAATGGGGATTTAGACTGTGGGCTCCATGTGGAACATGGACTGTGTCCAACCTGATTAACCTGTATCTACCTCAGCACATAGTAGGCGCTTAACAAATACCTTTCCTCTATATCTCAATGGCCACTACATCTGTCCAGGCATGTGCTTCAGTCCTCAGTCATATTTCCTGAGCACTTACTGTTTGAAGAGCATTGTACTACGTTTATGGGAGACTACAATGTAACGATAAAACAGACAAGTTCCCCATTGACCTTCCTGCTTCCATTCTCTCTTCTCTCTAGTCCATACCTCACTCTCAGCTTCAAGGCTGTCCATCACCTCGCCCCCCTCCTACCTCACCTCTCTTCTCTCCTTCTACAGCCCAGCCGCACCATCCGCTCCTCTGTCGCTAACCTCCTCACTGTACCTTGTTCTCACCTGTCCCGCCGTCAACCCCCGGCCCACGTCCTCCCCTTGGCCTGGAATGCCCTCCCTCCACACTTCCGCCAAGCTAGCTCTCTTCCACCCTTCAAAGCACTACTGAGAGCTCACCTCCTCCAAGAGGCCTTCCCAAACTGAGCCCCCATTTTCCTCTCCTCCCTCCCATCCCGCTGCCCTACCTCCTTCCCCTCCCCACAGCACCTGTATGTATGTTTGTACAGATGTATTACTCTATTTATTTTACTTGTACATATTTATTATTCTATTTATTTTGTTAATGATGTGCATTTGGCTTGAATTCTATTTGTTCTGACGTCTTGACACCTGTCCACTTGTTTTGTTTTGTTGTCTGTCTCCCCCTTCTAGACTGTGAGCCCATTGTTGGGCAGGGACCATCTCTATATAATAATAATTATTATGATGGCATTTATTAAGCACTTACTATGTGCAATGCACTGTTCTATGCGCTGGATTGGATGTTACCAATTTGTACTTCCCAAGCTCTTAGTACAGTGCTCTGCACACAGTAAGCGCTCAATAAATATGACTGAATGAATGAATGAATGAATGAGTTTTCTAAAACATACCTTCACACATGCTTCCCCTCTTCTCAAAAGCTTTGAATTGCTAACAATTCTTCTCTGTTTTTGAAGGATTTAAGGCCCTCAAATCAGCTCTCTCCCTCTTATTTATCCCCTGTCTTCTCACACTATCCTTAGGTCGCACTTATAATTCCTCTAAAGTTAATCTACTCCCTGTGGCCCAGTCTTATCTCCCCCAATGCCAATCTCTTGCTAATGCCCTTCCTCCTCCTTGGAAACCCCTCCCCTTTCATTCATTCATTCATTCATTCAATCGTATTTATTGAGCGCTTACTGTGTGCAGAGCACTGTTCTAAGCGCTTGGGAAGTACAAGTTGGCAACATATAGAGACGGTCCCTACCCAACAGCGGGCTCACAGTTCAGAAGGGGGAGACAGACAACAAAACAAAACGTATTAACAAAATAAAATAAATAGAATAAATATGTACAAGTAAAATAAATAGAGTAATAAATATGTACAATATGTACAATATGCTTTAAACTGTAAGCTCATTGTGGGCAGGAATGTGTCTGTTGTTAAATTGTACTTTCCCAAGGGCGTTGTACAGTGCTCTGTACACAGTAAGTGCTCAATAAATATTAATGAATAAAAGAATGAATGAACCCCCCCACAAAACGTGACCAGCTGGAATTAACGTGTGAGGAATCCTTTTGCATTTAGAGGTTTTCAGTCCAATGGTAGGTAGGTTGGATCCTCCCCCTTAGATGTTGGCTGATTCATACTCCCCTTTGAAAACATTCCTTTTAGAGTCAATCAATCCACGAAATTTATTGAGTGTTTACTATGTGCAGAGCATTGTTCTAAGCGCTTAGGAGAGTACAGCACCACTGAGTTTAAAGTTACGTTCCCTACCCACAATGAGCTTAGAGTCTAGAGGGGGAAGAAAGACATTAATATAAATAATTTATAGCGTGTAAATTAAAGATATGTACCTAAGTGCTATGGGGTTGAGGGAGGGGCGCATATCAAATGCCCAAAGGTCACAGATCTAAGTGCAGAGATGACACAGAAGGGAGAGAGAGCTGGGGAAAAGAGGACTTAATCAGGAAAGTCTTCTTAGAGGAGATGCAACCTAAATAATAATAATAGAGAAACCAAAAGTGCTACTGAAGGACTTTGATTTTGTTGTGGGTAGACAATATGTTTTTGTTTATTGTTATGTCGTACTCTCCCGAGCACTTAGTGCCATGCTTTGCACATAGTAAGTGCTCAGTAAATGCGATTGAATGAATGAATGAATGAAAAGACTGTGAGCCCGTTGTTGGGTAGGGACTGTCTCTACTTCATACCCAAGCAGACCACCATGGTCCCCATTTTCAAGGCCTTCTGAAATCTCGAGGGCGAGGATTGCAGCTATTAACTCCATTCAATCAATCAATCAAAGAATCACATTTACAGAGCACTGTACTAAGCATTTGGAAAGTTCAATACAACATAATTAGACACGTTCCCTGCCCATAATGAGTTTACAGTCTAGAGGGGGAGACAGACATTAATATGACTAAATAAGTAATTTAGAATATAAAATTCAAAGATATGTGCGTATGTGCTGTGGGGTTGAGGGTGGGGAGAATATCAAATGCCCAAAGGTCACAGATTGAAGTGCAAAGATGACGCAGAAGGGAGAGCGAGCCGGGGAAAAGAGGGCTTAATTGGGAAAGACCTCTTGGAAGATGTGACCTTAGTAATGCTTTGAAGGTGGAGAGAGGGGAGGTCTGGTGTATAGGGAGGGGCTGGGGGAGGATGTGGGAAAGGGGTCCGTGATGAGATAGATGAGACTGGGACACAGTGAGTAAACTGGTGTTGTAGGAGAGGAGGGTACAGGCTGGACTGTACTAGGAGATTAGTGAGGTGAGGAAGGATGGGGTGAGCTGATTGAGTGTTTTAAAGCCAATGGTAAGGAGTTTCTGTCTGATGTGGGCAGTCACTGGAGGTTCTTGAGGAGTGAAGAGACATGAACTAAACACTTTCGTTGATAAATGATTTATGCAGCAGGGTGAAGTATGGATTGGAGTGGAGAGAGACAGGAGGCCTGGAGGTTAGCCAGAAGGCAGATGCAATTGTCAAGGTGGGATAGGATAGTCAATCAATCAATGACGTTTCTTGAGTCCTTACTATGTGCAGAGCACTGTACTAAGAGCTCTTAGTATCAGGGCCAGAGTTAAGGACAGGTGAAACAACAACTTCATATGGTGTTGCCATATTTCCTCTCCTCTCCCTCCTTTCCAATTGCCACCACCCTTCCGCATCCAAGCATGTTGGTGGTGGTCAGGAGAGAGGAGCACTTGAGCAAAAGATGGAGTCACATGCTTGGGAATCAATCAATCAATCGTATTTATTGAGCGCTTACTGTGTGCAGAGCACTGTACTAAGCCCTTGGGAAGTACAAGTTGGCAACATATAGAGACAGTCCCTACCCAACAGTGGGCTCATAGTCTAAAAGGGGGAGACAGAGAACAAAACCAAACATACTAACAAAATAAAATAAATAGAATAGATATGTACAAGTTAAATAAATAAATAAATAAATAAATAAAGAGTAATAAATATGTACAAACATATATACATATATACAGGTGCTGTGGGGAAGGGAAGGAGGTAAGATGAGGGGGATGGAGAGGGGGACAAGGGGGAGAGGAAGGAAGGGGCTCAGTCTGGGAAGGCCTCCTGGAGGAGGTGAACTCTCAGTAGGGCCTTGAAGGGAGGAAGAGAGCTAGCTTGGCGGATGGGCAGTTGGAGGGCATTCCAGGTCCGGGGGATGACGTGGGCCGGGGGTCGATGGCGGGACAGGCGAGAACGAGGTACGGTGAGGAGATTAGCGTCGGAGGAGCGGAGGGTGTGGGCTGGGCTGGAGAAGGAGAGAAGGGAGGTGAGGTAGGAGGGGGCGAGGTGATGGACAGCCTTGAAGCCCAGGGTGAGGAGTTTCTGCCTGATGCGCAGATTGATTGGTAGCCACTGGAGATTTTTGAGGAGGGGAGTAACATGCCCAGAGCATTTCTGGACAAAGACAATCCGGGCAGCAGCATGAAGTATGGATTGAAGTGGGGAGAGACACGAGGATGGGAGATCAGAGAGAAGGCTGGTGCAGTAGTCCAGTCGGGATAGGATGAGAGCTTGAACGAGCAGGGTAGCGGTTTGGATGGAGAGGAAAGGGCGGATCTTGGCAATGTTGCGGAGCTGAGACCGGCAGGTTTTGGTGACGGCTTGGATGTGAGGGGTGAATGAGAGAGCGGAGTCGAGGATGACACCAAGGTTGCGGGCTTGTGAGATGGGAAGGATGGTAGTGCCGTCAACAGAGATGGGAAAGTCAGGGAGAGGGAAGACAAGGAGTTCAAAGCACAAGTAAAGCTCCCATGAACCCCTGCTTTTCTGAGGCCCTGTCAGGAGAGGAGGCCTAGAGGCACAGGGGCAGCCGCCAGTGCCCGTGGCCTGAGGATCCATTTGGTCTGACCCTCACTCAGCAACTTCTGGTCCCTGGTAGATTACTTTGGTTCTAATAATAATAGTATTTGTTAAGCACTCACTACGTGTCAAGCACTCTTCTAAGCGCTGGGGCAGATACAAGCCAATCAGGTTGGACACAAGGGGCTCCCAGTCTTAATCCCCATTTTATAGATGAGGTAACTGAGGCACAGAGAAGTTAAGTGACTTGGCTAAGTTCATACAGGAGACAAGTAGCAGAGTCAGAATTAGAACCCAGGTCCCTCTGACATCCAGGCCCGTGCACTAACCACTAGGCCATGCTGCTTCATAATACCTTTGTGGCTCGTACTGTGACTCATTCCCTTTCTCCCTGGGAAGAGCTTTAAAACTTCCCCCAGCAATGGCTTTTCTCCAAAGACCCTGGGAAAAAAACCACTTTTTCCAAGTCATAGTCCCCTGAGCACTAACTAGTCTCATGCTTTCAGCTGATGTAATTCTCTGTGCTTTACAAATGCCCCCAATTTCCATTATTTTGTGACCCATGAGATTCTTGTTGGTAGTACAAGATGGTGAAAAAACACCTTGTGTTTGTTAGTAAGTATTTAGGATGTTACTGTCTGGATAATAGGAGGTGACCGGGGGTGGAAAGAATCCCGAATGAGAAACTTAAGGAGCTAGGAATGGCGTACCCAAACAGGATTCCAATAATAAAGTAACAAATTGATTCTAAATAAATGTGCCCAGAGCTATGTTGAGGGCACGTGAGTCCAGAGGTCAGAAGCACAAACAGCATTGACTTTGTCAGAGCGATATAAGGCAAAGAGTTACCTCAGTCAGTGTAGACAGCTGGATTTCATCCTCCCTCTGAGGAGCTCATCTCTGACCCTGACTCATACCCCGACCTAAAATTGGATGAAAGGGGTCATGGAGGTTCAAAGGTTCCAGATGTTGCCGGAGACTCCAGGGAGAGAACTGGTCTCAGCAGGGCAGAAGTTCACTGGAGCCTCTGGGAAAGACATGGTGGGGCGGTGGGCGGGAGAAGATGATGTGGACCTTGCAGTTGAGCACTATCATGAATCTTGAAATTTGGAAAGAAACGGTTACTTGACGTGAAATCCACAGAGGCTTATTTGTGCTTTTAAGTTAGCAATGAACAGGCTAAACCCACCAGGAACATTGACATCTTGTTGGCGGACTGCAAGTCAGTGGTCCCCAACTCATGGCCTTGTGACTTTGGAGTCCCCACAGTGTCCCCCCAAGAATTTGGGGGTGATGCCATTTTTCTCCTCCGTGCATGAGCGGTCTGGATGCCAAGTTTAGGGCTCTCAAAGCTCAGGCAGATTGGGATGAAATCAAAATAGGCACACTCCAACCCAAAGAGATATCAGCTTTGCAAGAGTCTGAGTGGTTTGGAAATACTTCTCCCTAACTCATTCATGCTCGTTGGGGTTCCTGACCAGGGATCTTGGCAGGGTGCCCCCAAACCACTTTCCCTGCACTGGATGAGCACCCCTCCTACTCAAAATGATTTGGATGCACTAGGTTAAATGACCTTTCACCTCATTTTTTCTAGTAGTTTGCCCTCGAAAATCACAACAGTAGGGCTCTTCTGCCCCGATTCTCATTGCCTCCTGCTCCAATTCATCCTCCATCATCTTGGAAACACCACTAGAGGAAGTTGTTTGCTCACCCCTTCACTCGTCGGAGTAGTAGTCATAGTAATAGTAGTAGTAGTAGTTGGCAGAGCACTGTACTAAGCACTTGGGAGAGTACAATATAACAATAAACAGATACGTTCACTGCCCACAATGAGTAATAGTAATAATAATGACATTTCTTAAGCGCTTACTATGTGCAAAGCACTGTTAAGCGCTGGGGAGGTTACAAGGTGATCAGGTTGTCCCACGGGGGGCTCACAGTCTTAATCCCCATTTTACAGATGAGGGAACTGAGGCCCAGAGAAGTTGTGACATGCCCAAAGTCACACAGCTGACAAGTGGAGGAGCGGGATTTGAACCCATGACCTCTGACTCCAAAGCCCGGGCTCTTTCCACTGAGCCATGCTGGAGTACAGTCTAGAGGGGGGAGACAGACATTAATATAAAATAAATTAATTACAGATATGTACATAAGTGCTGTAGGGCTGGGAGGGGGGATAAATAAAGGGAGCAAGTCAGGGCGACTCGGAAGGGAGAGGGAGAAGAGGAAAAGGGGACTTAGTCAGGGAAGGCCTCTTGGAGGAGATGTGCCTTCAATACGACTTTGAAGGGGGGAAGAGTGATTGTCTGCCGGATTTGAGGAGGGAGGGCATTCCAGGCCAAAGGTGGGATGTGATCAGTGGTGAGATAGATGAAATCAAGGCAGTAGTAGTAATAGGGGTAATGGTATTTAATAATAATAACGATGGTATTTGTTAAGTGCTTACTATGTGCAAAGCACTGTTCTAAGCGCTGGGGTGGATATACGGTTATACAGGGTAACTGCTACCCTGCTCGTTCAAGCTCTCATCCTACCCCGTCTGGACTACTGCATCAGCCTTCTCTCTGATCTCCCATCCTCGTGTCTCTCCCCATTTCAATCCATACTTCATGCCGCTGCCCGGATTGTCTTTGTCCAGAAACGCTCTGGGCATGTTACTCCCCTCCTCAAAAAGCTCCAGTGGCTACCAATCAATCTGCGCATCGGGCAGAAACTCCTCACCCTGGGCTTCAAGGCTGTCCATCCCCTCGCCCCCTCCTACCTAACCTCCGTTCTCTCCTTCTACTGCCCAGCCCGCACCCTCCGCTCCCCCGCCGCTAATCTCCTCACCGTGCCTCGTTCTCGCATGTCCCGCCATCGACCCCCGGCCCACGTCCTCCCCCTGGCCTGGAATGCCCTCCCTCTGCCCATCCGCCAAGCTAGCTCTCTTCAAGGCCCTACTGAGAGCTCACCTCCTCCAGGAGGCCTTCCCACACTGAGCCCCCTCCTTCCTCTCCCCCTCGTCTCCCGTCCATCCCCCCTTCCCTTCCCCACAGCACCTGTATATATGTATATATATTTGTACATATTTATTACTCTATTCATTTATTTATTTATTTTACTTGTACATATCTATTCTATTTATTTTATTTTGTTAGCATGTTTGGTTTTGTTCTCTGTCTCCCCCTTCTAGACTGTGAGCCCCCTGTTGGGTAGGGACTGTCTCTATATGTTGCCAACTTGTACTTCCCAAGCGCTTAGTACAGTGCTCTGCACACAGTAAGCACTCAATAAATATGATTGATTGATTGATTGATTGATCAGGTTGTCTCATGTGGGGCTCACTGTCAGTCCCCATTTTACAGAAGAGGTAGCCTAGGCACAGAGAAGTTAAGTGACTTGCCCAAAGTCACACGGCTGAGTCACTGTGGGCAGGGAATGTGTCTACCAACTCTGTTATACTGTACTCTCCTAAGTACTTAGTACAGTGATCTATCCATGGTAAGCGCTCAGTAAATATGACTGACTGATTGAATTCAATCTGGCCTTCCCAGATTGAGCCCCTTCCTTCCTCTCCCCCTCGTCCCCCTCTCCATCCCCCCGTCTTACCTCCTTCCCTTCCCCACAGCACCTGTATATATGTACATATGTTTGTACATATTTATTACTCTATTGATTTATTTATTTATTTTACTTGTACATATCTATTCTATTTATTTTATTTTGTTAGTATGTTTGGTTTTGTCTCCCCCTTTTAGACTGTGAGCCCACTGTTGGGTAGGGACTGTCTCTATATGTTGCCAATTTGTACTTCCCAAGCACTTAGTACAGTGCTCTGCACACAGTAAGCGCTCAATAAATACAATTGATGATGATGATGATGATGAATTCCCACTTGGTGCAATGCACTATATTAAGTGTTTGGGAAAGTACAACAGAAAGAAAGGCATGTTGCCTACGCACAAGGAGCTGACTCTCTAACAGGGGACTCAGATGAGGCACCCGATGGCCAGGCCTATTTCTGCCTTATACCACATGAACAAAGCCTTCTTCCCAAGCCTTAAAAAACTGGGAAAATGTGGTGGCCATTTTCCCACCAAGAACTGAGCGTCTGGAGTGAAGAGGTGCCTGGAGACTGATCCTCTAGTTTTAATGTTGATATTTTCAATTTAGCATACATGCTACTTGCTCACCTTATGGATTTTTTAATCTGGTGAGAGAGATTTGCTGCTCCTGTTCTCAGAGGAGGGAAGATGCTCAGGTGGTGGTAGCTGAAATCAATCAATCAATAGTATTTATCGAGTGCTTACTGTGTGCAGAGCACTGTACAAAGTGTTTGAGAGTACAATAAAATAGAATTGGTAGATACAAGCCTTGCCCAAAGGATCTTCTTTAGAGAAGCAGCGTGGCTTAGTAGAAAAAGCTTGGGCTTGGGAGTCAGAGGTCATGGATTCTAATCCCGGCTCTGCCACTTGTCTGCAGTGTGACCTTGGGCAAGTCGCTTAACTTCTCTGTGCCTCAGCTCCCTCATCTGTAAAATGGGGATTAAAACTGTGAGCCCCACGTGGGACAACCTGATTACCTCGTGTCTACCCCAGTGCTTAGAACAGTGCTTGGCACATAGTAAGTGCTTAACAAATACCATTATTATTATTATTATAGGGGGAGACAAATAGTAAAGTAAATTATAGAGAGGGGAAATGGAAGTGTAGGTGAAGATGTACATGAGAACTGTGGGGCTGGGGTTTAAGGTGAATATTAAGTACTCAAGGGGTACAGACCCAAGAGTGTAGGAGATGCAGAAGGGAAAATGAGGGCTTACTCAGGGAAGGTCTCTTGGAGGAGATGTTATTTTTGTAGGACTTCGAATGTAGGGAGAGTGGTGGTACTATGTATATATGTTTGTACATATTTATTACTCTATTTATTTATTTATTTATTTTACTTGTACATATCTATTCTATTTATTTTATTTTGTTAGTATGTTTGGTTTTGTTCTCTGTCTCCCCCTTTTAGACTGTGAGCCCACTGTTGGGTAGGGACTGTCTCTATATGTTGCCAATTTGTACTTCCCAAGCGCTTAGTACAGTGCTCTGCACATAGTAAGCGCTCAATAAATACGATTGATGATGACGATGATGATGGTGACCAGTCAGTCAATAGTATTTATTGAGCACTTACTGAGACCACGGTATTGAAATATGAACTGCAATAGAAGGCTCAATGTAACTTTCCCATACCAGCCGTATAAAGAGAGAGGAGGCTTTTGTTTATGTATTCGGTTTTTTTTCTGATCAGAAGACTCAGCCTGCTCTCACTGTTATCCAACAAAAGGAAAGGAAGAGTAAGCTGACAGACCATTCTGCAGAGAAAGATCTTTGTTCTTTGAGTCTGATTTTTTTTTCCCATGGAAATGTATCTCCCATTATATAGGTAAAACCAGTGGTGAGGAGCGGATGGGGCACCAGCCTTCCGGCCCATGCAGGGATCTGCTTTTGTTTGTTTGTTCGTTTTATTCTTAAAAGGCATTTGTTCAAATCCCAGCTCTGCCAAATAGCTGTGTGACTTTGGGCAAGTCACTTCACTTCTCTGGGCCTCAGTTACCTCATCCGGAAAATGGGGATGAAGGCTGTGAGCCCCCTGAGGGACAACCTGATCACCTTGTAACCTCCCCAGTGCTTAGAACAGTGCTTTGCACATAGTAAGCGCTTAATAAATACCATCATTATTATTATTATTATTTGTTAAGTACTTGCTTTGTGCCAGGCACTGTGCTAAGCACTGGTACTAATCAGGTTGGGCAGAGTTCATGTCCCACATGGGACTCACAGTCTTAATCCCCACTTTACAGATGAGGCAAATGGGGCACAGAGAAGCTAAGTGACTTGCCCAAGATCACACAGCAGACAGAAACAAGCTAATCGGGTTGGACACAGTCCACGTCCTACATGGGATTCAGTCTTAATCCCCATTTTACAGGTGACTGTAGAGGTAACTGAGGCACAGAGAAGTGACATGACTTGTCCAAGATTCCACAGCAGACAAGTGACAGAGCCAGCTCTGTTCTGTAATGCCATCAATTTGTACTTCCCAAGCGCTTAGTACAGTGCTCTGCACACAGTAAGCGCTCAATAAATACGATTGATGAAGATGATCCCCAGCACAGTGGCACTACCACCAAAGCCAAGACACGGGCATGTGTCCGTGTAACCCCCAGGGGAGAAGGAGCCTGGCCTGGGTTTTAATCCTGGCTCTGTCACATGTCTGCTGCATGACCTTGGGTAAGTCATTCAAATTCTCTGTGCCTCAGTTACCTCGTCTGTAAAATGGGTGTTAACGCTTTGAGCCTCATACAGGTCGTGGACTATGGCCAACCTGACTAGTTTGTATTTACCTCAGCACTTAGTACTGGCACTTACTGGTACTAAGTGTCTGGCACTTAGTAAGTGCTTAACAAATACCATAAACAAACAACAATGCAGGTCACTAAAAGAGAACAGCACTCCGAACACAATGGCACCCAGGAGAGTGTATATTGTCTTTCTCCCTCTCCTGTCCTTACTGCCCCTTCTTCAACTCCCCCATCTTTCCCAGCATTATGTCTAGAGAAGATCTCCTGCCTTGCCTTGATCACCTTGTATCCCCCCAGCTCTTAGAACAGTGCTTTGCACATAGTAAGCGCTTAACAAATGCCATTATTATTATTAACAAATGCCATTATTATTATTGCCTCAAGATCCACTCCCTCCACCTGCGCATCTGACCCCATTCCTTCACACCTTATCAAAACACTTGCCCCCTCCCTTCTTCCCTCCCTAACAGCCACCTTCAACTCTGTGCTCTCCAATGGCTTCTTTCCCACTGCTTTCAAGCATGCCCATATCTCCCCTATCATAAAAAAAAACCCTCCCTTGACCTCACGGCTCCCTCCAGTCATTGCCCCATCTCCCTCCTACCACATTCTTTTTCAAACTCCTTGAGCAAGCTGTCTACACCCACTGTCTCAAGTTCCTCTCCTCCAATTCACTTCTTGACCTCGTCCAATCTGGCTTCTATCCCCTTCACTCCAAAGAAATCACCCTCTCAGAGGTCACCAATGATCTCCTTCTTGCCAAATCCAACAGACTATACTCCATCCTAATCCTTCTCAACCTCTCAGAGGCCCCCCATGACCACCCCCTTCTCCTGGAAACATTATCCAACCTTGGCTTCATTGACACTGTCCTCTCCTGGTTCTCCTCCTCCCTTTCTGGCTGCTCATTCTCCATCTTTTTCAGGGGCTCCTCGTCCGCTTCCCATCCTCTAACTGTGGGGGTCCCTCAGGGTTCAGTTCTGGGTCCACTTCTATTTTCCATCTACACCCATTCCCTCGGAAAACTCATTCGCTCATATGGCTTCAACTACCACCTCTATGCGAATGATACCCAAATCTACCCAGAGCTTAGTACAGTGCCTGGCACATGGTAAGCCCTTAACAAATACCATAATTACATCTCCAGCCCTTGCATTCTCACATTTCTTCCTGCTTTCAAGACGCCTCCACAGCACCTGTATATATGTATATATGTTTGTACGTATTTATTACTCTATTTATTTATTTATTTATTTTACTTGTACATATATATTCTATTTATTTTATTTTGTTAGTATGTTTGGTTTTGTTCTCTGTCTCCCCCTTTTAGACTGTGAGCCCACTTTGGGTAGGGACTGTCTCTATATGTTGCCAATTTGTACTTCCCAAGCGCTTAGTACAGTGCTCTGCACATAGTAAGCGCTCAATAAATACGACTGATGATGATGATGATGATGATGATGTTCTCCCATCACCTCAAACTTAATATGACCAAAACTGAACTTCTTATCTTCCCAACCAAACCCTCTCCTCCCACTTACTTTCCCATCATTGTAGACGGCACCACCATCCTTCCTGTCTCACAAGCCCAGAATATTGACATTATTCTTGACTCCTCTCTGTCATTCAACCCACATATTCATCATCAATCATATTTACTGAGCACTTACTGTGTGCAGAGCACTGTACTAAGCGCTTGGGAAGTACAAGTTGGCAACATATAGAGACAGTCCCTACCCAGCAGTGGGCTCACAGTCTAAAATACTGTGATTCAAGCCATAACTAAATCCTGTCATTTCTACTTTCATCACATTGCTACAATCTGCCCCTTCCTCCCCATCCAAACTGCTAACACATTAATACAAGCACTTATCCTATCCCACCTTGATTATTATGTCAGCCTCCTTGCTGACCTCCCTGCCTCCTATCTCTCCCCCCTCCAGTCCATACTTCACTCTGCTTGTCCAGATCATTTTTCTATAAAAACATTCAGACCGTGTTTCCCCACTCCTCGAGAAATTCCCCTGGTTGCCTATCCACCTTCCTTCAATCCTTTAATTATATTTATTGAGCATTTACTGTGTGCAAAGCACTTTACTAAGCACTTAGCACCTCCGCATCAAAACAAAACTCTTCACCATTGGCTTTAAAGCACTACTTTCCCACTACAACCCAACCCACACACTTTATTCCTCTAACGCTAACCTTCTCACCGTACCGGAATCTTGTCTATCTAGCCCAAATCCTGTTTCTGGCCTGGAATGCCCTCCCTCCTCATATCTGACAATTTCTCTCCTCTCCTTCAAAGAATTAATGAAGGCACATCTCCAAGAAGCCTTCCCTTGACTAAACCCTCCTCTCCTCTTCTCCCATGTATTCAATTGTATTTATTGAGCGCTTACTGTGTGCAGAGCACTGGACTAAGCACGTGGGAAGTACAAGTTAGCAACATCTGGAGACGGTCCCTACCCAACAGTGGGCTCACAGTCTAGAAGGGGGAGACAGCCAACAAAACAAAACATATAAACCAAATAAAATAAATAGAATAAATATGTACAAGTAAAATAGAGTAATAAATATGTACAAACATATACATATTCATTCATTCAGTCGTATTTATTGAGCGCTTACTGTGTGCAGAGCACTGTACTAAGCGCTTGGGAAGTACAAGTCGGCAACACATAGAGACAGTCCCTACCCAACAGTGGGCTCACAGTCTAGAAGGGGGAGACAGAGAACAAAACCAAACATACTAACAAAATAAAATAAATAGAATAGATATGTACAAGATAAATAAATAGAGTAATAAGTATGTACAATCAATCAATCGTATTTATTGAGCGCTTACTGTGTGCAGAGCACTGTACTAAGCGCTTGGGAAGTACAAGTTGGCAACACATAGAGACAGTCCCTACCCAACAGCGGGCTCACAGTCTAGAATGGGGAGACAGACAACAAAACCAAACATACTAACAAAATAAAATAGAGTAGATATGTACAAGTAAGATAAATAAATAGAGTAATAAATATGTACAATCAATCAATCGCATTTATTGAGTGCTTACTGTGTGCAGAGCACTGTACTAAGCGCTTGGGAAGTACAAGTTGGCAACATATAGAGACAGTCCCTACCCAACAGCGGGTTCACAGTCTAGAAGGGGGAGACAGAGAACAAAACCAAACATACTAACAAAATAAAATAAATAGAATAGATATGTACAAGTAAGATAAATAAATAGAGTAATAAATATGTACAATCAATCAATCGTATTTATTGAGCGCTTACTGTGTGCAGAGCACTGTACTAAGCTCTTGGGAAGTACAAGTCGGCAACATATAGAGACAGTCCCTACCCAACAGTGGTATCGACAAGTAGGGTACAAAATAGGTTAACTTGGTGTAAATCGGCCGCAGGGTTCCTGTACCCAGGGTGGTGACGCAGATGGGAAAAATGACTCAGAGACATCATCACCATCATCATCAATCGTATTTATTGAGCGCTTACTGTGTGCAGAGCACTGTACTAAGCGCTTGGGAAGTACAAGTTGGCAACATATAGAGACAGTCCCTACCCAACAGTGGTATCGACAAGTAGGGTACAAAATAGGTTAACTTGGTGTAAATCGGCCGCAGGGTTCCTGTACCCAGGGTGGTGACGCAGATGGGAAAAATGACTCAGAGACATCATCACCATCATCATCAATCGTATTTATTGAGCGCTTACTGTGTGCAGAGCACTGTACTAAGCGCTTGGGAAGTACAAGTTGGCAACATATAGAGACAGTCCCTACCCAACAGTGGTATCGACAAGTAGGGTACAAAATAGGTTAACTCGGTGTAAATCGGCCGCAGGGTTCTTGTACCCCGGGTGGTGACGCAGATGGGAAAAATGACTCGGAGTCATGAGTTCAGATAGAGCAGCAAAGAAGGAAAGTGGCTACCTGCCCGTTCACCTCCCGGGAGAAGGACGAGTGACAAGCAGCCCCGGATCCCAATATCACTGTGTCTTTTATTGAGTTACAGCAACATGGGAGTGGGGCATTTGGAAATTTCAGGAATTCAATTGGGACCGGCCGGGTGTTACAAATTCTCTTTGTTCTCCGTTCCTACGGCCTTGTGCAAGATGTTGTTATTTGCCCTATGGCCCTGCATAGATAGGTCTGTAGATTCTCGTTAATAGGGAGGTAAATTCTCGTTAATAGGGAGGTAAATTCTCATTATCTTCGGATGGGTGTTTCTTGATGGCCTTGAAGGCACCTGTAAATATATATATATATATCTCTATATATCTCTATATATAGATATATATCTCTATATATCTCTATATATCTCTATATATATCTATATAGATACTTCTGGGATGGTTGCCTTCCCAGACGGAACCCCTTCCTTCCTCTCCCCCTCATCATCCCCCCATCTTACCTCCTTCCCTTCCCCACAGCACCTGTATATATGTATATATGTTTGCACATATTTATTACTCTATTTATCTTACTTGTACATATATATAGATATATATAGAGATATATAGAGATATATAGAGATATATATAGAGATATATAGAGATATATATATAGACACACACATATATATATACACACATATATATGTATATATATGTATATATTTATTTACCTGTATATATGTATATATGTTTGTACATATTTATTACTCTATTTATTTATTTATCTTACTTGTACATATCTATTCTATTTATTTTATTTTGTTAGTATGTTTGGTTTTGTTCTCTGTCTCCCCCTTCTAGACAGTGAGCCCACTGTTGGGTAGGGACTGTCTCTATATGTTGCCAACTTGGACTTCCCAAGCGCTTAGTACAGTGCTCTGCACACAGTAAGCGCTCAATAAATACGATTGATTGATTGATTGATCTGTTGCAGACGTGTTCTCTTGGCCAGCACAAATGGAGGGTTACTGTCAGCGTACACAAAATGGAGTCCGTCACATCAAGTCCGCTAGTGGACAACAACTGTGAGTCCCCTTCTAGACTGTGAGCCCACTGTTGGGTAGGGACCGTCTCTAGATGTTGCCAACTTGTACTTCCCAAGCGCTTAGTACAGTGCTTGGCACACAGTAAGTGCTCAATAAATACGATTGAATGAATGAATGAACAAACGAATGAACGAACGAACTTCTGGGATGGTTGCCTTCCCAGACGGAGCCCCTTCCTTCCTCTCCCCCTCGTCATCCCCCCATCTTACCTCCTTCCCTTCCCCACAGCACCTGTATATATGTATATATGTTTGCACATATTTATTACTCTATTTATCTTACTTGTACATATCTATTCTATTTATTTTATTTTGTTAGTATGTTTTGTTTTGTTCTCTGTCTCCCCCTTCTAGACTCTGAGCCCCCTGTTGGGTAGGGACCGTCTCTATATGTTGCCAACTTGTACTTCCCAAGCGCTTAGTACAGTGCTCGGCACACAGTAAGCTCTCAATAAATAGGATTGATTGATTGATTAAGCGCTTACTATGTGCACAGCACTGTTCTAAGCGCTGGGGAGGTTACAAGGTGATCAGGTTGTCCCGCGGGGGGCTCACAGTCTTCATCCCCATTTTACAGATGAGGGAACTGAGGTACAGAGAAGTGACTTGCCCAAAGTCACACAGCTTACAATTGTCAGAGGTGGGATTTGAACCCATGATCTCTGCCCGGGCTCTTTCCACTGAGCCACGCTGCTTCTCTAATGAATGAATGAATGAATGAATGAATGAACGAACGAACGAACGAATGAACTTCTGGGGTGGTTGCTTTTCCTGTGGGTGGCGGTTCTCACTTCCTCCAGGAGGCCTTCCCAGACTGAGCCCCTTCCTTCCTCTCCCCCTCGTCCCCCTCTCCATCCCCCCATCTTACCTCCTTCCCTTCCCCACAGCACCTGTATAAATGTATATATGTTTGTACATATTTATTACTCTATTTATTTATTTCTTTATTTTACTTGCACATATCTATTCTATTTATTTTATTTTGTTAGTATGTTTGGTTTTGTTCTCTGTCTCCCCCTTCTAGACTGTAAGCCCACTGTTGGGTAGGGACCGTCTCTAGATGTTGCCTACTTGGACTTCCCAAGTGCTTAGCACAGTGCTCGGCACACAGTAAGCGCTCAATAAATATGATTGATTGATTGCTTGATCTGTTGCAGACTTGTTCTCTCGGCCTGCACAAATGGAGGGTTACTGTCCACCTACACAAAATGGAGTCAGTCACGTCAAGTCCGCCAGTGGACAACAACTGGGAGTCCCCTTCTAGACTGTGAGCCCGCTGTTGGTCTCTAGATGTTGCCAACTTGGACTTCCCCAGCGCTTAGCACAGTGCTCGGCACACAGTAAGTGCTCAATAAATCTGATTGATTGCTTGATCTGTTGCAGACTTGTTCTCTCGCCCTGCACAAATGGAGGGTTACCGTCCGCCTACACAAAATGGAGTCAGTCACGTCAAGTCCGCCAGTGGACAACAACTGGGAGTCCCCTTCTAGGCTGTGAGCCCGCTGTTGGTTTCTAGATGTTGCCAACTTGGACTTCCCCAGCGCTTAGCACAGTGCTCGGCACACAGTAAGCGCTCAATAAATACGATTGAATGAATGAATGAACGAATGAACTTCAGGGACGGTTGCTTTTCCTGAGGGAGGCGGTTGACATTGAGGGCACCTTGGCGTCGCCTGGCGCGCGCGGCCGGGGTGGGGCTGCGGGGGCGCATGCGCACGCGCGGCTCCGAGAGGCTCCGAGCGTCTACGAGAGGCTCCGAGAGGCTCCGAGCGTCTACGAGAGGCTCCGAGAGGCTCCGAGCGTCAGCGCGTGCGGCCGGGGAGGGGCTGCGGGAGCGCGTGCGCATGCGCTCCGAGCGTCTCCGAGCGTGCGGCCGGGGAGGGGCTGCGCACGCGCGGCTCCGAACGGCTCCGAACGGCTCCGAACGGCTCCGAACGGCTCCGAACGGCTCCGAACGGCTCCGAACGGCTCCGAACGGCTCCGAACGGCTCCGAACGTCGGGCCTGCTGGACGCCGAGCTCCTCAAGGCCTGCCAAGGTGGCGCCATGTTTCTGTCCTCGTCCCTGAGGGCCGGGGCGTCCGGCCTGTCCCTCCTGTCCGGCATGTCCGGCCTGTGCGGCCTGTCCGCCTTTTGGGTAAGATGCGGATGGCCATGGCCATGGCCGCCGCCGCGTCAACGGGGGCCTCGCCCCGTGGCCGGACCGGGCCAGGCCACGGCGGCCTTCAGCCGGGGTCAAAGGTCACGGCGCGCGGGGCCTGGGCCACCGCCCGGATGTTGGCGTGGGCCGGGGTTATAATTCTATTTCTTTGCATTAATGATGCATATATAATAATAGTGTTGGTATTTAATAATAATGAAGGCATTTATTAAGCGCTTATTGTGTGCGAAGCCCTGTTCTCAACGCTGGGGAGGTTACGAGGTGATCAGGTTGCCCCACAGGTGGCTCCCAGTCTTAATCCCCGTTTGACGGTTGAGGTAACTGAGGCCCAGTGAAGTGACCCGCCCAAAGTCACCCAGCTGACAACCGGCAGAGTCGGGATTTGAACCCATGACTTGGGACTCACGTCATCCCCCGGGCCTGGAATGCCCTCCCTCTGCCCATCCGCCAAGCTAGCTCTCTTCCTCCCTGCAAGGCCCTGCTGAGAGCTCACCTCCTCCAGGAGGCCTTCCCAGACTGAGCCCCTTCCTTCCTCTCCCCCTCGTCCCCGTCTCCTTCCCCACAGCACCTGTATATATGTATATATGTTTGTACATATTTATTACTCTATTTATTTTACTTGTACATATCTATTCTATTTATTTTGTTTTGTTAGTATGTTTGGTTTTGTTCTCTGTCTCCCCCTTTTAGACTGTGAGCCCACTGTTGGGTAGGGACTGTCTCTATATGTTGCCAATTTGTACTTTCTAAGCGCTTAGTACAGTGCTCTGCACATCATAAGCACTCAATAAATACGACTGATGATGATGATGATGATGACTCCAAAGCCCAGGCTCTTTCCACTGAGCCATGCCATCCCCCCCCGCCCCGCCTTACCTCCTTCCCTTCCCCACAGCACCTGTATATATGTATATATGTTTGTAACAGTAATAATAATAATAATGGCATTTATTAAGCGCTTACTATGTGCAGAGCACTGTTCTAAGCGCTGGGGGGGGGATACAAGGTGGTCAAGCTGTCCCACGTGGGGCTCACAGTCTTAATCCCCGTTTTACAGATGAGGGAACTGAGGCTCAGAGAAGGAAAGTGACTTGCCCAAGGTCACACAGCGGACATGTGGCGGAGTCGGGACTCGAACCCATGACCTCTGACTCCAAAGCCCGGGCTCCTTCCAATGAGCCACACTGCTTCTCTGTGATTCTCTTAATCCCCATTTGACGGTTGAGGTAACTGAGGCACAGTGAAGTGACCCGGCCAAAGCCACCCAGCTGACAATTGGCAGAGCCAGGATTTGAACCCATGGCTTGGGACTCCAGAGCCCAGGCTCTTTCCACCGAGCCACGCATCTAAGTTAACCTCCTGGCGCTTAGAACAGTGCTTTGCACGTAGTAAGCGCTTAATAAATGCCATCATCATTATTATTATTATTACTAGGTGCCAAGCACCGTTCTAAGCGCTGGGGGTGCGGGGGGGGGGGATACAAGGTAATCAAGGTTGTCCCACGTAGAGAAGCAGCGTGGCTCAGTGGAAAGAGCCGGGCTTTGGAGTCAGAGGTCATGGGTTCAAATCCCGGCTCCGCCAGTTGTCAGCTGTGTAACTCTGGGCAAGTCACTTTACTTCTCTGGGCCTCAGTTCCCTCATCTGTAAAATGGGGTTGAAGACTGTGCACCCCCCATGGGACAACCTGATCACCTTGTAACCTCCCCAGCACTTAGAACAGTGCTTTGCACGTAGTAAGCGCTTAACAAATACCATCATCATCACCACGTGGGGCTCACAATCTTCATCCCCATTTTACAGATGAGGGAACTGAGGCCCAGAGAAGGTAAGTGAGTTGCCCAAAGTCACACAGCTGATGACAAGTGGCGGAGCCGGTGTTTGAACCCATAATAATAATCACGATGGCACTTATTAAGCACTTACTATGTACGATGCATTGTTCTAAGCGCTGGGGAGGTTACAAAGTGATCAGGTTGTCCCATGGGGGGCAGTCTGGGCCTCAGTTCCCTCTTCTGTAAAATGGGGTTGAAGACTGTGCACCCCCCTTGGGACAACCTGATCACCTTGTAACCTCCCCAGTGCTTAGAACAATGCATCGCACATAGTAACCGCTTAGTAAGTGCCATCATGATTATTATGGGTTCAAATCCCAGCTCCGCCACTTGTCAGCTGTGTGACTTTGGGCAACTCACTTACCTTCTCTGGGCCTCAGTTCCCTCATCTGTAAAATGGGGATGAAGATTGTGAGCCCCACGTGATGATGATGATGATGGTATTTGTTAAGCGCTTACTATGTGCAAAGCACTGTTCTGAGCGCTGGGGAGGTTACAAGGTGATCAGGTTATCCCATGGGGGGGGGGGGGGGCGTACAGTCTTAATCCCCATTTTACAGATGAAGGAACTGAGGCCCAGAGAAGTAAAGTGACTTGCCCAAAGTCACACAGCTGACAAGTGGTGGAGCTGGGATTTGAACCCATAACCTCTGACTCCAAAGCCCAGGCTCGTTCCACTGGACCACGCTGCTTCTCTATCTATATACATAGGAGATATATATATATAATATACATAGGAGATATATATAATATACATAGGAGATATATATAATATATATAGGAGATATATATATAATAAGTGATGATGGTATTTAAGTGCTTACTATGTGCCAAGCACTGTTCTAAGCACAGGGGTAGACAGGATAATCAGGTTGTCCCACATGGGGCTCACAGTCTTCATCCCCATTTTACAGATGAGGTAACTGAGGCGCAGAGAAGTTAAGTGACTTGCCCAAGGTCACACAGCAGACAAATGGCGGAGGTGGGATTAGAACCCACGTCCTCTGACTTCCAAGCCCGCACTCTATCCACTAAGCCACGCTGCTTCATAGTATTTGTTAAACGCTTACTGTGTGCCAAGCACTGTTCTAAGCGCTGGTAGATATAAGGTTATCAGGTTGTCCCATGTAGGGCTCACAGTCTTAATCCCCATCCCCATTGAATGAATGAATGAATAGTGGCATTTATTAAGAACGTACTGTGTACAGAGCACCGTTCTAAGTGCTGGGGAGGTTACAAGGTGATCAGGTTGTCCCACGGGGGCTCACAGTCTTAATCCCCATTTTACAGATGAGGGAACTGAGGCACGGAGAAGTTAAGTGACTTGCCCAAAGTCACACAGCTGACAATTGGCAGAACCGGGATTTGAACCCATGACCTCTGACTCCAAAGCCCGTGCTCTTTCCACTGAGCCACGCTGGGTGCGTAGGTTGAGTTTTTTGTTTTTTAGGTTGGGAAAGTACAATACAACAATAGAGAGTGACAATCTCTGCCCAGAGAACATGTCTGTCAACTCTATTGTACTCTTTCAAGCGCTTAGTACAATGCTCTGCACACAGTAAGCCCTCAGTAAATACCACTGATTGCTGGTCGGGGGTGGCTTCTCAGTTAGACATTTGCCCCATAGGAATGTCTTTCTCGTGATGCTCCACGAGCCCGCTGTTGGGTAGGGACCGTCTCTATATGTTGCCAACTTGTACTTCCCCAGCGCTTAGTACAGTGCTCTGCACACAGTAAGCGCTCAATAAATACGACTGAATTGAATGAATGAATGAATGAATTTTCAGATGAAGAAACTGAGGCACCGAGAAGTTAAGTGACTTGCCCAAAGTCACACAGCAGACAAGTGGAGGAAGCAGGATTAGAACCTAAACCCTTCTGTCTTCCAGTGCTCCTCCTCCTAACCCTTTTCCTCCCCTCCTTCCCCTTTTTCCATCTTTCTCCCTTCTCTCCCTTAACCCCTTTTTCACCCTGGAGTTGGGGATTCCCTGATGGGTTTTGAATTGTTTACAAAGGGAGTCAAAAGGGGGAACAGAAGCCCCTTGGTGCCATCTGTGAAATTGTTGTGAACTCAGTGAAATTTGTTGTCCAACACATTTTACACATGGATATGGTAACACTATATAACCAAAGTGGGGTTGGTGGTGTGGAGGAAAGAAGACAAATTGGTTAGCAGCAGATATCCGAGCTTGACGTGACTTATATCTGAGATGCTCCACCTCTTTCATCTTCTCTAGCTGTCAGAAGCCTCGTATGCTTTAGGCAAGGGCCTGGATAGAGTATTCAGTAAATTAAGTCGGTATCAAGAATAATGATTTTTAAACAGAGTGGCTCTAAGGCCTGAAATTTGCCTCCCAACCACCTGCCCATTTTCAACAGTGATGACAAGTGAAAGAACTACTCCAAGTCCAAAGCCACCAAGTCCCAGAATTTAGCAGTGCTTGTGGCAATAGCTACACTGAACTCCTTCAGATCTGCATGTCCAAGGTATCTCATTTAGTCGTATTTATTGAGTGCTTACTGTGTGCAGTAATATTACTCTATTTATTTTACTTGTACATACCTATCCTATTTATTTTATTTTGTTAGTATGTTTGGTTTTGTTCTCTGTCTCCCCCTTTTAGACTGTGAGCCCACTGTTGGGTAGGGACTGTCTCTAGATGTTGCCAATTTGTACTTCCCAAGCGCTTAGTACAGTGCTCTGCACATAGTAAGCGCTCAATAAATACGATTGATGATGATGATGATGCAGAGTACTGTGCTAAGCACTTGGAAAGTACAATTCAGCAACAGAGGCAATCTGTGGCCACACCGGGCTTGCAGTCTGGGGCCGGGGGAGGGACGGGGACAGTCATCGAAACAAGTAAACAGGCATCAATGTAAATAAATAGAATTATAGATACATACATAATGCATTATATCTACATAAGTGCTGTGGGGCGGGGGGAAGAGCAAAGGGAGCAAGTCTAGGTGATGCGGAAGGGAGGGGGAGCTGAGGAAAAGGGGGGCTGAGTCTGGGAAGGCCTCTTGGAGGAGGTGTGCCTTCAGTAGGGCTTTGGAGAGGGGTGGGAAGAGTGATCGTTTGGCGGATTTGAGGAGGGAGGGTGTTCCAGGCCAGAGGTAGGAGGATGTGGGCCAGGGGTTGACGGCGGGACAGGCGAGAATGAGGCACAGTGAGAAGGTTGGCATCAGAGGAGCAGAGTGTGTGGGCTGGGATGTAGAAGGAGAGAAGGGAGGTGAGGTAAGAGAAGCAGCGTGGCTCGGTGGGAAGAGCCCGGGCTTTGGAGTCAGAGGTCATGGGTTCAAATCCCTACTCCGCCAATTGTCAGCTGGGTGACTTTGGGCAAGTCACTTAACTTCTCTGGGCCTCATCTGTAAAAAGAGGATTAAGACTGTGAGTCCCACGTGGGACAACCCGATCACCTTGTAACCTCCCCAGCGCTTAGAACAGTGCTTTGCACTTAGCGCTTAATAAATACCATTATTATTATAAGGGGCAAGGTGATGGAGAGCTTTGAAGCCAATAGTGAGGAGTTTCTGTTTGATACAGAGATTGATAGGCAACCACTGGAGATTTTGGGTCGGGGGGTGGAGGGGGTGGCATGAGCGAACATTTCTGTAGAAAGATAATCCCAGCAGCAGAGTGAAGTGTGGACTGAACTGGGGAGAGGTAGGAGGTTGGGAGGTCGGAAAGGAGGCTGATTCAGTAATCCAGTTAGGATAGGGGCTCCCAGACTGAGCCCCTTCCTTCCTCTCCCCCTCATACCCCTCTCCATCCCCCCCATCTTACCTCCTTCCCTTCCCCACAGCACCTGTATATATGTATATACGTTTGTACGTATTTATTACTCTGTTTTACTTGTACATATCAATTCTATTTATTTTATTTTGTTAGTATGTTTGGTTTTGTTCTCTGTCTCCCCCTTTTAGACTGTGAGCCCATTGTTGGGTAGGGACTGTCTCTATATGTTGCCAATTTGTACTTCCCAAGCGCTTAGTACAGTGCTCTGCACATAGTAAGCGCTCAATAAATACGATTGATTGATAGGATGAGTGATTGTACTAACTTGTACTGTTAAGAGGTCAGTTCCTGGTTGTCAGGGAACGTGTCTACCAATCTGTTGTACTGTACTCTCCCAAGTGCTTAGTACACACAGAGTTAGTGCTTAATTAATATCATAGATTGGGCTGGGCACTTGTCTGCTGTGTGACCTTGGGCAAATTCTCTGTGACACGGTTACCTCATCCTTAAAATGGAGATTGAGACTGTGAACCCCATGTGGCACAGTGACTGTATCCAACCTGATTAGACTTTTAGACTGTGAGCCCACTGTTGGGTAGGGACTGTCTCTATATGTTGCCAACTTGTACTTCCCAAGCGCTTAGTACAGTGCTCTGCACACAGTAAGCGCTCAATAAATACGATTGGTGATGATGATGATTTAGCTTATATCTTCCCTAGTGCTTTGAACAGTGCCTTAAACACTAAGCCCGTAACAAATGCCATTACAAATTTTAAAAGAATGTGTTAGCCTGGGAAAGCCTCAAGAAGGATGGGAGCTTTGGGATTCTTTTGAGAAGGGATTTATAAGGAAAGGAATGCGGCTCGGCAATGCCAGATGGAGAGTGCATTCTGTGGGGTGTTGGGAGGTGATGCTCTGAGCGGTATCTCTGGGGCAGGAGATTTGATGAGGGGGGAAAGGGAGACGGTGAACTTGGGAAGAGCAGGGGACTGGGGATCATCCCCTTCTCCTGGAAACACTATCAAAACTTTGTTTCATTGACACTGACCTCTCCTGATTCTCTTCCCTTTCTGGCTGCTCCTTTTAAGCCTATCTCCCAAGTGCCTCCCCTACCTCCCAACCCCTAACTAAGGATTCCTTTCTATTTGCCCTATCCCTATTCTACTTGAGTCTGTTTTCTCCTCTCCGTCATCATCCTCATCAGTCGTATTTATTGAGCGCTCACTGTGTGCAGAGCACTGTACTAAGCGCTTGGGAAGTACAAATTGGCAACATATAGAGACAGTCCCTACCCAACAGTGGGCTCACAGTGGGCTCTCCACTGTAAGCTTCCAGGGGGCAGGGAACATGCATTCCAACTCTTTTGTATTGTACTCTCCCAAGCGCTTAGTACAGTGCTCCGAACACAGTAAGAACACAATAAATACATTTGGAGAACTCATTCCCTTGGAGAGCATCTGCTCCCACTATTTTAACTACCATCTCTACACGAATGACTCCCAAATTTACATCTCCAGCCCTGATCACTCCCCTTCTTTGGAATCTCGCATTTGCTCCTGCTTTCAGGATATCTCTACCTCATCATCATCATCATCAATCGTATTTATTGAGCGCTTACTATGTGCAGAGCACTGTACTAAGCGCTTGGGAAGTACAAATTGGCAACATATAGAGACAGTCCCTACCCAACAGTGGGCTCACAGTCTACCTGGATATCTTGTCACCCTAAACTGAGCATGTCCAAAACTGAACTTCTCATCTTTCCTCCCAAACTTTCACTTCCCTCCAGCTTTCCCAACACTGTTGACATAACTACCACCCCCGTCTCACAAGTCTGCAACTTTGGCATCCATTACTCATCTCTCTCCTTCAATGCACATATTCAGTCAGTCACTAATCTTGCCAGTCAGTGGTATTTATTCAGCACTTTGTGCAGAGTACTGTACTAAGCGCTTGGGAACGTATATCAGAGTTAGTAGAAGAAATCCCTGCCCACAAAGAGCTTACAGTATATAGGGGGAGACAGACATTAAAGAAGACTAGGGGTAGGACAAATGGAGTATAAGAATTTTTACACAGTAGTACTGTGAACTGGGGATCAAAGTGCTTAATGGGTACACAGCCAAGTTTATAGTCAATGAAGAGAGGAGGGTGGCTAGAGGAAATTGGGAATGCTTCTTGGAGGAATTGTGATTTTTAGGAGGGTTTTGAAGGTCAGGAGGGTGGCGGACTGTCGGATATGAAGAGGGAGGGAGTTTCTGACCAGAGGAAGGACTTGGGCAAGGGGTTGGTGGTGGGATAGATGAGATCAAAGTACAGAGAGTAGGTTGGTGTTAGAGAAGTGAAATGCGTGGTTGGTCATAGTAGTAGATCAGTTAGGTTAGGTAGGAGGGAGAGAGCTGATTGAGGGTCTTAAAGCAGGTTGTAAGGAGTCTCTTGCATGGATGGAGGCAATGGTAAACCACTTCTGTACTTTTACCAAGAAAACTCAATGGATATCCTACCAGAATGATTGCAGATGGAGTTGGAGCATTCTGGGGGAGATGTGTCCATGGCGTCGCTATGGGTCGGAGGTGACAACATCAAAAGACAAGACAAGGAGTCTCTGATGTGGAGATGGATGGTTTTTTGAGGAGTAGGGAGATATGGACTGAATGGTTTTTCAGAAAAATGATCTGGCTAATAAAGTGACGTATGGGCTGGAGAGAGGAAAGATAGGGTGCAGGGAGGTCAGTGCAGAGGCTGATGCAATAACCAATATTGAGTACTTGGATCAGCATGGTAGTTTGGGTGGAAAGGCAAGGGTGCATTCTAGAGATGTCGTGAAGGCGTAACTGACGGGATTTGGTGACAGATATAATGAGAAATATGAGTTGAGGATATTGCCAAGGTTATGGCCTTGTGAGATGTGCTGTCTACAGTGATAGGGAAGTCAGGAGGAGTTCAGGATTTGGTTGAGAAGATGAAACCCAATGTTGGGTAGGGACCGTCTCTATATGTTGCCAACTTGTACTTCCCAAGAGCTTAGTACAGCGCTCTGCACACAGTAAGCGCTCAATAAATATGATTGAATGAATGAATGAAGAGTTCTATTTTGGACATAGCCAAGTTTGAGTGTCAGCGGGACTTCCAATCAATCAATCAATCAATCGTATTTATTGAGCGCTTACTATGTGCAGAGCACTGTACTAAGCGCTTGGGAAGTACAAATTGGCATCACATAGAGACAGTCCCTACCCAACAGTGGGCTCACAGTCTAAAAGGGGGAGACAGAGAACAGAACCAAACATACCAACAAAATAAAATAAGTAGGATAGAAATGTACAAGTAAAATAAATAAATAAATAAATAAATAGAGTAATAAATATGTACAACCATATATACATATATACAGGTGCTGTGGGGAAGGGAAGGAGGTAAGACGAGGGGATGGAGAGGGGGACGAGGGGGAGAGGAAAGAAGGGGCTCAGTCTGGGAAGGCCTCCTGGAGGAGGTGAGCTCTCAGCAGGGCCTTGAAGGGAGGAAGAGAGCTAGCTTGGCGGAGGGGGAGAGGGAGGGCATTCCAGGCCCGGGGGGATGACGTGGGCCGGGGGTCGACGGCGGGACAGGCGAGAGCGAGGTACAGTGAGGAGATTAGTGGTGGAGGAGCGGAGGGTGCGGGCTGGGCTGGAGAAGGAGAGAAGGGAGGTGAGGTAGGAGGGGGCGAGGTGATGGACAGCCTTGAAGCCCAGGGTGAGGAGTTTCTGCCTGATTTGTAGGTTGACAGGCAGCCACTGGAGATTTTTGAGGAGGGGAGTAATATGTCCAGGGCGTTTCTGGACAAAGATAATCCGGGCAGCAGCATGAAGGATGGATTGAAGTGGAGAGAGACACGAGGATGGGAGATCAGAGAGAAGGCTAGTGCAGTAGTCCAGACGGGATAGGATGAGAGCTTGAATTAGCAGGGTAGCAGTTTGGATGGAGAGGAAAGGGCGGATCTTGGCAATGTTGCGGAGCTGAGACCGGCAGGTTTTGGTGACGGCTTGGATGTGAGGGGTGAATGAGAGAGCGGAGTCGAGGATGACACCAAGGTTGCGGGCTTGTGAGACGGGAAGGATGGTAGTTCCAAATAGAGATGTCCTGAAGGCCAGGAAGAAATAGGAGACTGCAGAGAAGGGGAGAGCTAAAATCATCTTCTCCAGGGAGCCTTCTCTGACTAAGCTGTCGACACCCCCTTATTTTGCTTTCATACTGCCATACCTATTTATTTAATTCCACCCCTAAGCACTTACTCCATCCCCACCCCCACTGTGCGTGTGTGTGTATAAGGAGGCATGTGAATATGACATATATACACACACACATATACACGTCTCCTTATATTCAGTTGCTTCCTTATGTGTAATTTATTACATCTGACTCCCCGCCTCGATTGTCAACTCCTTGAAGACAGGGATCGGCTCTATCAACTGTTATACGGCGTGGCTCAGTGGAAAGAGCACAGGCTTGGGAGTCAGAGGTCTTGGGTTCTAATCCTGGCTCTGCCCCTTGTCAGCTGTGTGACTTTGGGCAAGTCACTTAACTTCTCTGTGCCTCAGTTACCTCATCTGTCAAGTGGGGATTAAGACTGTGAGCCCCACGTGGGGCAACCTGATCACCTTGTATCCCCCCAGTGCTTCAATCATCAGTCAATCAGTCGTATTTATTGAGCGCTTACTGTGTGCAGAGCACTGTACTAAGCGCTTGGGAAGTACAAGTTGGCAACATATAGAGACAGTCCCTACCCAACAGTGGGCTCACAGTCTAGAAGAGTGGGCTTCACACCTAGTAAGCGCTTAACAAATACGATCATTATTGTTATACTTTACCGAGCTCTTGGGTAGTGTTTTGTATAAAGTGAGTGTTCAATAAATGCCAGTGATTGATTGATTGGGGAAGAAGAGGTCTGTCTGGTTTGGGAGAACCACTGAGTGAGCATCAAGCTTGATGGTCAGGAGATTGTTATATTGGAATGGCGGCTGAGAAGCACAGAACAGTGCTTTGCACATAGTAAGCGCTTAATGACATTTAGAAAAAAATGGCTTGTGAGAGGAATGACCAAACAATCAATCAGTGGTATTTACTGAGCACTTACTGTGTGCCAAGCACTGTACTAGGCACATGGGAGAAAACAATACAGTAGATACAGTCTTGGCCCACAAAGAGTTTGCAGTCTAGAGGGGCAAATAGATAGAAGGGAAGGTGAATAGGAGAAATAAGGATCTCATAAGGGAAGGCGTCCTGGAGGAGATGTGATTTTATGAGGGCTTTGAAAATGCCAAGAGTTGATGATGATGATGATGATGATGATATGGGGGCGGAAATGAGTTCCAGGCTAGAGCAGGGACCTGGGCAAAGGGTCATTTGTGAATGATGTAGTCGAATGCTGATTTGTTTTGCCGTGAGAAGAATGAACTAGAAGCCCAGTGACCGGTCAAGAGGCTGTTGCAAAAGTACCTTGGTATGAGGCGATAGCAGCTATTTTCTTGGAGTGAAAATAAATCTGCTGGCTTTTGAGATATTGCAGAAGGGGAAAACCATCTGAAAGAATAAAACATGTCTCCAAGATTTGAGCATGAGGGAGAAGGTGGGCATTGTTAGGAAGAGGAGAGAGTTTGAAAGAAAATTCAGATTTAGACTCTGAATTTTTTTATGGTATTTGTTAAGCATTTACTGTGTTCCAAGCCCAGTGCTAAGCACTGGGGTAGGTAGATACAAGCTAATCAGGATGGACACACTCCGTGTCTCACATGGGGCTCACAGTCTTAATCCCCATTTTACAGATGAGGTAACTGAGGTGAAGAGAAATTAATAATAATAATGGTGGTATTTATTAAGCACTCACTATGTGCCAAGCACTGTTCTAAGCACTGGGATAGATACAAGGTTATGAGGTTGTCCCACGTGGGGCTCAGAGTCTTAATCTTAATATATGTTGCCAATTTGTACTTCCCAAGCGCTTAGTACAGTGCTCTGCACATAGTAAGCGCTCAATAAATACGATTGATTGATTGAGTGATTAATCCCCATTTTGCAGATAAAGTAACAGAGGCACAGAGAAGTTAAGTGACTTGCCCCGAGTCGCACAGCTGACAAGTGGCTGAGCCGGGATTAGAACTCACGACCTCTGACTCCCAAGCCTGGGCTCTTTCCACTAAGTCAAGCTGCTTCTCTAAGTGACGTGCCCAAGGCCCCACGGCAGATGAGTGGCGGAGCTGGGATTAGAACTCAGGGCCTTCTGATTCCCTGCCCCGATGCCGAGGTGGGGGCAGAGACAAGAGACAAGAAGAATTGTGAGCCAGGATTTGAGATATTCCTGTACCATTTACCACAAATAATTAAGCCAGTTGAATCTATTATGAATACATGATATCTGTCATGCTGATTCTCGGAATTCCATACTTAAATGCTTGTAGTGTAATCCTGCTTACTGTAACCTCTAATGCGCCGGTAATTTTTTTTGTTTTATGTAATTTGCATTTCTCTAGAGACTTTCTGTCAAATATTCTGCTTAAAACTCTAAAGTTAGAGGACATCCCATGAGTACTATTTGAATAAATTTGGTATTGTATAATCAGTCAGTGGAATTTGAGTGCTTACTGTGGGCAGCACCTTACTAAGCACTTGGGAGAGTACAGTAGGCTGTAGACTGTACTCTACACAGTAAGTTTGTGGGCAAAGGTGTCTACCAACTCTGTTCCATTGTTCTGTTGTATTCTCCCAAGCGTTTAGCACAGTGCTTTGCAGCCAGTAAGTGCTCAATAAATATGACTGATTGAGTTGGTAGACATAGTCCCTGCTCATGAGGGGCTTGCAGTTTAGGGGACGCACTCTTAGCCTAGGGGAGGGTATTACCGCCTAAAGGACTTTGCTGGTGTTAGTCACGTAATAATAATAATAATGGCATTTATTAAGCGCTTACTTCGTACAAAGCACTGTTCTAAGAGAAGCGGTGTGGCGCAGTGGAAAGAGCCCGGGCTTTGGAGTCAGAGGTTGTGGGTTCGAATCCCGGCTCCACCACAAGTGTGCTGTGTGACCTTGGGCAAGCCACTTAACTTCTCTGAGCCTCAGTTCCCTCATCTGTAAAAATGGGGATTAAGATTGTGAGCCCCACGTGGGACAACTTGATCACATTGTATCCCCCCCCAGCGCTTAGAACAGTGCTTTGCACATAGTAAGCGCTTAACAAATGCCATGATCATCATCAAGTGCAGAGGAGGTTAGAAGGTGATCAGGTTGTCCCGGTGTGGGGGGTGCAGAGTCTTAATCCCCGTTTTACAGATGAGGCAGCTGAGGCACAGAGAAGTTAAGTGGCTTGCCCAAAGTCACACAGCTGACAATTGGCGGAGCTGGGATTTGAACCCATGACCTCTGCCTCCAAAGCCCTTGCTCTTTCCACTGAGCCATGCTGCTTCTCTAACAGCTCAAAGTCTCAAACCCCATTTTACAGGTGAGGGAATTGAGGCTCAAAGACTTGCCCAGGGTCACACAGCAGACACGTGGCGGAGCTGGGATTAGAACCCATGATAGCACCTAGTGCTATGCCAAGAGCCCTTGTGGACGCCCAACAGAGATCATCTCCTATTTCAAAGTATGTTTTCAAATCATCATCATCATCAATCGTATTTACTGAGCGCTTACTGTGTGCAGAGCACTGTACTAAGCGCTTGGGAAGTACAAGTTGGCAACATATAGGGACAGTCCCTACCCAACAGTGGGCTCACAGTCTAAAAGGGGGAGACAGACAACAAAACCAAACATACTAGCAAAATAAAATAAATAGAATAGATATGTACAAGTAAAATAAATAAACAGATGAATTAAAAGCCCTGTAGAGGAATATTTGGAAAGAGCAATCAGTCAACTAATGGTATTTGTTGAGCATTCACTGTGTGCAGGACATCATACTGTGCACTTAGGAGAGCACAATACAACAGAGCTGGTAGACACATTCCCTACCCACAGTGAGCTTACTGTCTAGAGGGGGAGGCAGACATTAATATAAATCAATCAGCCGTGGATCTGTACATCAGTGACGTGGGGCTGAGGGTGGGGTGAATATCAGATGCTCAAAGGGTACAGATCCAAATGCATAGGTGATGAGGAAGGGAGGGCTAAATCGGGGAAGACCTATTGGAGGAGATGTGAACCTAATAAAAGGCTTTTAAGGTGGGGTGAGTGGTGGTCTGGTGTAAAGGGATAGGGGTCAGCAGTAAAATAGACCAGGTTGATCAAGGCACAGTGAGTGAGCTGATGCTAGAGGAGCAAACATTGCAGGCTGGGTTGTAGACGACCAATACGGCAATATTTAAGTTTAAATTCAGTCCTGTGAACTTCATTATCTTCATTTGGGAGAAAAGTTTTCAGTTCATTCCATTCCGTTATTATCAACAGTATTGGTAAGTTGTGACAGTCCCATAGTTTTATCTACCTATGAATTTGAAGTTGCCAGCTGGATTGCGGTCACTGAGCGCTTTGGCTTGGAGATGACCCCAGGCAGTGGGATTGAAAGGGTTGGAGTATGGGGGAGGGTGCAGGTTCCTCCCTTTTCTCTTTTCAGTCAGTAGGATTTATTGACTGGCCACTGGATATAGAGGATAGAGTTGGCAAGAAGGAGATCATTGTTGATCTTAGAGGGGGCTGTTTTCCATGGAGTGAAGAGGATGGAAGCTAGATCGCAGTGAGCAAGGAAAGAATTGGAGGAGAGGAAGTGGAGGCAAGAGGTGTAGACGGCTTGCTCGGGGAGTGAGTCTGGAGAGGAATGGTCAGGGGGAGATGGACAAAACTGGGGGGGGGGGGGGGTGTTAGGCCAAGGGAGGGTTTTTGTTTTTGTTTTAGAATAGGGCATGTTTGAAAACTGTGGGAATGTGAAGCGGTTGAAGGTGTTTTTCAGGGAGGGAAGAAGGAGGGGGGGCAAGTGTTTTGATAAGGTTCCATGGGGTGGATAGGAAGGGCAGATGGAGCAGGTTGAATTTGAGAGAAGTGGGAAGATCTCCTCGAGATACAGCTGGTAAAGACTGAGCCCCTTCCGTCCTCTCCCCCTCGTCCCCCTCTCCATCCCCCCCATCTTACCTCCTTCCCTTCTGCACAGCACCTGTATATATGTATATATGTTTGTACATATTTATTACTCTATTTATTTATTTATTTATTTTATTTGTACATATCTATTCTATTTATTTTATTTTGTTAGTATGTTTGGTTTTGTTCTCTGTCTCCCCCTTTTAGACTGTGAGCCCACTGTTGGGTAGGGACTGTCTCTATATGTTGCCAATTTGTACTTCCCAAGCGCTTAGTACAGTGCTCTGCACATAGTAAGCGCTCAATAAATATGATTGATGATGATGATGATGATAGGCAGGTCAAGTGGAGAGGCATAGGCCAGAAGGTAGAAAAGGGGGTATAATGATGACCCTTTTCTTCCAGGAACTCCTTTTTCTGCCTTCTGCCCTATGCCTCTCCTTTTGACTCGCCTAATAAATCTACATGCTGATTACCGTTCTCATTTCTTTATTTTCTACCCAACAACTTTTGCCTCGATTGACGGGGCTTCGAGTTAAGGAAGATATACGTGAGTCTAAACTTCAGGATCTGAAGATGATGCACCAGACAGACTCTGCCATTGTCATTGTGTTCAAATAGAAATAGAAAGATGTGTGACTGATCATTCTTTGCGAATTGTGTGAATGGTAAAGACTGTTGCTGGGCTGTAGCATTTGTTATCTCCAGTAACTGATGCTGTTTTCAAATGTTGATGTTGCAGTCTTCATAAACTTTTGCTCCGAGAATCACCCTTTTCCCTATTGTTGACCAGGTTGGTCTGCTTGCTGTCTCCAACAGTCCCCGTTGTGTTAAATTTATCTGAGGTTTGGCTCTGTTGTATCTTTAAGGTTTTTCTTCTGTTTTTGTATGTGGTCCAGTCAGTGACTTCGGCTAACGTGTCGTCTATCCCCTTCACACGTCTGACCCGGCAAAGATGAGATGTATAAGCACGGTTTCACTGACGGTGGATTGACAGCATTCTAGAACCTCATAATAATATCATTATTGTGGTATTTGTTAAGCGCTTGCTACATGCAAAAGTACTGTGATAGGTGCTGCAATTGGTACAATGTCAGCAGATTGGACAGAGTCCCTGTCCCACGTGATGCTGTCTGTCTGTGAGAAAGAGAACTTGTATTTCTCCCCATTTTATAGATGAGGTAGCTGAGACGCAGAGAAGTAAAGTGACTTGCCCAGGGTCATGTAGCAGGCACCTGGCAGAGCCGGGATTTCCGCTAGGCCATGCTGCTTCTTAAAATTCTTTTTAAATTCAGTTTTCTACCTGTTAGGCTACCTTTGGGTCATTAAATAAAGTGCGGTCTGAGTTGCAGAATTCAGGGCCCATATCACATTTATGTAGTCTCTAGATACAGCAAGAACATGAGTGGCCGGGAAAAGAGAGTCCGAGTGATGCTGTGCAAACCACTTCCACTCTGAGCAATTTGTCTCCACCGTCAGCGAATTGGAAATCCTTAGCTGTATGTGGCCCTTCGTAGGTACAGGACTGGTGGATAACCTTGATCATCTCGTATAATAATAATAATAATAATAATAATCATATTTGTTAAATGCTTACTATTTGCCAAGCACAGTTCTAAGCACTCGGGGAGATTCAAGGTAATCAGTTTGTCCCACATGGGGCTCACCGTCTTAATCCCCATTTTACAGATGAGGTAACTGAGGCTCAGAGAAGTTAAGTGACTTGCCAAAGTCACACAACTGACAAGTGGCGGAGCTGGGATTAGAACCCATGAGCCATGCTGCTAATCAACCTGATTATCTTGTATTTACCCCAGCGCTTAGAACAGTGCCTGGCACAGAGTAAGCTCTTAGGAAAATTCCATAAAATAAACAAAAGAAAAAGCCCTGCACTGCAGAGAATCCTTTTAAATTTTTCTTGGCTCCTTGAAATTTGTGTGAAATTGAGCAAAGAACTTGGAATGTATCTTTTCTTTGCATTCCTAGGAAAATTGCCTTGATGCTTTGTAAATATTTATACCTGCTTCCTTCTAATTGTCTTAGCATAGTTTTTTGCATACAGTAGAATAATAATAATAATAATGGCATTTATTAAGTGCTTACTATGTGCAAAGCACTGTTCTAAGTGCTGGGGAGGTTACAAAGTGTTCAGGTTGTCCCACGGAGGGCTCACAGTCTTAATTCCCATTTTACAGATAAGGTAATGGAGGCCCAGAGAAGTTAAGTGATTTGCCCAAAGTCGCACAGCTGACAATTGGCGGAGCCGGGATTTGAACCCATGACTTCTGACTCCAAAGCCCGTGCTATCTCCACTGAGCCACGCTGCTTCTCAGTAAAAGCAGTAAATACTAGTGACTGACTTTTGGTTCATTTGAAACACCTTTTGTGCACAGTATCATGAATCTTTTATAACTTAGTGGAAAAGCCAAAAAAAAAATTGACCATTGCCTCAGGTTCACTGATTTTTTTGTTGTTGTTGTTTGTTCCCCAGTCAATCATATTTATTGAGCACTTACAAGGTAAAGAACAGGTTCCAGCCCTTCTAGTATTTGACTTTGGATAATTGACTTCTTTTTGCCATCATTTTGGAGATTATCCCCAGACTGAGCCCCTTCCTTCCTCTCCCCCTCGCCCCCCCTCCATCCCCCCCATCTTACCTCCTTCCCTTCCCCACAGCACCTGTATATATGTATATATGTTTGTACATATTTATTACTCTATTTATTTATTTTACTTGTACATATCTATTCTATTTATTTTATTTTGCTAGTATGTTTGGTTTTGTTCTCTGTCTCCCCCTTTTAGACTGTGAGCCCACTGTTGGGTAGGGACTGTCTCTATACGTTGCCAATTTGTACTTCCCAAGCACTTAGTACAGTGCTCTGCACATAGTAAGCGCTCAATAAATACGATTGATTGATTGATTGATTGATTATCATCCATCCTTTACCAACCAATTTAAACATCCCCTGTAATATATGTATTCAACTAGTGTACCCAACCAGATCTCCTTTAACTCAGGGGTTTCATTCTTGGAGAATGCCCAGGTGCAGACACACAAACCGTTCCTTCCAACACTACAGCGCTTAGAACAGTGCTCTGCACATAGTAAGCGCTTAATAAATGCCATTATTATTATTATTATTACAGCACACCATAGCCAGACAGGCTCATATCCCTGAACGTACGTTCCCTAATTCTGTAGAGCTGCCTTATCCCAAATAGGTAGTGGCAGAACTGAGTGTAGAGCCCAGAGGCGGTCAGGCCGCAGCTCTTCACTTGCTGTGTGGTTTGCCCACGATGCGCTCGATTATTTTTCCGTGAGCTGCAGCATTCCCCTGCTGTCTCTGCTCACCGCCGCATTGAAGAACAACTGGAGAGGGGAGCTCCCTCTCCCGCGGCCCCTGCTAGAGACTGCAGTGCGGGTTCTCTCTCAGCCACTCATTCCCAGCCACTGGGAATGGAGACGGAGGACTCCACCGTAGACAGCACCGCTATCCATCCTGTCTCCCAATCCCATAACCTTACCATTACCCTCGACTCATCTCTCTCATTCAACCCACGTATTTAGTCGCTAAATCCCGTCGGTCCTAGCTTCATAACATCGCAAAAATCTGCCCTTTCCTTTCCGTCCAGACTTCAGCTGCTGATCCAAGCACTCATCTTGTCCCACCTCGACTACTGCATCTACCTTACTGATCTCCCTGGCTCCTGACTCCCCAAATTCCTGACGAACCTCCAGTGGTTGCCCATCTTCCTCCGCATCGAACAGTACCTCCTATCCATTACCTTTAAAACACTTCATCATCTTCGCCCCCTCCTACCTTACCTTGCTGATTCCCCTCTAAAACTCAGCCCACCCACTTCGCTGCTCTAATACCAACGTGTTCACTGTACCTCTGCCTCATCTGCATCTCCCCCGAACCTTCTCCATGTCCTTCCTCTGGTTTGGAACTCCCTCTCCTTTCATCATCATCATCATCAATCGTATTTATTGAGCGCTTACTGTGTGCAGAAGACTGTACTAAGAGCTTGGGAAGTACACATTGGCAACATATAGAGACAGTCCCTGCCCAACAGTGGGCTCACAGTCTAAAAGGGGGAGACAGAGAACAAAACCAAACATACTAACACAATAAAATAAATAGAATAGATATGTACAAGTAAAAGAAATAAATAAAAAAATAGAGTAATAAATTTGTACAAACATATATACATATATACAGGTGCTGTGGGGAAGGGAAGGAGGGAAGACGGGGGGATGGAGAGGGGGACGAGGGGGAGAGGAGGGAAGGGGCTCAGTGTGGGAAGGCCTCCTGGAGGAGGTGAGCTCTCAGTAGGGCCTTGAAGGGGGGAAGAGAGCTAGCTTGGCGGATGGGCAGAGGGAGGGCATTCCAGGCAAGCCGCCACTTTCCCTACCTTCAAAATCTTATGAAAATCACATCTCTAAAAGAGACCTTCCCCAACTATAAGCCGTCCATCGATCTGTTGTATTTATTGAATGCTTACTGTGTGGGGAGCACAAACTAAGCATTTGGGAGAGTACAGTATAACAGAGTTGCTAGGCATGTTTCCTGTCCACAGTGAGCTTACAGTCTAAAGGGGGAACCTTCATCTCCCCTACTCCCTCTCCTTTCTGCATCACGTATGCACCAGGATTTTTACCCTTTAAGCACTTGATATTCACTGCGTCTTCCCTCCCCTCAGCACTTCAGCACATATTCATAATTTATTTTGACGTGTTTTCCTCTCTAGACTGTAAACTCCTTATGGGTAGGGAACATGGCTACCAACACTGGTGTACATTAATCTCCAGCTGTTTAGCACAGTGCTCTGTACATAATAAGAGCTCAATAAATACCATTAATTGACTGGGGCAGGATGGGAGCAGCCGTTGTACTGGGGTGCTGTTCTGCTCCCCTCTTTTCCGCGTGCCCCTTTAGGGCAGAAAGAAGCAGCGTGGCTTAGAAGAGCGTGGACCTCGGAGTCGGAGGATCTAGACTCTAATACTTGCTCTGCCGCATGCCTGGCTGTGTACGACCTTGGGCAAGTCACTTCTCGGTGCCTCAGTTACTCATCTGCAAAATGGGGATTCAATACCTGTTCTCCCTTCACCTTAGAAAGTGAGCCTTTATCTGGGACAGAGATTGTGTCTGAGATGATTGTAGCTACTCCAGTGCTTATTACGGTACTTCACACCTAGTAAATGCTTAACAAATACCACAGTTTTTATTATTAATTCCCCACCCACCCCGCCTTACCTCCTTTCCTTCCCCACACCACCTGTATGTATGTTTGTACATATTTATTACTCTATTTATCTTATTTTGTTAATATGTTTTGTTTTGTTGTCTGTTTCCCCCTTCTAGACTGTGAGCCTGCTGTTGGGTAGGGACCGTCTCTATATGTTGCCAACTTGGACTTCCGAAGCGCTTAGTACAGTGCTCTGCACACAGTAAGCGCTCAGTAAATGCGATTGAATGAAAGGGGGCAGGAGGACATGATGGGGTGCCAGGGCTGATCCCCCAAAAACCCACCCTCAGCCTGGCTGGCAGAGTGGGTCAGGGGGGTGTCTAGGATGGCGGTTTCCTTACTGTACTTCATTTATTAGATATTACTAGATTATAATTTCTGTCAAAGTTTATGAGCTTAATTTGTTTAAACAGCTGAACTTTATGGGTAGCCATGGCAATTGAAAGAGGAGCGAAGATATTTTTGTTTAGCATTTTTAGCTGAACTTTGCTGACCTGCTAGATTGTAAGGTGGAGGGTGGAGAGAGCATATCTAGAAATTCTGTGGTACTCTCTCAAATGCCTCTTACAGCGCACTGCACATGAAAAGAGATCAACAAATTGTACTGATACAAAATGTTCCCCAAAGAGGTCACATTAAGAAAGTACATCGTCCCTGTTGAACTCTCCCAAGCATTTAGTGTAGGGCTGTGCCCGCAGTAGGTGCTCAAATATTCTTTAATGATAAAATATAGTGCTCAAATCTAATAATGGAAAATTCAGATATTTAAAATAAAAAAGTAAATGATTGAATAGTTGCATAACTGGTTAGCTTCGAGGTACATAAGTGTCATCAGGGATAAAACAGCTCTTTACCATTTCTAAACTAAAGAAGAAAATATTTGACATGCACATTTAAAATAATGAACAGTTTTAAAATTACAAAAACAGGTGCTGACAACTGATATAGCAGATTTAACAAATCACTGAAGGGTTCAGGACAATGCTTTTTTCCTCTGCTTTCTTTCCTATTTAGTCTCGGCTTAAGTAATCTAATACATTTTTACCTTCAAGACTTTCTTTTTAGAAAGTCTTTGACTTAGAGAAGCAGCATGGCGTAGTGGATAGAGCACGGGCCTGGGAATCAGAACGTCATGGATTCTAATCCCGGCTCCGCCACTTGTCTGCTGTGTGACCGTGGGCAAGTTACTTCACTTTTCTGGGCCTCAGTTACCTCATCTGTACAATGGGGATTGAGACAGTGAGCCCTATATGGAACAGCGACTGTGTCCAACTCGATTTGCTTGTGTCTGCCTCAGCGCTTCGTATAGTGCCTGGCACAAAGTAAGCACTTAACAAATACCATCCTAGCGCTTAGTACAGTGCCTGGCAAGAAATACTTGCTGGTTCAATCTCTCATCCTATCCCAACTGGATTACTGCATCAGCCTCCTCTCTGATCTCCCATCCTCCTGTCTCTCCCCACTTCAGTCTCTACTTCACTCTGCTGCCTGGATTATCTTTGTGCAGAAACACTCTGGGCATGTTACTCCCCTCCTCAAAAGTCTCCAGTGGCTGCCTGTCAACCTACAAATCAGGCAAAAACTCCTCACCCTTGGCTTCAAGGCTGTCCATCACCTTGCCCCCTCTTACCTCACCTCCCTTCTCTCCTTCTCCAGCCCAGCCCGCAACCTCCGCTCCTCCACCGCTGATCTCCTCACCGTACCTCGTTCTCACCTGTCCCGCCATCGACCCCCGGCCCACGTCATCTCCCGTGCCTGGAATGCCCTCCCTCTGCCCATCCACCAAGCTAGCTCTCTTCCTCCCTTCAAAGCCCTCCTGAGAGTTCACCTCCTCCAGGAAGCCTTCCCAGACTGAGCCCCCTTTTTCCTCTCCTCCTCCCCATCCCTCCCCCAGCCTACCTCCTTCCCCTCCCCACAGCACTTGTATATATTTGTAAAGATTTATTACTCTATTTATTTTACTTGTACATATTTACTATCTTCTAGACTGTGAGCCCGCTGTTGGGTAGGGACCGTCTCTATATGTTGCCAACTTGTACTTCCCAAGCGCTTAGTACAGTGCTCTGCACACAGTAAGCCCTCAATAAATACGATTGAGTGAATGAATTCTATTTATTTTGTTAATGATGTTCATATAGCTAATGATGTTAATATATATTTAATATATAGTTAATGATGTTCATATATATTTATTACTCTATTTATTTATTTTACTTGTATATATCTATTCTATTTATTTTATTTTGTTAGTATGTTTGGTTTTGTTCTCTGTCTCCCCCTTTTAAACTGTGAGCCCACTGTTGGGTAGGGACCGTCTCTATATGTTGCCAACTTGTACTTCCCAAGCGCTTAGTACAGTGCTCTGCACACAGTAAGCGCTCAATAAATACGATTGAATGAATGAATTCTATTTATTTTGTTAATGATGTTCATATAGCTAATGATGTTAATATATATTTAATATATAGTTAATGATGTTCGTGTATGTTTATTACTCTATTTTGCTTGTATACATCTATTCTATTTATTTTATTTTGTTAGTATGTTTGGTTTTGTTCTCTGTCTCCCCCTTTTAGACTGTGAGCCCACTGTTGGGTAGGGACCGTCTCTATGTGTTGCCAACTTGTACTTCCCAAGCGCTTAGTACAGTGCTCTGCACACAGTAAGCGCTCAATAAATACGATTGAATGAATGAATTCTATTTATTTTGTTAATGATGTTCATATAGCTAATGATGTTAATATATATTTAATATATAGTTAATGATGTTCGTGTATGTTTATTACTCTATTTTGCTTGTATATATCTATTCTATTTATTTGATTTTGTTAGTATGTTTGGTTTTGTTCTCTGTCTCCCCCTTCTAGACTGTGAGCCCACTGTTGGGTAGGGACTGTCTCTATGTGTTGCCAACTTGTACTTCCCAAGCGCTTAGTACAGTGCTCTGCACACAGCGCTCAATAAATATGATTGAATGAATGAATTCTATTTATTTTGTTAATGATGTTCATATAGCTAATGATGTTAATATATATTTAATATATAGTTAATGATGTTCGTATATATTTATTACTCTATTTATTTATTTATTTATTTATTTTACTTGTATATATCTATTCTATTTATTTTATTTTGTTAGTATGTTTGGTTTTGTTCTCTGTCTCCCCCTTTTAGACTGTGAGCCCACTGTTGGGTAGGGACTGTCTCTATATGTTGCCAACTTGTACTTCCCAAGCGCTTAGTACAGTGCTCTGCACACAGTAAGCGCTCAATAAATACGATTGATTATCGATTTAGCTTTAATTCTATTCGTTCTGACAACTTTGACACCTGTCTACATGTTTTGTTTTGTTGCCTGTCTCCCCCTTCTAGACTGTGAGCCCGTTGTTGGGTAGGGACTGTCTCTCTATGTTGCTGACTTGTACTTCCCAAGCTCTTAGTCCAGTGCTCTGCACACAGTAAGCGCTCAATAAATACGATTGAATGAATGAATGAATGACTATTATTATTTAGAAAGTGGACTCAATCAGTTTTTCTGTAGCACATGTTTTCATTATAATAGCAAAAACATTTTTTAAGTGCTTTCTCTGCTCCAAAGTGTTAGGGTCTTCATTCATTAGGGAGAGGACGTGGGCCGGGGGTCGATGGCGGGACAGGAGAGAACGAGGCACAGTGAGGAGATTAGCGGCAGAGGAGCGGAGGGTGCGGGCTGGGCTGGAGAAGGAGAGAAGGGAGTTGAGGGTAGATACAAGACTGTCAGATCTGACCACCTCTGTCCCACAAGAAGCTCACAGTCTCAGAGGAGAGGAGAGCAGGTATCTTATCTCCATTTTACAGATGAGGGAATTGAGGCACAGAGAGGGCTCCCAGAATGAGCCCCTTCCTTCCTCTCCCCCTCGTCCCCCTCTCCGTCCCCCCATCTTACCTCCTTCCCTTCCCCACAGCACCTGTATATATGTATATATGTTTGTACATATTTATTACTCTATTATACTTGTACATATCTATTCTATTTATTGTATTTTGTTAGTATGTTTGGTTTTGTTCTCTGTCTCCCCATTTTAGACTGTGAGCCCACTGTTTGGTAGGGACTGTCTCTATATGTTGCCAATTTGTACTTTCCAAGCGCTTAGTACAGTGCTCTGCACATAGTAAGCGCTCAATAAATATGATTGATGATGATAGGTAACTTGCCCAAGTGCACATAGCAGACCTGGGACCTAGGATCTGGGTTCTAATACCGGCTCCGCCACCTGTGTGCTCTGTGACCTTGGGCAAGTCACTTAACTTCTGTGTGCCTCAGTTACCTCATCTGCAAAATGGGTATTTAGACTGTGAGCCCCACGTGGAACAGGGGCTATATAATAATAGTAATAATAATAATGGCATTTGTTAAGCGCTTACTATGTGCAAAGCACTGTTCTAAGCACTAGGGAGGGTACAAGGTGATCAGGTTGTCCCAGGCGGGGCTCACGGTCTTCATCCCCATTTTACAGATGAGGGAACTGAGGCTCAGAGAAGTGAAGTGACTTGCCCAAGGTCACACAGCAGACATGTGGCGGAGCCGGGATTCGAACCCATGACCTCTGACTCCAAAGCCCGGGCACTTTCCACTGAGCCACGCTGCTTCTCTATATCCAAACTGATTATCTTGTGTCTACCTCAGCGTTAAGTTCAATGGTGGGCACATAGCACTTAACAAGTAGCATTAAAAAAAAAAAAAGCCGGGACTTGAATCCCGGAATCAGGAGATTCCCGGATCTTTCCAGTAGGCCAGGCATTTGGATAGAACGTCATTGAGGAATTATCAACCAATTAAATTTTTTGAGTGCTTAGCCTGTGCAGATCCTTGGGAGAGTCTAATAGAGTTCCAGCTGCTGAAGTCCAGTGGGGGAGAAGGACACTAAAATAAATTGCACATAGGAAGGAAGCAATAGAGTATAAAAATTTGTGCATGAGTGCAACAGGGAGGTGAATTAGCAAGCATTCTTCGCACAGCAGTGCATTCTCCTGGACACAGCCCGGTGTGGTGTTGGAAGAAATAGATTGCACCCACGTGCTGTGTCTATCAAGGTGTGAGTGTAATGTAGAACCTGGATCCTGAGAATCTATGAAGATTACCAGAAAATACACACCATCACACCCAGTAAGAACAGCATATGCAGTGCACTGGGTCTGTTGTGAGCACTTAGTTTGGTGTGATTCAATGTGACGTACTTCACGATATGACTCCAAAGTGATCTGCATGTGATCTAAAGTGATCTGTTTTCATGACCACAAGTTTCTCTGTGAACACAATCCCCACTTCACAGGAGAACTTTATTGTATGTCAGTTTTTACTGTTCTCCCATTGCACCTCTACGCTAGGGTGGCCAAGCCTCCTGAGCTGAAGAGCTCCTACCTCACCTCCCTTCTCTCCTTCTCCAGCCCAGTCCGCACCCTCCGCTCCTCCGCCGTTGATCTCCTCCCCGTACCTCGCTCTCGCCTGTCCCGCCATCGACCCCCGGCCCACGTCATCCCCCGGGCCTGGAATGCCCTCCCTCTGCCCATCCGCCAAGCTAGCTCTCTTCCTCCCTTCAAGGCCCTGCTGAGAGCTCACCTCCTCCAGGAGGCCTTCCCAGACTGAGCCCCTTCCTTCCTCTCCCCCTCGTCCCCCTCTCCATCCCCCCATCTTACCTCCTTCCCTTCCCCACAGCACCTGTATATACGTATATATGTTTGTACATATTTTTTACTCTATTTATTTATTTATTTTATTTGTACATATCTATTCTATTTATTTTACTTTGTTAGTATGTTTGGTTTTGTTCTCTGTCTCCCCCTTTTAGACTGTGAGCCCACTGTTGGGTAGGGACTGTCTCTATATGTTGCCAATTTGTACTTCCCAAGCGCTTAGTACAGTGCTCTGCACATAGTAAGCGCTCAATAAATACGATTGATGATGATGATGATGATGACGAGGCCCAAACATCATAGGGTCCAGTGCTGCCGATCAAAAGAAAGTCCTTGAAGCAGAATAGGGAATCAGCCTGGGGAAGAGGGGGCAGAGAGCAAGCATCCTTGAATGACGGGATGGCGAGAAAAGGCAGGGGCAAGGAGGGGACAAGCAGCACCCCAGTACAGGCTCATGTGGGTGCCACCATCAAAAAGGCTGGAGCAGCAGAACATGATAGCTTATCACCCGTGGGCATTGCGGGGAGAAATAAATAATAAAGCATATTAATAATAATAATATATATTAATAAAGCAATAATAAAGCATAAATAAATAAATATTGCTGTGTGCAATCCACACAGCAAGGGAAGAACCACCGCAGCTTGCTCACCTCTGTTGTATGCAGATCACTTGAGAGTCATATCATGAAGTACAGCACATTGAATCACACCAAGTGCTCACAACATACCCAGCGCACTGCATATGCTGTTCTTATTGGGTGTGATGTTGTGTATTTTCTGGTAATCTTAATAGAAATAAATAATAAAGCCTCTGTGTGCAATCCACACAGCAAGGGAAGAACCACCGCAGCTTGCTCACCTCTGTTGTATGCAGATCACTTTAGAGTCATATCATTAAGTACAGCACATTGAATCACAACAAACTAAGTGCTCACAACATACCCAGCGCACTGCATATGCTGTTCCTTTTGGGTGTGATGTTGTGTATTTTCTGGTAATCTTAATGGAAATAAATAATAAAGCCTCTGCGTGCAATCCACACAGCAAGGGAAGAACCACCGCAGCTTGCTCACCTCTGTTGTATGCAGATCACTTGAGAGTCATATCATGAAGTACATCACATTGAATCACACCAAACTAAGTGCTCACAACATACCCAGCGCACTGCATATGCTGTTCTTATTGGATGGGATGTTGTGTATTTTCTGGTAATCTTAATGGAAATAAATAATAAAGCCTCTGTGTGCAATCCACACAGCTAAGGGAAGAACCACCGCAGCTTGCTCACCTCTGTTGTATGCAGATCACTTGAGAGTCATATCATTAAGTACAGCACATTGAATCACACCAAACTAAGTGCTCACAACATACCCAGCGCACTGCATATGCTGTTCTGATTGGATGGGATGTTGTGTATTTTCTGGTAATCTTAATGGAAATAAATAATAAAGCCTCTGTGTGCAATCCACACAGCAAGGGAAGAACCACCGCAGCTTGCTCACCTCTGTTGTATGCAGATCACTTTAGAGTCATATCATTAAGTACAGCACATTGAATCACACCAAGTGGTCACAACATACCCAGCGCACTGCATATGCTGTTCTTATTGGGTGTGATGTTGTGTATTTTCTGGTAATCTTAATAGAAATAAATAATAAAGCCTCTGTGTGCAATCCACACAGCAGGGGAAGAACCACCGCAGCTTGCTCACCTCTGTTGTATGCAGATCACTTGAGAGTCATATCATTAAGTACAGCACATTGAATCACACCAAACTAAGTGCTCACAACATACCCAGTGCACTGCATATGCTGTTCTTACTGGGTGTGATGTTGTGTATTTTCTGGTAATCTTAATGGAAATAAATAATAAAGCCTCTGCGTGCAATCCACACAGCAAGGGAAGAACCACCGCAGCTTGCTCACCTCTGTTGTATGCAGATCACTTTAGAGTCATATCATTAAGTACAGCACATTGAATCATACCAAACTAAGTGCTCACAACATACCCAGTGCACTGCATATGTTGTTCTTTTTGGGTGTGATGGTTGTGTATTTTCTGGTAATCTTAATAGATTCTCAAGATCCAGGTTCTAGTGGAATTAGTGGGATCTCGGTGTTCAGTGTAGAGCAAAGACTGAACCCAAAAGTCAGGGAAACTAAACAGTCTAGAAAAATCTTTCTCTTTCTTAGGTTGCCCGTTGGTCTGCCAGTAAAGCCAACTAGGGAACTAAATGGCTTTTCACCAGTTGTCAAAACAACAGTTGTGTGGCTGCCTAAACCCAGGGAAGTTCGGAAGGAAAATATCAAAACAATTCCTTCCAATCCAATTCAACATGGTCAGATGACAGCACAGTTTTGGGGGTTTTTAAGTGATTTCTTTCAAGTGATTAGTGTGTGCCAGGCACTGTACTAAATGCTGGGGTAGATAGAAGTTAATTAGGCTGGACACAGTCCCTGTCCCGTAAATTAGGCTGGACACAGTCCCTGTCCCGTATGGGGCTCACAGTCTTAATCCCGTAAGACTATGAGCCCCCCGTGGGACAAACTGATCACCTTGTAACCTCCCCAGCACTTAGAACAGTGCTTTCCACATAATAAGTGCTTAATAAATGCCATCGTTATTATTATTATTTTACAGATGAGGTAACTGAGGCACAGAGAAGCGACTTGCCCAAGGTCACACAGCAGACAAATGGCAGGCCAGGATTAGAACCCAGGTCCCTCTGATTCCCAGGCCCATGCTCTATCCAATCAACTGAATTACTTCAGTTGATTAAGATAGTAATTAATACTTCAGCTGAGTTCTAGAGCCAATAAGTGGCTAAAAAGTGTGACTGGCACCTCCAAATTTGATTTTCCTTGCCATGAAAAGGAAACACATTTGGGAAACTCAAAACAGCACTGAATCAATCCGTGGGATTTATTGAGTGCTTACTGTGTTCAGAGAGAGCACTGGAAAAGAGTACACTATACTGAGTAAGATTGTCATCCACAGTGTCCCCAAATGAGAGAAGGTAAATAAACTTAATGGTATTTTAGTGTGCACACCTTGAAAAATATGTAACAAATTTTCCCAAGTCTTATTTTAATTGTTTTGTTTTCTGGGTTTTTTTTTTCCTAGGGAAGACAGACAAGATATTTACACACAACTGTTGTGCGTAAAGGAGCTGGTGGTGCCTTATTTGTGGTAAGTCCTACTGAGAGCTCACCTCCTCCAGGAGGCCTTCCCAGACTGAGCTCCTTCCTTCCTCTCCCCCTCGTCCCCCTCTCCATCCCCCCGTCTTACCTCCTTCCCTTCCCCACAGCACCTGTATATATGTATATATGTTTGTACATATTTATTACTCTATTTATTTATTTTACTTGTACATATCTGTTCTGTTTTATTTTGTAGTATGTTTGGTTTTGTCTCCCCCTTTTAGACTGTGAGCCCACTGTTGGTTAGGGACTGTCTCTATATGTTGCCAATTTGTACTTCCCAAGCGCTTAGTACAGTGCTCTGCACACAGTAAGCGCTCAATAAATACGATTGATGATGATGATGATGATGATAAATTACTTGGTTGAAATGGAAAACTTGGGGCAACCTTAAGCATCTTATACAATTATAATCTATAACACTGGATTCAAAGGGCTCTCTAAAAGTGAGTAGCTGAGCTGATTTTTGAATAATGGGGAAATTTCACATTAGCCCTGAACAGATCTTTTCCCGGCTTTTGGCTGGCTAAAAGTTTTCTGAACTGGTAGATGGTGGCCATCGCTTTAGGCCTCTGCTAACTACTCTCTTTCCCATTCTTTGGCTGCTGGAGCATGGGAGGTCTTCCCACATTCTTCTTTTGTCTCATCAGTTGTGGGCTCCTCAATATGATTCCCTGCTACTTTGATGGATTATTACTATTTTCCATTTATTAGCCAGTTTTCTCGCAGATTCATGACCCTTCCCTCGTCATGGAAAAGTGAATAATATCACATTGTTCCGGAACCACAGTGAAGCTGAAAGCATTATTATATTTTATTAAGTTATTACTTTGGGCCTGGCACTGAGGTAAGCATTGTGTAGATACAAAAGTAAAACAATTCGGACATTGTCCCTGTCCCATAAGGGATCGCAGTCTAGAAAATGGGAATGACAAACGATGGGAAAGTTACAAATTCAGCAATCAGAAATGAAGAGCAGTACATAATTAGGTTAAACCGTATTTGCCCTTTTTTAGTTTTTGGAACTAAAGGATTTAAGAACTATGGCAACATGGCCTGAAGGAAAGAGCACCGGCCTGGGAGTCTAATTCTGACTCTGCCAGTTGCTTGCTGTGTGACCGTGGGCAAGTCACTTCACTTCTCTGGGCCTCAGTTCTCCTGTTCACCCTCCTACTTCGAATGCGAGCCCCATGCGAGATAGTGACTGTGCCCAATTTATCTACCCCAGGGCTTAGAACAGCGTTTGACGCCGAGTAAGCCGCTTAACAAATACCGATGAAAAAAGCGTGGTCACATTTTTTTTTATCATCGGCATCTTACAGTGCTCCGATTGCCGTTGCCTGGGAGGCTCCTTTTGCTGCCACTTCTCTAGACTTGTAGACTCTAAAGTCCACCCGGAGCTTTTACCGGCACTGTTCCGGCTGACTTCCTCCCTTCAAGGCCCTGCTGAGAGCTCACCTCCTCCAGGAGGCCTTCCCAGACTGAGCCCCTTCCTTCCTCTCCCCCTCGTCCCCCTCTCCATCCCCCCATCTTACCTCCTTCCCTTCCCCACAGCACCTGTATATATGTATATATGGTTGTACATATTTATTATTCTATTTATTTATTTATTTATTTATTTTACTTGTACATTTCTATCCTATTTATTTTATTTTGTTGGTATGTTTGGTTCTATTCTCTGTCTCCCCCTTTTAGACTGTGAGCCCACTGTTGGGTAGGGACTGTCTCTATGTGTTGCCAATTTGTACTTCCCAAGCGCTTAGTACAGTGCTCTGCACATAGTAAGCGCTCAATAAATACGATTGATTGATTGATTGATTGATAGTGTGGGAATAGGACCCTCCTATTCCCCCTCCCACCAACCCCAGCCAAGCCTACATTTACCAAGAAACTGGCTGAAGTGGGTTTTGTTGATTTTTGTTTGTTGTTTTTTTATGGTACCTATTTGTGATAGGCACGTGCTGGGGTAGGTACAAGCTAATCAGATTGGACACAATCGCTGCCCCGTATGGGACTCACAGTCTTAGTCCCCATTATACAGATGACGTAACTGAGGAGAGAGAAGTTAACAGCCTTGTTGAAGGTCACACAGCGGACGAGTCTTTTAGACTGTGAGCCCACTGTTGGGTAGGGACTGTCTCTATATGTTGCCAATTTGTACTTCCCAAGCGCTTAGTATAGTGCTCTGCACATAGTAAGCACTCAATAAATATGATTGATGATGAGTGACAGAGCCGGCATTAGAACCCAGGTCCTCTGGCACCCTGGCCCGTGCTCTATCCATTAGGCCATGCTGCTCTTCCTGCTTGTGCTTCTTTCCTGTACCAAGCTGACATCAAGAAAGTGGACCTGTTCCCTTGACCACAATATTTGTGGTATTTGGTAAACACTTGCTACGTACATCACAGTAGGGTAGATACAAGTTAATTAGGTTGTAACTTAGTACATGTCCCAGTAGGGCTCACAAACCTATGGACAACTACTAAATCCCATCAATTAGAGCCCCTAAATAGGTGAGGCTAGCGAGTGAACCAGGAGTTCACAGTAGCAGTAGTAGATACTTCTCCATTATAAGTTTCTAGCTGGAAAATAAGTAGCCTTTTATTGAGAACTCTTTCCTGCTGCCTCCTTTCTTCTGCTCTCTCCCTCCACCACCACAGACATCCATTAGACTACACTTCCTCAGGGTAGGGACTTTGTCCTCCGTTTCTATTGTACTCTCCCAAGTGCTTGGTACATGACAGTGTTCTGCACAGGATTGGCACCCAATAAACACTATTGAATGGCCGTCTCTTTTGGAGCCCTCTTCTGAAATTAAGGGTCAGGTGCACGGACCGATAAAGAGTATCTAAAAGGGCCTTTTCTCTCTGTTTTATCACGAGGGCTACATTTGAGAATCATTGAGAGTACATTTTGAGAATGGGCCAAAATGTAAGTGATTATTACTTGAGGCTTTCCTCTACTGTTTACCTTTGGGACAGTATATTAAGCAATGGGATTTCGATATTAAAGAAGCCAAGGCACCACTAAAATGTGATGATTTGAATTGGAAAAATTATCCATCCTTCCATTCACCAATTCCCCAGATTCCCCAACTCACCAGTTGGGAATTCCCAATTCCGAGGGTCACTTGGAGCCCTCTTCTGAAATTAAGGGTCAGGTGCACGGACCGATAAAGAGTATCTAAAAGGGCCTTTTCTCTCCGTTTTATCATGAGGGCTACATTTGAGAATCAGTGAGAATACATTTTGAGAATGGGCTAAAATGTAAGTGATTATTACTTGAGGCTTTCCTCCACTCTTTACCTTTGGGACAGAACATTAAGCAATGACATTTCGATATTAAAGAAACCAAGGCACCACTAAAATGCGATGATTTGAATTGGAAAAAGAATCCATCCTTCCATTCACCGATTCCCCAGATTCCCCAACTCACCAGTTGGGAATTCCCAATTCCGTGGGTCACTTGGAGCCCTCTTCTGAAATTAAAGGGTCAGGTGCACGGACCGATAAAGAGTATCTAAAAGGGCCTTTTCTCTCTGTTTTATCATGAAGGCTACATTTGAGAATCATTGAGAATACATTTTGAGAATGGGCCAAAATGTAAGTGATTATTACTTGAGGCTTTGCTCTACTCTTTACCTTTGGGACAGTACATTAAGCAATGGGATTTCGATATTAAAGAAGCCAAGGCACCACTATAATGCGATGATTTGAATTGGAAAAATAATCCATCCTTCCATTCACCAATTCCCCAGATTCCCCAACTCACCAGTTGGGAATTCCCAATTCCGTGGGTCACCTGTGTCCTCTGTCTACTATATGACCCTGTTAAGTTCTCTTCCCTTTCTTCTTTTTTCCAGTTTAGGAGTGGGAAGTAGAAGTGTATGGAGAGGAAAGGGAGAAAGGCGCACACACACCAAGCACTTCGTGAGAAGCAGCTACGGCCTAATGGAAAGAGCCTAGGCCTGGGACTCACAGACCTGGGTTCTAATCCTAGCTCTACCACTTGTCTGCTGTGTGACCTTGGGCAAGTCACTTAACTTCTCTGGGCCCCAGTTGCCTCATCTGTAAAATGGGGATTAAGACTAAGAGCCCTATGTGAGACCTGGACTGTGTCCAACCTGATTAGCTTTCATCTACCCCAGGGCTTAGTCCAGTGCCCGGCACATAGTAGGTGCTTAATAAGTAACATTTAAAAAAATATTTACACAAAGCAGAATGTTGACTTATTAAGTCTTGTTCTGCTCTATCCCTGGCTCTAGCACTTCTATTATGAGGATTAGAGAGAGGGAAGAAAGAGTTGCTGAAGAGCCACAAGTTGCTAGAATTTAAACACAGTTGTTGGGCTCACTGCCCTCATTTTTACAGCAAGAATTTTAGTAAATATTTAAATTATGACCAGTTGAGCAGTACTGTACTTTGGGCTTCGGGGTTCATTGTTATCACAAGGTAATGAGTTTGTGGAAAATTTTGTGGTTTGACAAAAATGTTTGCATAGGATAGGTGTTATTTTAACATTGCTGAGAAGCAGTGTGGCCTAGGGGAGGGAGCACAGGCATGTTAGGCAGTGGATCTGGGTTCTAATCCAGGCTCGACCAAATTTGCTGGGTGACCTTGGGTAAGTCACTAAACTTCTCTGTACCTCAGTCCTGTCACCTGCAAAATGGGGATTCAATACGTGTTCTCCCTCCCACTTAGTCTATGAGCCCCATGTGGGATCTGTGTTTTCTTATATCTACTCTAGCCCTTAGTGACTTTATAGTCATAGTAAACACTTAATAGCACAATTATTATTATTATTGAACCCTGATATTCATTTTATCACTTGATTTTAATTGGTCCTCCGAGCATAATTTTGAAATTATAATTATGAAACTATGTTTACATAGATAGAAAATGGTTGATGTTATGACCACTTGCTGCCTTTCACCAAACACATGCACCTGCAGTTAAAATGAAAAGTGACTTTTATTGGCATTTCAAATTTCAGAATCCCCATTTCAGTTCAACGTTAGTCTTTATTGATCACTCGGGGATTAACTACCTTAATTTCCTGTCCACCAATTCCCTTCTTTTCTGTCACTTTGTTCTTGTAGCACAGAGATACTCCTGAGAATAACCCAGATACTCCATTTGACTTTACACCAGAAAACTATAAGGTAAGAGAAAATTAAGAGTGTTTAATACATGAAGTGAATCTAAAATTTGTACTTGGAGTATATTACAAGTGCTACCTGTTTTTTTTTTAAAAAAAAATACAGAGAATAGAGGCAATAGTGAAGAACTATCCCGAGGGACACAAAGCGGCAGCTGTGCTTCCAGTTCTAGATTTGGCTCAGAGACAGAATGGATGGCTGCCCATCTCCGCTATGAACAAGGTACATTTCTCTTGCCTTAAGAATCCTAGTAATTGTTTTAACAAGTGATCGTTGTTTGAAGGGAGAAATCAGAGTGCTCTGTTATGGGCGCTTCTGTTTGTGTCAGAACTACCTACCCCACAGATAGCAGTTCTCCTTGAGAGAATTCCAGTTGTGCTGCCACTGGTCCCATTAAAAATGCCAGAGTGATTGGGGAGATGGCACTTTAAAAGTGTAATACCAGGAAAGCGGCACAGTAAAGCAACTAAATTGCAAACCCTGGTTTTATGTGTAAGACTAAAGACAGAGATGTGGTGACACGTTAATAGTGTGATAGAAGAAGAAGAAGAAATCGATGATCGAAGAAAATAATACAGAAAGGAAAGTTTTGAATTTATTTAGTCTTAATATTCCAAAATCCTAAACTTTTATCATCATCATCATCAGTCGTATTTATTGAGCGCTTACTATGTGCAGAGCACTGTACTAAGCGCTTGGGAAGTACAAATTGGCAACATATAGAGACAGTCCCTACCCAACAGTGGGCTCACAGTCTAAAAGGGGGAGGCAGAGAACAAAACCGAACATACTAACAAAATAAAATAAATAGAATAGATATGTACAAGTAAAATAAATAAAGAAATAAATAGAGTAATAAATATGTACAAACATATATACATATATACAGGTGCTGTGGGGAAGGGAAGGAGGTAAGATGGGGGGATGGAGAGGGGGGCGAGGGGGAGAGGAAGGAAAGGGCTCAGTCTGGGAAGGCCTCCTGGAGGAGGTGAGCTCTCTTTGCTATGCCCAGGTGAATTACTGAGTGGCAGTGGATAGATGAAGTTTATTTATTTTTTATTTATTTTATTTTGTTAGTATGTTTGGTTTTGTTCTCTGTCTCCCCCTTTTCGACTGTGAGCCCACTGTTGGGTAGGGACTGTCTCTATATGTTGCCAATTTGTACTTCCCAAGCGCTTAGTACAGTGCTGTGCACATAGTAAGCGCTCAATAAATACGATTGATGATGCTGAAGTTCTTAAGCAGATGGAAAAAGATGTGCCCTGCCAGAGGAAAATACACTTTCAGGTTCATCTAGAAAAAGGTGTTTAGAAATGTTAATTCTCCTTCCACCTTAGGCTGTGAGCCCCAGGTGGAACAGGGAATTTGTCCTACCGGATTATCTTGTTTTTATCCCAGTGCTTAGTACAGTGCTTGGCACATGGTAAGCACTTAATAAATGCCTCCACTATTATTATCATTGCTACTAATAATAAAAATTGCTTTTTCAGAAAGCATTTTTTGCCAGAACTTCAGGATTCGTAGTTCAGACCATCAGTTTCTATTTTTGAATTGCCTTTGACTTTTAAAGAAGTGGGGTTATATCTTTAGGATACATGGCAGAAGATAAAAATGAACTGACCTGTTCGTTCAGAAAGATGTGAATAACTAGCCCCACTATTGAGATGCTAGCACTCTTGTCGGCCCATGGTCCATATAAATTGTCTTTTTAAATCCATTTGAATAGTCAGATTAATGGCTTTTCTCCAAAAAGTGATGGGTTCATTCTTTTTAGGGGCAAGAACAACCTCAGTTTCTGCTCTTAACTATTAGTTTGTATGTGCTCAAGATAAAGCCAAGTCAATTTTAAAACTCAATTGCTAATGGAAAGACCACAGATTTTCAGGGAAAAATTTGCTAAGATATCTTTTTTTTTTTTAAATATTTTAGGTGGCAGAAGTTTTAGGAGTGCCTCCAATGAGAGTATATGAAGTAGCAACTTTCTACACAATGTATAATCGAAAGCCTGTTGGAAAGTATCACATTCAAGTGTGCACAACTACACCATGCATGCTGCGAGATTCTGACAGCATATTAGAGGCTCTTCAGAAGAAGCTTGGTAAGTAATATATCATGTGTGTTCAGAATGGTAGTTTATCAGTTCTGTAAGATCCCTTCTTAGTGTGGCACCTTTTCTTCCTGCCATTTTCACCTTCTTGCTTGGAAAAAAAAATTGTGCTCTCTATTTCTGTCTCTTTGGGGAACCCTATTTTTAAATGTGGCATGGTGCTCTACATGTTTAGAAATACAGAACTAGGTTACCTTTTTTTCTGTCACCTAGAAGCCATCACAAATAATAATAAGTATGGTATTTAAGTGCCTACTACGTATCAAGCACTGTTCTAAGCACTGGGGTAGATACAGATTAATCAGGTCAGATACATGGGGTTCCCAGTCTAAGAGGGAGAAAGTACTCAATCCCCATTTACAGATGAGGAAAATGAGGCACAAAGAGGTTAAGTGACTTACCCAAGGTCACACGGCAGGCAAGTTACACAGCTGGAATTAGAGCTCAGGTCCTCTGACTCCCATTCTCTTTCCAGTAGGACAAAATAGTTTTGAAGTGACCTGATTACATAGTTTAATTCATTAAATAGTTTAATGCAATCACATAATTGCACATTAATTCTGCCAGGGAAGGTGGTGAAAGGGTACTGATTTAAACCTGGGAAATTTTAAAAAACAGAATCTGAATTATATAAAGAGACTAGAAGGTCTTTAAGCACTTTTGTAAAAGTAATACAACATGAACGTTTCTAGGTAGTGAGTAAATAATAGTTAAATGCTGTTTTACAATATCAACAATTACGGCATGCATTAAGCACGTACTATGTGCTGAACAGGTGGGAGTAAGTCCCTGTTCCCTGATCCTCAGTTTACAGGAATTGGGCCCCAGGGAGGACCAACTCTCAGCCCCGTGCTCTTTGCCCAAGTCCACAATGATGCCGCATAACACCTCAACGTGTAAAATACCGATCAGATATCATGGAGCAGAGAGAAAGCTTTGAAGATATAACAATACTAACAAAATAATGAGTCAACTTGTATTCTTTTGCTTTTCAGGTATAAAAGTTGGGGAAACGACACCTGACAAGCTTTTCACACTGATAGAAGTGGAATGTTTAGGTGCCTGTGTAAATGCACCAATGGTTCAAATAAATGATAATTACTATGTGAGTATTTTATCAATGAGTTCACCCACAAAAATCAACAGCGGTGTTAGTGTTCCGGCCACGGCGTGACTTTTCTCACACTTATGCCAGCCTGTAAACCATTGAGATTACCACCATATTAATAGCAATGAGGGGAATAATATTTAGTGCTTCTTCACACTGGTAGTGATGCCATTGTCCATGGAATGTATTTGGCAAAGAAAGTCCCATATTCTACTTGTAATTCAATCTCCTTTTTATAGAGTGGGACATTCTCATCTTTTGTGTGAAATCAAATTCCGTGCCTGGTTAACTGTAGATTTATTCTAGAAGCTGAATAGAGAAAACTGCCTTCAAATTTTCAGGTTTGTAACCTGGGTTGTTTTCCTAAGAAAATCTGAGAGTCCCCTGGCCAATACCTTTTCCTTGAAGTTCCAGTTGTTTCTATTTTCAGCGAAGGTCTCCGTGGGCAGACCCTTTGGACATTTTACAGCTACCTGTGTTATTTTATAGCTCTTCACTTGGGCTGATACTGCTGAATTAATCTAGTCTGTTCATATTTTTCAGTACTTTGTTTTTCATGTTTTAATTCTCTCATCCTGTAGTGATAAATCAGCCACTCAACACATTAAGTAGCTCAGCCATCAAGTTGTTTTTTTTTTTTTTCCACTAAATACCTGGGCTTTTAGAAAACAAGACAGTGAAGCAGAAATCGATTTCAGTGGACTTATGTTTGTCCCTCCAAGCATAGTATCCACTTCCTTTAAGCTAAGCTTCTTTCAGTTTTCCTTTGCTTCATACTCTCTAAGCTGTCATGTCAAAAGATGAAATTTTTGAAAACTATAAAACCTTTTGTCTTTTGTCCCTGTTTTATCTCTCACTGTCAGAACAAATAATTTATGGGTGTCCTAATTCATTCACCTTCTCACCAGAATTAATCCTCTCTAGGATTTATTTAAAAAGGAATAGCATATTCTACTCTCTCTTTCCTGCTATGCTGTGCTCTAAAGAAAAAGGGTTTAGCCCAAGGATATGCATACAGTGGTGGCTGTATAACTAGTGACAGTTTGGTTGCAAAATGAGTAGAGCAGGGGTGGAAAAAGTCAGAATTTCTGTCGTCATTTGTGTTTTAAAACTATTCTAGCTTAAGGCAGTACTCTTTGGTAATTATATTGAGCTAGCCTTGATTTAAGTATGTCAAACTATTCTTCTAAATTAAAGCGATCTTTAGATATCATAGAGCAGTTTTCAGAATGGTTCATTCAACTACTACTAGAAAGTAGTTTTCATAACAGAATCATTGATTTGAAGTAGTACTGCAAGTGACTGTTTCACTGTTGAACTGAGCTAAGGCTTTCTTATCAAGGGGAAATTTGATCCATTGGGATCATAAAACTTCGCTGTACCTGGAGTGCTTTCATTTTACTGCTATAGTAATCCTGATTTTTAGATGTCTAAGTGCTCAAGTTTCTTACCTATCTGTGCTTCTTCCCCTCCCTTTTTTAATTGTCCCCTTTTCCCTTTATTTATCCAGGAGCTGCTTTTCTTCTTCTCGTTTCAAACTTTCATCGTTTGCTTTGAGTAATGTTGTCTAAGCCTAACATCCAAAACCGATGAGACTATAAAAGTGGCCTTATAGGCAACTGCTATAGAATAAAACCACAACAGTTCACTTATATGGAGTTAAAAAGCCCTTTGCAAATATGGCAGTATTCAGGGAACATTAATGGCAGGCTAGTTTAACTTAAGCTGCCTGAAAAAGCCCTTTTCTTTGTTGTGTTTCATTTAAGCCCAGGATAGTCCATTCATCACAATAGTGGGAGTAGTCACTGTGGAATCTGAATACCATACCACAGCAACATTAGCTTGAGTTCCTGTGGTCTATTTTTGCCCAGTCTCCACCAAAGTTAATTGAATTGTTCAACCAGTCACAGGAAAGGGGGAAAAAGGCTAGACTGTACCAGTAACTTAAAAAGAATATATGCCACCGTGGACTTCTCTACCAAAGCCTCCTTTTCTCCTGTCTGATCTCTGAAAGCAAACTGTTCTTATTTTTAAGAATGAGAAGAGGCCTGAAGACTATTACCAAAGTTTATAAAGAATTTATATATGCTAAAGCATATGTTATGGGGATAACTCCTGAACTAAATACTTGAGGGACCATTGAGAGGAAGGAATTGTCTGTGATGTATTAAACCGTTGAAAATCGAAGGTTTGATAAGTTGTTTTATAATATGTGCTGAACTACCTGTGTTTTGGTTCTTTTACAAGTCAAGATTTTGTGAACCAAGTGAAGAATATAGCTGGTCTCAAGACAAATCGTGTAATTTTACCGCACTGTAGTAATCAGCTTTCTGTGGCTTACTTTGCCGAAACTTGAAATCCTACCAATTCTGGCTGGTGGCTTTGGTTAACTGGTACCAATAAAAACAAAAGAAATGATTACCCGATAAAATCAGTTCTTACAACTATGATGTAGGTAATACTGCAATCCCAATAGATCCCTAGGCATCCTCTAGACTGTAAGCTCGTTATGGGCAGGGCACATTTCTGCTAATTCCGTTGTACTCTCCCAAGTGCTTAGTACAGTGCTGTGCACGTAGTAAGGACCCGATGAATACGATTGATCTCAGTTATAGCCAACGGTGTTCTTCAAATAGGACATATTTTGATACTGCTAAAATTAGCCTGCATTGGGAATAAAATAAACGAGGACGAAATTTTTTCAAGAGAAAAGGATAAGTTGAAAATTACTACTTGAGTTTGTTTAATTCAGTTTTTACTGGAGTCACAAATCGAATACACCCTTTCCAAGTCACGGTATTTAAAGGTTCCCATGGGTAGCAACCCTTTAAATAATCCAGAACACTCCCCCGCTCCCCACAGTAAAACGTGGATTTAAAATTCCTTTTCCTTCCAAATGTATAAGAACCAACCTTGCTAGCCAGCGGCACACAGGTTTCCCAGCAGGGTCAGGTTGGGTACCGGGCATTTTCTGGAGCTCCTTCCTCGGAGGATTCTCTTCCTCTCTCCTTGGGGTAGGATGACATGGAACCAACTTTCTTCCACCTACATGAACCGCAGTTCCTGGTCTCTTGTTGCTGCCAAACTTTCATGGCAACCCCATGGGAGACCTCAGGGAGAACTCTGAACGTGCTACGATCAATCGTAGACAATCCGTGAAGAGTTTGGGGCAGAAATGTCCAAGGAATTTCTCCCCCAGTGTGACAGTTGCTGATGTTAGAGGTAGGCAGGGGTGCCAAGTATAGAAACTGCCCTCTCAGTAGTGTAGGGACAACCAAAGTCAAAAATCTGGAAAAATTTTCAAGTGTATTATGCTATCTTGTATTACAGGAAGATCTGACACCCAAGGATATTGAAGATATCATTGATGAGCTGAAGGCTGGCAAAGTCCCAAAACCTGGACCAAGGTATATTTCATTTGTTTCATTTCTTCTAGACTGTGAGCCCACTGATGGGTAGGGACCGTCTCTATATGTTGCCAACTTGTATTTCCCAAGCGCTTAGTACAGTGCTCTGCACACAGTAAGCGCTCAATAAATACGATTGATTGATTGTATAAAGCAAATTGAATTAGTACTCAGAAATCTTTAGAGGAAACAATTTTATTTCCCCCTGTTTTTTTTTAAATATGGTATTCATTCAGTGCTTACTATAAGCCGGGCACTGTACTAACCGCTAGGGTAGGTAGAAGCTAAGCAGGTTGAGCACAGTGCCTGTCCCTCATGGGGCTCACCATCTTAATCCCTATTTTACAGATGAGGGAACTGAGGCCCAGAGAATAATAATAATAATAATGGTATTTGTTAAGTGCCTACTGTATGCCAGGCACTGTTCTAATCGCTGGAGTAAATGCAAGATAATCAGGTTGGGGACAGTCCGTGTCCCCATTTTCCAGATGAGGGAACGGAGGCACAGAGAAGTGAGTTGACCTGCTCAAGGTCACACAGCAGACAAGTGGCAGAACCAGGATTAGAATGCAGGTCCTCCTGGTTCCCAGGCCCGTGCATTTTCCACTAGGCCTTGCTGCTTCTCCGTTTTCCACAAAGCTTTAGATTAACTGCTCCAGTAACTTAATCATCATCATCATCATCATCAATCGTATTTATTGAGCGCTTACTGTGTGCAGAGCACTGTACTAAGCGCTTGGGAAGTACAAGTTGGCAACAGAAAGAGACAGTCCCTACCCAACAGTGGGCTAGACAGTAGTAACATTCATGTACTAGGCCAGTGGCGCAACCTTAAGAGGAAGAACCCACCTCAACCTTAAGAGGAAGGCTCTCTACCTTACAATGTAAAAAGCATTCACTTTCCCCATCTGTTTTGTAGGTATGGATATTTCAGCCTATCCCTGGTGTTTAAAAGTGATGCCGCTGATGGTGAGATTGTCTCTCAGTCTCACACACAAGTGGATTCAATCAGTCAGTGGTGTTTGAGTGCTTACTGTGTGCAGAGCACTGTACTAAGCGCTTGGGAGAGTACAACACAACAGAATTAGCGGGCACGTTCCCTGTCCCTCATGGGGCTCACAATCTTAATCCCTATTTTACAGATGAGGGAACTGAGGCCCAGAGAATAATAATAATAATAATGGTATTTGTTAAGTGCTTACTGTATGCCAGGCACTGTTCTAATCGCTGGAGTAAATACAAGATAATCAGGTTGGACACAGTCCGTGTCCCCATTTTCCAGATGAGGGAACGGAGGCACAGAGAAGTGAGTTGACTTGCTCAAGGTCACACAGCAGACAAGTGGCAGAACCAGGGTTAGAATGCAGGTCCTCCTGATTCCCAGGCCCGTGCACTTTCCACTAGGCCTTGCTGCTTCTCCGTTTTCCACAAAGCTTTAGATTAACTGCTCCAGTAACTTAATCATCATCATCATCATCATCATCAATCGTATTTATTGAGCGCTTACTGTGTGCTGAGCACTGTACTAAGCGCTTGGGAAGTACAAGTTGGCAACATAAAGAGACAGTCCCTACCCAACAGTGGGCTAGACAGTAGTAACATTCATGTACTAGGCCAGTGGCTCAACCTTAAGAGGAAGAACCCACCTCAACCTTAAGAGGAAGGCTCTCTACCTTACAATGTAAAAAGCATTCACTTTCCCCATCTGTTTTATAGGTATGCATATTTCAGCCTATCCCTGGTGTTTAAAAGTGATGCCGCTGATGGTGAGATTGTCTCTCAATCTCACACACAAGTGGATTCAATCAGTCAGTGGTGTTTGAGTGCTTACTATGTGCAGAGCACTGTACTTAGCGCTTGGGAGAGTACAACACAACAGAATTAGCGGGCACGTTCCCTGTCCCTCATGGGGCTCACAATCTTAATCCCTATTTTACAGATGAGGGAACTGAGGCCCAGAGAATAATAATAATAATAATGGTATTTGTTAAGTGCTTACTGTATGCCAGGCATTGTTCTAATCGCTGGAGTAAATGCAAGATAATCAGGTTGGACACAGTCCGTGTCCCCATTTTCCAGATGAGGGAACGGAGGCACAGAGAAGTGAGTTGACCTGCTCAAGGTCTCACAGCAGACAAGTGGAAGAACCAGGATTAGAATGCAGGTCCTCCTGATTCCCAGGCCCGTGCACTTTCCACTAGGCCTTGCTGCTTCTCCGTTTTCCACAAAGCTTTAGATTAACTGCTCCAGTAACTTAATCATCATCATCATCATCATCAGTCGTATTTATTGAGCGCTTACTGTGTGCAGAGCACTGCACTAAGCGCTTGGGAAGTACAAGTTGGCAACATAAAGAGGCAGTCCCTACCCAACAGTGGGCTAGACAGTAGTAACATTCATGTACTAGGCCAGTGGCTCAACCTTAAGAGGAAGAACCCACCTCAACCTTAAGAGGAAGACTCTACCTTACAATGTAAAAAGCATTCACTTTCCCCATCTGTTTTATAGGTATGCATATTTCAACCTATCCCTGGTGTTTAAAAGTGATGCTGCTGATGGTGAGATTGTCTCTCAGTCTCACACACAAGTGGATTCAATCAGTCAGTGGTGTTTGAGTGCTTACTGTGTGCAGAGCACTGTACTAAGCGCTTGGGAGAGTACAACACAACAGAATTAGCGGGCACGTTCCCTGTCCCTCATGGGGCTCACAATCTTAATCCTTATTTTACAGATGAGGGAACTGAGGCCCAGAGAATAATAATAATAATAATGATGGTATTTGTTAAGTGCCTACTGTTAAGAGCCTACCGTCTAGATATCTCTTACTATTTACCGTATCTCCTTGCTGTTTAGGATGAGCATCAGCAAAGATGCTGTTGATGGACTCCCCTTTCTCTTGTCAACCAACCTAATTGGGGCTACCTACATTTCCCAGGATTTTAGGAATGTGAGCCCATTTTAGACTGTGAGCCCACTGTTGGGTAGGGACTGTCTCTATATGTTGCCAATTTGTACTTCCCAAGCGCTTAGTACAGTGCTCTGCACATAGTAAGCGCTCAATAAGTACGATTGATGATGATGATGATGAATGGGGGAAGGGGAAACATTCCTTTGCCAGCACAGGCCCTTGATTATTCTGTAGTGGTGGTTTATGCTAGGCCATCATTCATTCATTCATTCAATCTTATTTATTGAGCACTTACTGTACTGTACTAAGCACTGTACTAAGCGCTTGGGAAGTCCAAGTTGGCAACATATAGGGACGGTCCCTACCCAACAGTGGGCTCACAGTCTAGAAGGGTATTTGAGTAGTACAACATTGAGTATTACAACGTTACTCAAATCCTCACACACTCATCCGATCCCCCTGGGCAGAGCAGTAAGGCAGCCAGCAAGAAGTGCTGACGGAGTCTTGGGGCACAATATCAACCAAGGGCACGACCAAGATCCTGTGTCCTTGCCAATTTTTCGTAAGCCATTTGTTAAGTATTATTATTATTATTATTATTAAGTACGGCACTCAGGTTAGCTTTAGTTAGAAGCAGGAGGAGGGAGTCTTTACCTGCTTTTTTACGAAAACAATGGAAAAGTAAAGTCAAATAATCCCCAGGTAAACTAAATCAAAGCCCCCTCCTTCCCCACACAAAAAAAATCCCCCGAGCAGACATAAAGAAATCAAAATGAAATGGGAGGAAAGTAAGGATCTGTGTAATTACCTGAAGCAAAGCATTTCCACTGTGCCATGCAGCATTCCTTTCCCCTCCAACCCCACACCCCCCAGCCAGTTTATTTAGAAATGTAATCACCTGTTTCAAAGGGCTAGTTCCCTCCACCCATCCTAGTGAACAGGGGCTTTTCCCAGCCTGCATTCTGGAAAAAAAAAACAGCCCTAAGGGAGGAGAGGACCTAATAATAATAATAATAATAATAATAATAATAATAATAATAATAATAATAATAATAATGTCATTTGTTTAGCGCTTACTATGTGCAAAGCACTGTTCTAAGTGCTGGGGAGGATACAGGGTAAGCGGGTTGTCCCACATGGGGCTCACAGTCTTCATCCCCATTTTACAGATGAGGTAACTGAGGCCCAGAGAAGTGAAGTGACTTTCCCAAGGTCGCACAGCTGACAAGTGGCGGAGCCGGGATTAGAACCCATGACCTCTGACTCCGAAGCCCGTGCTCTTTCCACTGAGGCACGCTAGGAGCTATTAGATTCAGGATTCCATTTACTAGTAATGATGGCATTTGTTAAGTGCTTACTGTTGTGCAAACCGCTGTTCTAAGTGCTGAGGGGGATACAAGGTGATCAAGTTGTTCCGCGTGGGGCTCACAGTCTTAATCCCCATTTTACAGACGAGGTAGCTGAGGCTCAGAGAAATTGTGACTTGCCCAAGGTCACACAGCAGAGGAGGCGGAGCTGGGATTAGAACCCGTGACCTCCGGCTCCCAAGCCCGGGCTGTTTCTACTGAGCCACGCTGCCCTTGGACCTATTGAAATGGGCTGAATTTGAGCCGCGGATCTAGAGTGGAAAAAGTTTTAACTGGTATCTTTCACTAAAGAGGCTCAAATCGCCTTTTCCGTGGGTATCGAGGAGCTCGTGTTAAATTTGCACTCGGTGGAACTAGAAAGGCTTGGCAGCTTTTGAAATGAGTATTCTCTCCATTAAGATGGGCATCTGAAACAAGTCAGCCCCCCACTATGAAGGGTAATGCGGAGAACATGAACAGAAAGGCTCCAGTGACTTCATCATCATCATCATCAATCGTATTTATTGAGCGCTTACTATGTGCAGAGCACTGTACTAAGCGCTTGGGAAGTACAAACTGGCAACATATAGAGACAGTCCCTACCCAACAGTGGGCTCACAGTCTAAAAGGGGGAGACAGAGAACAAAACCAAATGTACTAACAAAATAATCAATCAATCAATCAATCGATCGTATTTATTGAGCGCTTACTATGTGCAGAGCACTGTACTAAGCGCTTGGGAAGTACAAATTGGCAACACACAGAGACAGTCCCTACCCAACAGTGGGCTCGCAGTCTAAAAGGGGGAGACAGAGAACAGAACCAAACATACCAACAAAATAAAATAAATAGGATAGAAATGTACAAGTAAAATAAATAAATAAATAAATAAATAAATAGAGTAATAACAGTGGGCTCACAGTCTAAAAGGGGAAGACAGAGAACAAAGCCAAACGTACCAACAAAATAAAATGAATAGAATAGATATGTACAAATAAAATAAATAAATAAATAGGGTAAAAAATATGTACAATATATTGTACATATATTTTACAGAGTGAAATATGTACTTCACTCTGTAAAAGCCGGTGCTTTCATTGTTCTCCCCTCCCTATCCCTCAACCGTTTTGACGGATGCACTGGATACCATTTTCATTCAAATAACACGCACACTTATTTGACATCAAGCATTCGTGGCGGAATTCAAAGGCAACCGGTTTCTGATGTACATATTTTTTACTCTATTTATTTATTTATTTATTTATTTCACTTGTACATTTCTATCCTATTTATTTTATTTTGTTGGTATGTTTGGTTCTGTTCTCTGTCTCCCCCTTTTAGACTGTGAGCCCACTGTTGGGTAGGGACTGTCTCTATGTGTTGCCAATTTGTACTTCCCAAGCGCTTAGTACAGTGCTCTGCACATAGTAAGCGCTCAATAAATACGATTGATTGATTGATTGATTGATGCTAGGGCCATCTTTTGAGGTCGTCAGGGGCCTCTGCTCATATTCACTCGAGAGTCCAAAGGCAAGTCACTTAACTTCTCCGTGCCTCAGTTACCTTATCTGTAAGATGGGGATTAAGCCTGTGAGCCCCCCATGGGACAACCTGATCACCTTGCTCCCTCCCCAGCACTTAGAACAGCACTTAGAATAAATGCCATCGTTATTATTATTATTAATAGTGATATTTGTTAAGCGCTTACTGTGGGAAACACTATCTTGCTGGGGTAGTTGCAACATAATCAGAACAGGCACGGTCCCCATCCCCCAGATCAGTCAGTCAATCATATTTATTGAGCACTTACTGTATGCAGAGCACTGTACTAAGCACTTGGGAGAGTACAGCAGAAATGTTCCCTGCCCGAAGCAGCATAGCTCGGTGGAAAGAGCGCGGGCTTTGGAGTCGGAGGTCATGGGTTCGAATCCTGACCCTGTCACATGTCTGCTGTGTGAACTTGGGCAAGTCACTTAACTTCCTTCCCCTCCCCCTCGTCCCCCTCTCCATCCCCCCCATCTTACCTCCTTCCCTTCCCCACAGCACATGTATATATGTTTGTACATATTTATTACTCTATTTATTTTACTTGTACATATCTATTCTATTTATTTTATTTTGTTGGTATGTTTGGTTTTGTTCTCCGTCTCCCCCTTTTAGACCGTGGGCCCACTGTTGGGTAGGGACTGTCTCTATATGTTGCCAACTTGTACTTCCCAAGCGCTTAGTACAGTGCTCTGCACACAGTGGGCGCTCAATAAATACGATTGATTGATTGATTAACTTCTCTGAGCCTGTTACCTCATCTGTCAAATGGGGATTAAGATTGGGAGCACCACGTGGGGCAACTTGATCCCCTCCCAGCGCTTAGAACAGTGCTGTGCACATAGTAAGCGCTTAACAAATGCCATCATGATATATTAGAAGGATCTGCAGCCTCAACCTCATCTTTTTACTGCAACTTTCTGTCCCCGCAAGTCCAGTGCTGTGCTCTGTAGGGTAGCTGCTTAACAAACACCGCCGCTGTTGATGGATGGACAGAAAGCTGGCCGAAATTCCAGTGTCCACCGGGTAGGAAAGAGAAAGCTATATATAGCCGGGCTATTCCGTAAAGCCGAAGAAGAAGTAACAAGATTGAGGAGTTTCTTTACGGTAGAGTACAGCAGACTGGACCCAAGCCTCATTTTAACGCGTCCTCCCAAAATGGGGGCTCTGAGCAATCAGGCTTTTATTTTCTGTCTCAGATCAATCAATCAATCAATCAATCAATCAATCGTATTTATTGAGCGCTTACTGTGTGCAGAGCACTGTACTAAGCACTTGGGAAGTACAAATTGGCAACACATAGAGACAGTCCCCACCCAACAGTGGGCTCACAGTCTAAAAGGGGGAAACAGAGAACAAAACCAAACATACCAACAAAATAAAATAAATAGGAAAGAAATGTACAAGTAAAATAAATAGAGTAATAAATATGTACAAACATCTATACATATATACAGGTGCTGTGGGGAAGGGAAGGAGGTAAGATGGGGGGATTGAGAGGGGGACGAGGGGGAGAGGAAGGAAGGGGCTCAGTCTGGGAAGGCCTCCTGGAGGAGGTGAGCTCTCAGCAGGGCCTTGAAGGGAGATAATAATAATAATGATGGCATTTGTTAAGTGCTTACTATGTGCAAAGCATGTTCTAAGTGCTGGGGAGGTACAATAATAATAATAATAATGATGGCATTTATTAAGCGCTTACTATGTGCAAAGCACTGTTCTAAGCACCGGGGAGGTTACAAGGGGATCAGGTTGTCCCACGTGGGGCTCACAGTCTTAGTCCCCAATTTACAGATGAGGGAACTGAGGCACAGAGAAGTTAAGTGGCTTGCCCAAGGTCACACAGCTGACAAGTGGCCAGAATTCAAACCCACGACCTCTGACTCCGAATCCCGCACTCTTTCCACTGAGCCACGCTGCTCCCCTAATTATTCTTATTATTTTGATGATGATGGTGTTTAAGCGCTTACTGTGTGTGAAGCACTGTTCTAAGTGCTGGGGGGTGGGGGGACACAAGGTGATCAGGTTGTCCCACGTGGGGCTCACACTCGTAACCCCCATTTTACAGATGAGGTAACTGAGGCACAGAGAAGTGAAGTGGCTTGCCCAAAGTCACACAGCTGGCAAGTGGTGGTGCCGGGATTAGAACCCATGACATCTCCCTTCAAGGCCCTACTGAGAGCTCACCTCCTCCAGGAGGCCTTCCCAGACTGAGCCCCTTCCTTCCTCTCCCCCTCGCCCCCCTCTCCATCCCCCCATCTTACCTCCTTCCCTTCCCCACACCACCTGTATATATGTATATATGTTTGTACATATTTATTACTCTATTTTACTTGTACATATCTATTCTATTTATTTTATTTTGTTAGTATATTTGGTTTTGTTCTCTGCCTCCCCCTTTTAGACTGTGAGCCCACTGTTGGGTAGGGACTGTCACTATGTGGTGCCAACTTGTACTTCCCAAGCGCTTAGTACAGAGCTCTGCACACAGTAAGCGCTCAATAAATACGATTGATGATGATGCAGCGCCAAGGAAAAAACAGTTTCAGTACTTCTTGAATAGGGTATTAAGACCGTTTTGTTGCTGATTTAGGAAGTGGTGGCATCTCAAAGGTGGCCCCAAAAATGCTTTTCAGAAGCCTTTATCAGTTATTCCCATTTGCAATTGTGAATTTGTAATTCTACACAAACGGGAAGAGAGATGTCGGGTAATTGGGAGGCGGGGGCAGTGGTAGCTTTGCATCCAAACAGTTCCACTTTGCCTGGCAGGGAGGCAAAGTGGAAAGGCTTAACTGTGGGGAATGGGCGGTCTTCCTGCCCACCTACTTTAGCCAGATCTGCTTAATCAATCAATCAATCAATCAATCGTATTTATTGAGCGCTTACTATGTGCAGAGCACATATGTGCTTAAGACACTTGGATCTAGTAGTTGAGCCAAGACAATAAACAGGAGGCTTGCAGTCTTTTTATTTTCTTAGTATGTTCGGTTTTGTTCTCTGTCTCCCCCTTTTAGACTGTGAGCCCACTGCTGGGTAGGGACTGTCTCTATAAGTTGCCAACTTGGACTTCCCAAGCGCTTAGTACAGTGCTCTGCACACAGTAAGCGCTTAATAAATGCCATCGTTATTATTATTGTATCTCCCCAGCACTTAGAACATGCTTTGCACATAGTGAGCACTTAACAAATGCCATCATTATTATTATTATTATTATGCTGCAGATGCTGCTGCTTCTCTATCTATATACATAGGAGATATAATAAGTGATGATGGTATTTGTTAAGTGCTTACTATGTGCCAAGCACTGTTCTAAGCACAAGGGTAGACAGGATAATCAGGTTGTCCCACATGGGGCTCACAGTCTTCATCCCCATTTTACAGGTGAGGTAACTGAGGCGCAGAGAAGTTAAGTGACTTGCCCAAGGTCACACAGCAGACAAGTGGCGGAGGTGGGATTAGAACCCACGCCCTCTGACTTCCAGGCCCGCACTCTATCCACTAAGCCACGCTGCTTCATAGTATTTGTTAAACGCTTCCTGTGTGCCAAGCACTGTTCTAAGCGCTGGTAGATACAAGGTTATCAGGTTGTCCCATGTAGGGCTCACGGTCTTAATCCCCATTTTCAGATGAAGAAACTGAGGCACCGAGAAGTTAAGTGACTTGCCCAAAGTCACACAGCAGACAAGTGGAGGCCTTCCCAGACTGAGCCCCTTCCTTCCTCTCCCCCTCGTCCCCCTCTCCATCCCCCCCATCTTACCTCCTTCCCTTCCCCACACCACCTGTATACATGTATATATGTTTGTCCATATTTATTACTCTATTTATTTATTTTAGACTGTGAGCCCTCTGTTGGGTAGGGACTGTCTCTGTATGTTGCCAATTTGTACTTCCCAAGCGCTTAGTACAGTGCTCTGCACATAGTAAGTGCTCAATAAATACGATTGATGATGATGATGATGATGATTTATTTATTTTACTTGTACATATCTATTCTATTTATTTTATTTTGTTAGTATATGTGGTTTTGTTCTCTGTCTCCCCCTTTTAGACTGCGAGCCCACTGCTGGGTAGGGACTGTCTCTATGTGTTGCCAACTTGTACTGCCCAAGCGCTTAGTACAGTGCTCTGCACACAGTAAGCGCTCCATAAATACGATTGATGATGATGATCTGGCTCCAAAGCCCATGCTCTTTTCACTGAGCCACGCTGTTGTCTGCTTGTGGATCGGATAATGGTGTATCTTTGTGTTGCTGCTGTTCTTTGGTCTCTGTTTAAACAGATGCCCTTTCTGAGCTAGTCCGAGTGTCAAACTGAGTGATGCTGTACTGAACGGGTGAAGGCCCAGTGGGAGGTGACCACAGATGGACCCCTTTTTCCTATCAGCTGTTAGGCCCAGGGGTAATCAATCAATCAATCAATCAATCGTATTTATTGAGCACTTACTATGTGCAGAGCACTGTACTAAGCGCTTGGGAAGTACAAATTGGCAACACATAGAGACAGTCCCTACCCAACAGTGGGCTCACAGTCTAAAAGGGGGAGACAGAGAACAGAACCAAACATACCAACAAAATAAAATAAATAGGATAGAAATGTACAAGTAAGATAAATAGAGTAATAAATATGTACAACCATATATACATATATACAGGTGCTGTGGGGAAGGGAAGGAGGTAAGATGGGGGGATGGAGGGGGGGGGCGAGGGGGAGAGGAAGGAAGGGGCTCAGTCTGGGAAGGCCTCCTGGAGGAGGTGAGCTCTCAGCAGGGCCTTGAAGGGAGGAAGAGAGCTAGCTTGGCGGAGGGGCAGAGGGATTGGGGGCATTCCAGGCCCGGGGGATCATCATCATCATCATCAATCGTATTTATTGAGCGCTTACTATGTGCAGAGCACTGTACTAAGCGCTTGGGAAGTACAAATTGGCAACATATAAAGACAGTCCCTACCCAACAGTGGGCTCACAGTCTAAAAGGGGGAGACAGAGAACAAAACCAAACATACTAACAAAATAAAATAAATAGAATAGATATGTACAAACAAAATAAATAAATAAATAAATAAATAGAGTAAAAATATGTACAAACATATGTACATATATACAGGTGCTGTGGGGAAGGGAAGGAGGTAAGATGGGGGGGATGGAGAGGGGGACGAGGGGGAGAGGAAGGAAGGGGCTCAGTCTGGGAAGGCTTCCTGGAGGAGGTGAGCTCTCAGCAGGGCCTTGAAGGGAGGGGGATGACGGCGGGAGAGGCGAGAACGAGGTACGGTGAGGAGATTAGCGGTAATCCAGTGAGAAAGGGTGCGGGCCATCATCACCCGGACAGAAAGTGCTCAAGCATGTGTTCTCCAGCCCGTAGGCCGTCCCTTTTTCCCCCCGTAGTTGTAGCATCTGCTCCGTTCAGCGGGAAAGAATACACCGGCGGGAATTTGGCCAGGTTCCTGGATTAGCCTCGGCTCCCAATCCAAGAAGAAGGTGGCGACGGCCAAGGAAGGAACGGTGAAATCCTGAAAATGCCGAAGAAATGGCCGACGGAAGTGTCCAGCCCGGTGGTAGCGAGGACCGGTTGAGGCCTCCCGGGCCAACTGCCTAGCCACGGTCCTCTTGGCTCAGTGGAAAGAGCCTGAGCTTTGGCGTCGGAGGTCACGGGTTCAAATCCCAGCTCCGCCGCTTGTCAGCTGTGTGACTTTGGGCAAGTCACTTCTCTGGGCCTCAGTGGCCTCATCTGTAAAATGGGGATCATCAGCATCGTCAGTCGTATTTATTGAGCGCTTACCGTGTGCAGAGCGCTGTACGAAGCGCTTGGGAAGTACAAATTGGCAACATCATCATCAATCGTATTTATTGAGCGCTTACTGCGTGCAGAGCACTGTACGAAGCGCTTGGGAAGTACAAATTGGCAACATCATCATCAATCGTATTTATTGAGCGCTTACTGCGTGCAGAGCACTGTACGAAGCGCTTGGGAAGTACAGATTGGCAACATCATCATCAATCGTATTTATTGAGCGCTTACTGTGTGCAGAGCACTGTACGAAGCGCTTGGGAAGTACAAATTGGCAACATTATATTATCAATCGTATTGAGCGCTTACTATGTGCAGAGCACTGTACCAAGCGCTTGGGAAGTACAAGCTGGCAACATATAGAGACAGTCCCTACCCAACAGTGGGCTCACAGTCTAAGAGGGGGAGACAGAGAACAAAACCAAACATACTAACAAAATAAAATAAATAGAATAGATATGTACAAATAAAATAAATAAATAAATAGAGTAAAAAATACGTACAAACATATATACATGTATACAGGTGCTGTGGGGAAGGGAAGGAGGTAAGATGGGGGGGATGGAGAGGGGGATGAGGGGAAGAGGAAGGAAGGGGCTCAGTCTGGGAAGGCCTATATAGAGACAGTCCCTACCCAACAGTGGGCTCACGGTCTAAAAGAAAAATAATGGCATTTATTAAGCGCTTACTATGTGCAAAGCACTGTTCTAAGCACTGGGGAGGTTACAAGGTGATCAGGTTGTCCCACGGTGGGGCTCACCGTCTTCATCCCCATTTTACAGAGGAGGCACAGAGAAGTGAAGTGACTTGCCCAAAGTCACACAGCAGACATGTGGCGGAGCCGGGATTCGAACCCATGGCCTCTGACTCCAAAGCCCGGGCTCTTTCCACTGAGCCACGCTGCTGAAGACTGGGAGTCCCACGTGGGACAACCTGATCACCTTGTAACCTCCCCAGCGCTTCGAAGTGCTTTGCACATAGTAAGCGCTTCATAAATGCCATTATTCATTCATTCATTCATTCAATCGTATTTATTGAGCGCTTACTGTGTGCAGAGCACTGTACTAAGCGCTTGGGAAGTCCAAGTTGGCAACATATAGAGACGGTCCCTACCCAGCAGCGGGCTCACAGTCTAGAAGGGGGAGACAGAGAACAAAACCAAACATACTAACAAAATAAAATAAATATGTACAAATAAAATAGAGTAATAAATACGTACAAATATATATACAGGTGCTATGGGGAAGGGAAGGGGGGGATTCATTCAATCGTATTTATTGAGCGCTTACTTCAAATCCCGGCTCCGCCAATTGTCAGCTGTGTGAATTTGGGCGAGTCACTTAACTTCTCTGTGCCTCAGTCACCTCATCTGTAAAATGGGGATGAAGAATGTGAGCCCCACGTGGGACAACCTGATCACCTTGTAACCTCCCCAGCGCTTAGAACAGTGCTTGGCACATAGTAAGCGCTTAATAAATGCCATTATTATTATTATTAAGTAGGAGGGAGGACAGGTACTGAGCATTCCTGTTCCACATGGGGCTCGCAGTCTAAGTAGCCGTAGTAAGCAGCTGAGAAGCAGCGTGGCTCAGTGGAAAGAGCACGGGTTTTGGAGTCAGAGGTCATGGGTTCAAATCCCAGCTCCGCCAATTGTCAGCTGTGTGACTTTGGGCGAGTCACTTAACTTCTCGGTGCCTCAGTCACCTCATCTGTAAAATGGGGATGAAGACTGTGAGCCCCACGTGGGACAACCTGATCGTCTTGGAACCTCCCCAGCGCTTAGAACAGTGCTTTGCACATAGTAAGCACTTAATAAATGCCATAATTATTATTATTAAGTAGGAGTAACCTCGTGCTTAGAACAGTGCTTTGCACATAGTAAGCGCTTAATAAATGCCATTATTATTATTATTAAGTAGGAGGGAGGACAGGTACTGAATCCCCATTGTACAATTGAGGAAACTGAGGCCCAGAGAATTTCATAGACTGGCCCAAGCTCACACCGCGTATGAGGGGGAGCCAGGATTAGAACTCAGGTCCTCTGACTTCTGGACCTGTGTTGTTTTAACTAGGCCACACTGCTTCAGGGAAAAGTTGTAGGCTCCGTGGTCAAGGTGTTGTTGGCCAACTGTATTGGCAGCATCATACTAGGCCCGTACAAAATCAATCGTATTTATTGAGCGCTTACTGTGTGCAGAGCACTGTACTAAGCGCTTGGGAAGTACAAGTTGGCAACATAAGTCAAGGGAACAATTCCGGCCCTTGAAAAATTAGTTCACAAGAAAGAAGAGAAGCAGTGCGGCTTAGTGGTAAGAACACAGGCTTGGGAGTCAGAGGTCATGTGTTCTAATCCCGGCTCCACCACTTGTCAGCTGTGTGACTTCAGGCAAGTCACTTAACTTCTCTGGGCTTGAGTTACCTCATCCGTAAAACGGGGATGAAGACTGTGAGCCCCCCGTGGGACAACCTGATCGTCTTGTAACCCCTCCAGTGCTTAGAACAGTGTTTGGCACATAGTAAGCGCTTAACAAATACCATAATTATTATAAGAGGCCCAAACATAAATAGTTCTTAACTGATTTAAAAGCAGGGTAATCATTTAATCTAAAATAGACTTTTAACAACAATGAAGTTGGAAGTAGGGACCAGTAATTCATTTTAAGCCTAAAATCATAAGGAATTGGGGTTGGCTTGGCAGCTGAAAATAATACGAGATTATAAAGCTTTGTACAGTAGCAAGGCAGACAACTTTTTTTTGTTCCTGTTTTTTGTTTTAGATTTATTAAATTTTAACCTGTTCCTTTCTGAGGGGTTTTATTAATTTGGAGAAAAGCTCTTGGTAATAATAATGAATGGTATTTGTTAAGCGCTTACTATCATCATCATCATCATCAATCGTATTTATTGAGCGCTTACTGTGTGCAGAGCACTGTACTAAGCGCTTGGGAAGTACAAGTTGGCAACATATAGAGACAGACAAGCAGTGTTCAAAAGCCCCTTAGCAGCTTTTTGCACTAACTGAAAATTCCATTTTTGAAGGTGCTTTTTTATGCTAAAGTTGAATGTGGTGATCAATAGTTGATGATGTTTGCGTTAGTTAAAAAAAATACTTTGAGCTCAAAAAAATAACGTCTGGCTATAGTAGAAATGCAGAGATTAAGTGGACCGTAGGTGGGAATTGGTCAGAGCACTAAGAATGGGCATCAGGAAAAGTCATCATGTAACTTCTCCCTTTTAGTGGCCTAGTGGAACTGGCAAGGGCCTGGGGGGTCAGAGGATCTGGGTTCTAATCCTGCTCCACACTTACCTGCTCTGTGACTTTGGGCAAGGCACATAACTTCTCTGTGCTTCAGTTCCTTCATCCGCAGAATGGGGATTTAATACCTGTTCTTCCTCCTACTTCAGACTGTGAGCCCATGTGAGATCATCTTGTATCTACCCCAGCACTTAGAACAGAGGTTGGCACATAGTAAGTGCTTAACAAATGACCCGTTTAGTGAATGTGTTGGGTTAGCGCTTGCAACTGCATTGTCTATTACATTTAGAAGGTAAAAAGCTGATTTCAGCAAGTGAATATCAATTGTAAATCAAGCTCAGTCGCTTTGGGGTTTTTAAAAGGAAGATAGAGTCCTTTATCTTGACTGAAACCCCTTTGTGGAATTAATGTGCAGCCCAAGTCTTTAATAGACTGTTTTGTTCCTTCATTCTTAAATGCTGAATAAATATATTCTATTGTTCTCATGGCATATTCACCCTCAAATAACCTTTTGGTAAATCGCGCTTCAATATTTACCATATTTCCGCTGTCTCGTTCACCCCACATATCCAATCCGTCACCAAACCCTGCCGGTCTCACCCCCGCCCCATCGCCAAGATCCGCCCTTTCCTCTCCCTCCAAACCGCTACCTTTCTGGTTCAATCTCTCATCCTCTCCCAACTGGACTGCTTTCTTTTCTACTTAGTCTTGGCTTAAACAATCCAATACATTTTTACCTTCAAGACTTCCTTTTCCGAAAGTCTCTGACTTAGAGAAGCAGCGTGGCGGTAGTGGCTAGAGCACGGGCCCGGGAATCAGAACGCCGTGGATTCTAATCCCGGCTCCGCCACTTGTCCGCTGGGTGACCGTGGGCAAGTTACTTCCCTTTTCTGGGCCTCAGTTACCTCATCTGTACAATGGGGATTGAGACAGCCCTATATGGAACAGCGACTGGGTCCAACTCGATTTGCTTGTATCTGCCCCAGCGCTTAGTATAGTGCCTGGCACAAAGTAAGCACTTAACAAATACCATCCCAGCGCTTAGTACAGGGCCTGGCGAGAAATACTTGCTGGTTCAGTCTCTCATCCTATCCCAACTAGATTACTGCATCAGCCTCCTCTCTGATCTCCCAACCTCTTGTCTCTCCCCACTTCAGTCTATACTTCACGCTGCTGCCCGGATCATCTCTGTGCAGAAACGCTCTGGGCATGTTACTCCCCTCTTCAAAAATCTCCAGTGGCTGCCTGTCAACCTACAAATCAGGCAAAAACTCCTCACTCTCGGCTTCAAGGCCGTCCATCACCTCGCCCCCTCCTACCTCACCTCCCTTCTCTCCTTCTCCAGCCCCTCCCGCACCCTCCGCTCCTCCGCCGCTAATCTCCTCCCCGTACCTCATTCTCGCCTGTCCCGCCGTCGACCCCCGGCCCCCGTCATCCCCCTGGCCTGGAATGATAATAATGGCATTTCTTAAGCGCTTACTATGTGCAAAGCACTGTTCTAAGCGCTGGGGAGGTTACAAGGCGATCAGGTTGGCCCACGGGGGGCTCACAGTCTTAATCCTCATTTTACAGATGAGGGAACTGAGGCACAGAGAAATGAAGTGACTTGCCCAAAGTCACACGGCTGACAGTTGGCGGAGCCGGGATTTGAACCCATGACCTCTGACTCCAAAGCCCGGGCTCTTTCCACCGAGCCACGCTGCTTCTAAGCGTGGAATGCCCTCCCTCTGCCCATCCGCCAAGCTAGCTCTCATCCTCCCTTCAAAGCCCTACTGAGAGCTCACCTCCTCCAGGAGGCCTTCCCAGACTGAGCCCCCTTTTTCCTCTCCTCCTCCCCGCCCTCCCTCCTTCCCCTCCCCACAGCCCTTGTATATATATATATTTGTACAGATTTATTACTCTATTTTAGTTGTACATATTCACTATTCTATTTATTTTGTTAATGATGGGCATATAGCTTTAATTCTATTTGTTCTGACGCTTTTGACACCTGTCCACATGGTTTGTTTTGTTGTCCTGTCTCCCCCTTCTAGACTGTGAGCCCGTTGTTGGGTAGGGACCGTCTCTGTATGTTGCTGCCTTGTACTTCCCAAGCGCTTAGTACAGCGCTCTGCACACAGTAGGCGCTCAGTAAATCCGATTGAATGAATGGATCATCATCAATCGTAGTTGTTGAGCGCTTACTATGTGCAGAGCACTGGACTGAGCGCTTAATGAATGAATGAACTGTAGCACTCTACAAATAAATAATGAATACGATTGAATAATTAAATAATTAATAATAATAATAATCATAATATAATAATAATTAAATAATAAATGCGATTGAATGAATGAATCATCCTCAATCGTATTTATTGAGCGCTTACTATGTGCAGAGCACTGTACTAAGCACTTAATGAATGAACTGCAGCACTCTACAAATAAATGATAAATACAATTGAATAATTAAATAATAATTAATTAATTATAACATAATAATAATTAAATAATGAATGTGATTGAATGAATGAATCATCATCAATCGTAGTTATTGAGCGCTTACTATGTGCAGAGCACTGTACTGAGCGCTTAATGAATGAATGAACTGTAGCACCCTACAAATAAATAACAAATACGATTGAATAATTAAATAATAATAATAATATCATAATAATTAATTAAATAATAAATGCGATTGAATGAATGAATCATCATCAGTCGTAGTTATTGAGCGCTTACTGTGTGCAGAGCACTGTACTAAGTGCTTCATGAATGAATGAACTGTAGCACTCTACAAATAAATAATAAATACGATTGAATAATTAAATAATAATTAATTAATAATAATATCAAAATAATTAAATAATGAATACGATTGAATGAATGAATCATCAATCGTAGTTATTGAGCGCTTACTATGTGCAGAGCACTGTACTAAGCGCTTCATGAATGAGTGAACTGTAGCACTCTACAAATAAATAATAAATACGATTGAATAATTAAATAATAATTAATTAATAATAATATAATAATTATTATTAAATAATAAATGCGATTGAATGAATGAATCATCCTCAATCGTATTTATTGAGCGCTTACTATGTGCAGAGCACTGTACTAAGCGCTTCATGAATGAATGCACTGTAGCACTCTACAAATAAATAATAAATACGGTTGAATAATTAATTAATAATAATAATATAATGATAATTAAATAATAAATACGATTGAATGATTAATTAATAATAATAATATAATGCTAATTAAATAATAAATACGATTGAGTGAATGAATCATCCTCAATCGTCTTTATTGAGCGCTTACTATGTGCAGAGCACTGTACTGAGCGCTTAATGAATGAATGAACTGTGGCACTCTGTAAACAAAGGCTGTGAGACATGAAACCAGTGACTTTTTTTTCCCTCCTCCCAGGAGTGGCCGCTTTTCCTGCGAACCGGCTGGAGGCCTCACTTCTTTGGCTGAGCCCCCCAAAGGACCGGGATTTGGGATTCAAGCGGGGCTCTGAGTAACTGTGGTATTTGTTAAGTGTAAAAGCTCGTTACCGGTGAAAACATCTCCCAGTACACTTAATAAAACATATTTACCCACCTCCATCTAGATCAGTAGTGTGCTTCCTCGGGTCCCTGGCAAAAAGCACGGCGGAGTGGGCAGGGCGCGGGCCTGGGAATCAGAAGGTCCCGGGTTCTAATTCCGCCTCTGCCACCTGCCTGCTGTGTGACTTTGGGCAAGTCACTTAATTTCTCTGTGCCTCAGTTACCTCAGACTGTGAGCCCACTGTTGGGTAGGGGCTGTCTCTGTATGTTGCCAATTTGTACTTCCCAAGCGCTTAGTACAGTGCTCTGCACATAGTAAGCGCTCAATAAATACGATTGATGATGATGATGATGATCTGTAAAATGGGGGTTGACTGTGAGCCCCAGGTGGGACAACCTGATTACCTTGTATCTGCCCCAGTGCTTAGAACAGTGCTTGGCACATAGTAAGCGCTTAACAAGTACCACAATTATCATTTATTTTACTTGTACATATCTAGTCTATTTTATTTTGTTAGTATGTTTTGGTTTTGTTCTCTGTCTCCCCCTTTTTAGACTGTGAGCCCGCTGTTGGGTAGGGACTGTCTATATGTTGCCAACTTGTACTTCCCAAGCGCTTAGTACAGTGCTCTGCACACAGTAAGCGCTCAATACGATTGATTGATTGATTGATAATAATAATTGCATTTATTTAGCTCTTACTATGGGCAAAGCACTGTTCTAAGCACTGGGGAGGTTACAAGGTGATCAGGTTGTCCCATGGGGGGCTCACAGTCTTCATCCCCATTTTACAGAGGCACTGAGGCCCAGAGAAGTTAAGTGACTTGCCCCAAGTCACACAGCTGACGATTGGCGGAGGCGGGATTCGAACCCATGACCTCTGACTCCAAGCCCGGGCTCCTTCCACTGATCCACGCTGCTTCTCCAATTATTACCCGCCAATCTCCCCAAATCAGATTAGTGTTTCGAACCGGCTGGGGTTCTCTACCCAATTTGGCCTTTCGTACTTGCCGGGGGAGAAAGCCATCAACTCCGGCCCTCCCTAGCCAGGTTGTCCGTCTTGTTTTGTTGTCCGTCTCCCCCTTCTAGACCGTGAGCCCCTCGTTGGGCAGGGACCATTTCTATATGTTACCGACTTGTACTTCCCAAGCGCTTAGTACAGTGCTCTGCACACAGTAAGTGCTCAATAAATACGATTGATTGATTGATGATTGAATAAATACGAATGAATGAATGAATGAATGTGGGGGTTGAAAGAGAAAGCAGAGTCAATGCCAAAGTTACGGATTTGGGAGACAGAAACACTACATAAATACTTAAAAAACCCTACCTGATTTAACCATATAATCCCAGAATGAGCCCCCTCCTTCCTCTTCCCCTCGTCCCCCTCCCCATCCCCCCCGCCTTATCTCTTTCCCCTCCCCGCAGCACCTGTATAGATGTATATATGTTTGTACGTATTTATTACTCCATTTATTTATTTTACTTGTACGTATTTATTCTACTTATTTTATTTTGTTCATATCATCATCATCATCAATCGTATTTATTGAGCGCTTACTATGTGCAGAGCACTGTACTAAGCGCTTGGGAAGTACAAATTGGCAACATACAGAGACAGTCCCTACCCAACAGTGGGCTCACAGTCTAAAAGAGTCTAATATGTTTTGTTTTGTTGTCCGTCTCCCCCTTCTAGACTGTGAGCCCGCTGTTGGGCAGGGACCGCCTCTATATGTTGCCAACTTGTACTTCCCAAGCGCTTAGTACAGTGCTCTGCACACAGTAAGCGCTCAATAAATACGATTGAATGAAATGAATGAATCTCACGTTCCTAACTTCAGTGATTTAAATAGTTGACACCATTTTTCGTATCCCTATGTGTGAAGTGACCAATTATTTTGCTTCTCCCCCGTACCAGGCTTTGGTTATTTAGGATCTCCACCGGAGAGTAAATAAAGTGAAATTCATAGCGGTTTGGCTACTTGGGGCTTCTGGTAAAAAGGGCTGGAAGGCTCTAGATGGAAATGAGATCGAGGGATCGTCAATGGATTTTCTTTACTCAAGCTCTCCTTGTCGCTCCTATTATCCCAGATAACTGGAGTTAGTGGAAACCCTGCCAGATCTATTTTCCTGATTTCTCCAGGCACTCGGTAGAATGGAAAGACGTACTGAAAACACACTTAGAGGTATATGAGGATAGCATTAACAAGCCAGCTACTATAAAAAGAGGGAGAGAGCAAACAGCTCTTCATTGTGCTCTTTGGTCAATCAATCAATCAATCAATCAATCGTATTTATTGAGCGCTTGGGAAGTACAAGCTGGCAACATATAGAGACAGTCCCTACCCAACAGCGGGCTCACAGTCTAAAAGGGGGAGACAGAGAACAAAACCAAACAGACTAACAAAATAAAATAAATAGAATAGATATGTACAAGTAAAATAAATAGAGTAATAAATATGTACAAACATATATACAGGTGCTGTGGGGAAGGGAAGGAGGTAAGATGGGATGGAGAGGGGGACGAGGGGGAGATGAATCAATCAATCAATCAATCGTATTTATTGAGTGCTTACTGTGTGTGCTCTGCACATAGTAAGCGCTCAATAAATACGATTGATGATGTGTGCAGAGTACTGTACTAAGCACTTGGGAAGTACAAGTTGGCAACATATAGAGACAGTCCCTACCCAACAGCGGGCTCACAGTCTAAAAGGGGGAGACAGAGAACAAAACCAAACATACTAACAAAATAAAATAAATAGAATAGATATGTACAAGTAAAATAAATAAATAGAGTAATAAATATGTCCAAACATATATACAGGTGCTGTGGGGAAGGGAAGGAGGTAAGATGGGGGGATGGAGAGGGGGACGAGGGGGAGACGAATCAATCAATCAATCATATTTATTGAGTGCTTACTGTGTGCAGAGTACTGTACTAAGCGCTTGGGAAGTACAAGTTGGCAACATCTAGAGACAGTCCCTACCCAACAGCGGGCTCACAGTCTAAAAGGGGGAGACAGAGAACAAAACCAAACATACTAACAAAATAAAATAAATAGAATAGATATGTACAAGTAAAATAAATAAAAGAGTAATAAATATGTACAAACATATATACTGGTGCTGTGGGGAAGGGAAGGAGGTAAGATGGGGGGGATGGAGAGGGGGACGAGGGGGAGACGAATCAATCAATCGTATTTATTGAGCTTGGGAAGTACAAGTTGGCAACATCTAGAGACAGTCCCTACCCAACAGTGGGCTCACAGTCTAGAAGGGGGAGACAGAGAACAAAACCAAACATACTAACAAAATAAAATAAATAGAATAGATATGTACAAGTAAAATAAATAAATAAATAGAGTAATAAATATGTACAAACATATATACAGGTGCTGTGGGGAAGGGAAGGAGGTAAGATGGGGGGATGGAGAGGGACGAGGGGGAGATCAATCAATCAATCAATCAATCATATTTATTGAGCGCTTACTGTGTGCAGAGTACTGTACTAAGCGCTTGGGAAGTACAAGTTGGCAACATATACAGTCCCTATCCAACAGTGGGCTCACAGTCTAAAAGGGAGAGACGGAGAATAGATCCAAACATACTAACAAAATAGAATAGATATGTACAAGTAAAATAAATAAATAGAGTAATAAATATCTACAAACAAATATACATATATACAGGTGCTGTGGGGAAGGGAAGGAGGTAAGATGGGGGGATGGAGAGGGGGACGACGGGGAGAGGAAGGAAGGGGCTCAGTCTGGGAAGGCCTCCTGGAGGAGGTGAGCTCTCGGTAGGGCCTTGAAGGGCGGAAGAGAGCGAGCTTGGCGGATCAATCAATCAGTCAAATCAATCAACCACTAAACCAATTAATCAACGGTATTTCTTGCCTGCTTACTGTGTGCAGTGCACTGTACTAAGCACTGGGAGAGTGCAATACAATACAGTTCCCGACACGTGCCTTTATCAGGCCAATTCTGGTACTTCTGAAACCTCCAATTTAACCTCGCGCACTGAATACAATTAACTCAAGCAGCAGTGTGGTCTAGTGGATAGAGCACGGGCTTGGGAGTCAGAGGACCTGGGTTCAAATCCTGCTCTTCCCCTTGTCTGTTGTGTGTCCTTGGACAAGTCTCTTACCTCCTCTGTGCCTCAATTACCTAATCTGTAAAATGGAGATTAAGGTTGTGAGCCCCACGTGGGACATGGGCTATGTCCACCCTGATTCATTCATTCATTCAATCGTTTTATTGGGTGCTTACTGAGGGCAGAGCACTGTACTATGCGCTTGGAAAAGTACATCCTGTGAAATCTGTGAAGCCAAGGTTGGATAGCGTGTTGAGGAGAAGGGGGTGGTCCACAGTGTCGAAAGCTCACAGGGGGCTCCCAGTCTTAATCCCCATTTTACAGATGAGGTAACTGAGGCACAGAGAAGTTAAGTGACTTGCCCAAAGTCACACAGCTGACAATTGGCGGAGCGGGATTTGAACCCATGACCTCTGACTACAAAGCCTGTGCTCTTTCCACTGAGCCACGCTGCTTCTACACACTCTGCACACAGTAAGTGCTCAATAAATACGATTGAATGAATGAATGATTATTTTCTGTGCCTGTTACCTCATCTGTAAAATCAGGATTAATGTGAGCCCCCCTCGTGGGACATGATCACCTCATAACCTCCCCAGCACTTAACACAGTGCTTTGCATATAATAAGCGCTTAATAAATGCCATCATTATTATTATTATTCTCTGTGCCTCAGTTACCTCATCTGTAAAATAGGGATTAAAAATGTGACCCCCCGTGGGATAACCTGAATACCTGGTAACCACCCCAACGTTTAGAACAAGGCTTTGCACACAGTAAGTGCTTAATAAATGCCATTATTATTATTATTATTCTCTGTGCCCAGTTACCTCATCTGTAAAATGGGGATTCAAACTGTGAGCCCTCCATGGGACAAGCTGATCACCTCGTAACCTCCCCAACGCTTAGAACAGTGCTTTGCACACAGTAAACGCTTCTAGACTGTGAGCCCGTTGTTGGGTAGGGACCGTCTCTATATGTTGCCAACTTGTACTTCCCAAGCGCTTAGTACAGTGCTCTGCACACAGTAATTGCTCAATATATACGATTGAATGAATTATCATTCTCTCTGCCTCAGCTACCTCGTCTGTAAAATGGGGATTAAAACTGTGAGCCCCCCGTGGGGCAACCTGATCACCTCGTAACCTCCCCAATAATAATAATTGGCATTTGTTAAGCGCTTACTATGTGCAAAGCACTGTTCTAAGCGCTGGGGAGGATACAGGGTGATCAGGTTGTCCCATGTGGGGCTCACAGTCTTAATCCCCGTTTTACAGATGAGGTAACTGAGGCCCAGAGAAGTTAAGTGACTTGCCCAAGATCACACAGCAGACATGGGGTGGAGTCAGAATTCGAACCCATGACCTCTGACTCCAAAGCCCGTGCTCTTTCCACTGAGCCACGCTGCTTCCCCAACGCTTGGAACAGTGCTTTGCACATAGTTAGTGCTTAATAAATGCCATCATTATTATTATTATTTGTCTCTGTGCCTCAGTTACCTCATCTGTAAAATGGGGATTAAAACTGTGAGCCCCCGCCGTGGGACAAACTGAACACCTCGTAACCTCCCCAACGCTTAGAACAGTGCTTTGCACGCAGTAAGCGTTTAATAAGTGCCATCATCAATCGTATTTATTGAGCGCTTACTATGTGCAGAGCACTGTACGAAGCGCTTGGGAAGTACAAATTGGCAACATATAGAGACAGTCCCTACCCAACAGTGGGCTCACAGTCTAAAAGTCATTATTATTATTATTATTATTCTCTGTGCCTCAGCTCATCTGTAAAATGGGGATTAAAACTGTGAGCCCCCTGTGGGACAAGCTGATCACCTTGTAACCTCCCCCATGCTTAGAACAGTGTTTTGCACACAGTTAGCACTTAATAAATGCCATCATTGTTGTTATTATTATTATTATTATTATTATTATTATTATTATTATTATTATTGTGTCGTGTCCCGTCCCGCCTTGTGGAGGCCAGGCCTCTCTTTCCTTCTAGACTGTGAGCCCGCTGTTGGGTAGTGACCGCCTCTATATGTTGCCAACTTGTACTTCCCAAGCGCTTAGTACAGTGCTCTGCACACAGTAAGCGCTCAATAAATACGATTGATGATGATCATTGTTATTATTATTATTATTATTACTGTGTCGTGTCCCGTCCCACCTCGTGGAGGCCAGGCCTCTCTTTCCTTCTAGACTGTGAGCCCGCTGTTGGGTAGCAACCGCCTCTATATGTTGCTAACTTGTACTTCCCAAGCACTTAGTACAGTGCTCTGCACACAGTAAGCGCTCAATAAATACGATTGATGATGATCATTGTTATTATTATTATTATTATTACTGTGTTGTGTCCCGTCCCGCCTCGTGGAGGCCAGGCCTCTCTTTCCTTCTAGACTGTGAACCCACTGTTGGGTAGGGACCATCTCTATATGTTGCCAACTTGTACTTCCCAAGCGCTTAGTACAGTGCTCTGCACACAGTAAGCACTCAATAAATACGATTGATGATTATCATTGTTATTATTATATTATTATTATTGTGTCGTGTCCCGTCCCGCCTCGTGGAAGCCAGGCCTCTCTTTCTTTCTAGACTGTGAACCCGCTGTTGGGTAGGGACCGTCTCTATATGTTGCCAACTTGTACTTCCCAAGCGCTTAGTACAGTGCTCTGCACACAGTAAGCGCTCAATAAATACGATTGATGATGATCATTGTTATTATTATATTATTATTATTGTGTCGTGTCTCGTCCCGCCTCGTGGAAGCCAGGCCTCTCTTTCTTTCTAGACTGTGAACCCACTGTTGGGTAGGGACTGTCTCTATATGTTGCCAGCTTGGACTTCCCAAGCGCTTAGTACAGTGCTCTGCACACAGTAAGCGCTCAATAAATACGATTGATCATTGCTATCATTATTATTATTATTATTATTATTATTATTATTATGTCGTGTCCCGTCCCGCCTTGTGGAGGCCAGGCCTCTCTTTCCTTCCAGACTGTGAGCCCGCTGTTGGGTAGCGACCGCCTCTATATGTTGCCAACTTGTACTTCCCAAGCGCTTAGTACAGTGCTCTGCATACAGTAAGTGCTCAATAAATACGATTGATGATGATCATTGTTATTATTATTATTATTATTACTATTATTGTGTCATGTCCTGTCCCACCTCGTGGAGGCCAGGCCTCTCTTTCCTTCTAGACTGTGAGCCCACTGTTGGGTGGGGACCGTCTCTATATGTTGCCAACTTGGACTTCCCAAGCGCTTGGTACGGTGCTCTGCACACAGTAAGCGCTCAATAAGTACGATTGATTGATTAATTGATTGACAGATTTCCTTCCTTCGCCGCGAGGGCACGGCGCATGCGCAGGCCGCCCGGGGCCGAGGGCAGGGCGCATGCGCAGGCCGCCCGGCCTTCCGCGTCCGAAGCCGAGGGCAGGGCGCAGGCGCAGGCCGCCCGGCCTCCCGCTCCTGGGGCCGAGGGCAGGGCGCATGCGCAGGCCGCCCGGCCTCCCGCGCCCGGGGCCGAGGCGCAGGCGCAGCTCTGCCCAGCTTTCCATCGAGCGGCGCGAGCCGCAGCGTCTCCCTGCGCAGGCGCAGTGCCGGGCGTGAAATCCTCACTGCGCCATCGGCTCGGCCCCGGAGCCAACAGGGCCCTTAGCCGGCCGAGGGGGTTGGGGAGGGAAAGGAAAGGAGAAGGGAAACCTGTATATATGTTTGTACATATTTATTACTCTATTTATTTATTTTACCTGTACATATCTATTCTATTTATTTTATTTTGTTAGTATGCTTGGTTTTGTTCTCTGTCTCCCCCTTTTAGACTGTGAGCCCGCTGTTGGGTAGGGACCGTCTCTCTATGTTGCCCACTTGGACTTCCCAAGCGCTTAGTCCAGTGCTCTGCACACAGTAAGCGCTCAATAAATACGATTGAATGAATCCCCCGCCTTACCTCCTTCCCACAAGTGATCAGCTTGTCCCACGGCGGGGGCTCACAGTTTTAATCCGCATTTTACAGATGAGCTGAGGCACAGAGAATAATAATAATAATAAGAAGAAGAAGAAGAATAATAATAATGATGGCACTTATTAAGGAAAGGAGAAAGGAAAGGAAAGGGGAAAGGAAAAAGGAAAGGAAAGGGGAAAGGAGAAAGGAAAGGAAAGGAGAAAGGAAAAGGGAAAGGAAAGGAAAGGGGAAAGGAAAGAAGAAATGAAAGAAAGGAAAAGGAAAGGGGAAAGGAGAAAGGAAAGGGGAAAGGAAAGGGGAAAGGGAAAGGAAAGGGGAAAGGAAAAGGGAAAGGAAAGGAGAAAGGGAAAGGAAAGGAAAGGGGAAAGGAAAGAAGAAATGAAAGGAGAAAGGAAAGGAAAGGGGAAAGGAGAAAGGAAAGGGGAAAGGAAAAGGGAAAGGAAAGAGGAAAGGAAAGGGGAAAGGAAAAGGGAAAGGAAAGGAGAAAGGAAAAGGGAAAGGAAAGGGGAAAGGAAAGAAGAAAGGAAAGGAGAAAGGAAAGGGAAAAGGGAAAGGAAAGGAGAAAGGAAAGGAAAAGGGAAAGGAAAGGAAAGGGGAAAGGAAAGAAGAAATGAAAGGAGAAAGGAAAGGAAAGGGGAAAGGAGAAAGGAAAGGGGAAAGGAAAAGGGAAAGGAAAGAGGAAAGGAAAGGGGAAAGGGAAAGGAAAGGGGAAAGGAAAGAAGAAAAGAAAGGAAAGGGAAAGGAAAGGGGAAAGGAAAGGAAAAAGGAAAGGAGAAAAAGGAAAAAAAGGAAGGAAAGCGGCCTTTCCTCCCCCAGTCCCCTTCGGGGCAGCCCTTCCACAGCGTGCCTCACTTTTTGCTTGAAAAGATTCATGCACTGAAATAACCCTGCCCTCCCGGGCCTCCCAAAACACCCATTCAGCGGCCCACACGCCTCCGTGGAAGGGCTCGCCTCGCCGCCATTGCATTCATTCATTCATTCATTCATTCATTCATTCATTCAATCGTATTTATTGAGCGCTTACTGTGTGCAGAGCACCAGACTAAGCGCTTGGGAAGTCCAAGTTGGCAGTATATAGAGCCGGTCCCTACCCAACAGCGGGCTCACAGTCCAGGAGGGGGAAGGCAGACAACAACACAAAACATATTAACAAGATAAAATAAAGAGAATAAATATGTGCAAGTAAAATAAATGGAGTAATAAATATGTACAAGCATATATACAGGTGATACATAACCCAGGCCTGTGTTCAATCCATTAGACTACAACTGTTTACATAGGACGAGTAGAATTGATGCAGCAGGGGGGAGAAACTTCCGAAATAAAAACCTACGTTTTCCTACAAGCAAACAAATATTGCTAATTGATTACCTTCCTCCCGAAAGGGAAACTCAATCCATTGCGCCTAAACAATTAAATAAATTCAATTCACCTCGCGGAATAAATTTTACATAAAACTCAGGCTTTCTGTCCCCATCCTCTCTCTCTCTCTCACATCAATCAATCAATCAGTCAATCGTATCCAGCGCAGAGGCCCCTGTGCCACGCAGTGTGGCTCAGTGGAAAGAGCCCGGGCTTTGGCCCTCTCTGCCCATCTGCCAAGCTAGCTCTCTTCCTCCCTTCAATCAATCAATCAATCAGTCATATTTATTGAGCGCTTACTGTGTGCAGAGCACTGTACTAAGCGCTTGGGAAGTACAAGTTGGCAACGTATAGAGACGGTCCCTACCCAACAGTGGGCTCACAGTCTAGAAGGGGGAGACAGAGAACAAAACCAAACATATTAACAAAATAAAATAAATAGAATAGATATGTATTCTGGGCCTGGAATGCCCTCCCTCTGCCCACCCGCCAAGCTAGCTCTCTTCCTCCCTTCAAGGCCCTGCTGAGAGCTCACCTCCTCCAGGAGGCCTTCCCACACTGAGCCCCTTCCTTCCTCTCCCCCTCATCCCCGTCTCCATCCCCCCATCTAACCTCCTTCCCTTCCCCACAGCACCTGTTTATGTGTATATATGTTTGTACATATTTGTTACTCTATTTATTTATTTATTTATTTTACTTGTACATATCTATTCTATTTTATTTTGTTAGTATGTTTGGTTTTGTTCTGGGTCTCCCCCTTTTAGACTGTGAGCCCACTGTTGGGTAGGGACTGTCTCTATATGTTGCCAACTTGTACTTCCCAAGCGCTTAGTACAGTGCTCTGCACACAGTAAGCGCTCAATAAATACGATTGATTGATTGATTGATTGATTGATTGATTGAGTAGGCGCCCTGGGCCGAGGCCCAGTGCCCTTTCTGCCTCAGGCTGCGGACTGTCCTGCCCCAGCCCATTGGGGCGCTCAGAACAGCGCCTGGCATGTAATATTCATTCGTTCATTCATCCAATCGTATTTATTGAGCGCTTACCGTGTGCAGAGCACTGTACTAAGCGCTTGGGAAGTACAAGTTGGCAACATATAGAGACGATCACTACCCAACAGCGGGTTCACAGTCTAGAAGGGGGAGACAGACAACAAAAAAACATTAACAAAATAAAATGAATAGAATAATTATGTACAAGTAAAATAGAGTAACAAATATGTACAAACGTATATACAGGTGCATGGCTCAGTGGAAAGAGCACGGGCTTTGGAGTTAGAGGTCATGGGTTCAAATTCCGGCTCCGCCAACTGTCAGCTGTGTGACTTTGGGGAAGTCACTTAATTTCTCTGTGCCTCAGTTTCTCGTCTGTAAAATGGGGATAACAATAATAATAATAATAATAATAATAATGGCATTTGTTAAGCGCTTACTATGTGCAAAGCACTGTTCTAAGCACTGGGGGGGATACAAGGTGATCACCTCCTCCAGGAGGCCTTCCCAGACTGAGCCCCCTCCTTCCTCTCCCCCTCGCCCCCCCTCCATCCTCTGTCTTACCTCTTTCCCTTCCCCACAGCACCTGTATATATGTATATATGCTTGTACATATTTATTACTCTATTTATTTATTTTACTTGTACATATCTATTCTATTTATTTTATTTTGTTAGTATGTTTGGTTTTGTTCTCTGTCTCCCCCTTCTAGACTGTAAGCCCACTGTTGGGTAGGGACTATCTCTATATGTTGCCAACTTGTACTTCCCAAGCGCTTAGTACAGTGCTCTGCACCCGGTAAGCACTCAATAAATACGATTGATTGATTGATTGATTGATATACAGGTGCGTGGCTCAGTGGAAAGAGCACGGGCTTTGGAGTTAGAGAGCATGGGTTCAAATTCCGGCTCCACCAACTGTCAGCTGTGTGACTTTGGGCAAGTCACTTAATTTCTCCGTTCCTCAGTTACCTCATCTGTAAAATGGGGATAATAATAATAATAATGATGGCATTTGTTAAGCGCTTACTATGTGCAAAGCACTGTTCTAAGCGCTGGGGGGGATACAAGGTGACCCACGTGGGGCTCACAGTCTTAATCCTCCTTTTACAGATGAGGTAACTTAGGCTCAGCGACGTTAAGCGACTTGCCCAAGGTCACACAGCAGACGTGGGGCAGAGGCAGGATTCGAACCCATGACCTCTGACTCCAAAGCGCGTGCTCTTTCCACTGAGCCACGCTGCTTCTCTGTGAGCCCCCCGTGGGACAACCTGATCACCTTGTAACCTCCCCAGCGCTTAGAACAGTGCTGTGCACATAGTAAGTGCTTAATAAATGCCATCATCATCAAGGGCCGCCGACCCCTTCCCTTCCCACCCGCTATGGCGGGAGGGAAGCGGGGAGTGATGCCCGGTGGGGGCGAAGGGCCGGGCACGGGAAAAACAAAAACCTTTTTGTCAGGGCGGAAAGAAAATGGAAGGACTCAAGTAGGCGCCCTGGGCCGAGGCCCAGTGCCCTTTCTGTCTCAGGCTGTGGACTGTCCTGGCCCAGCCCTTCGGGTCGCTTAGAACAGCGCTTGGCATGTAGTATTCATCATCATCAATACGATTGATCATCATCATCATCATCAATCGTATTTATTGCGCACTTACTGTGTGCAGAGCACTGTACTAAGCGTTTGGGAACTACAAGTTGGCAGCATATAGAGACGGTCCCTACCCAACAGCGGGCTCACAGCCTAGAAATTGTCAGCTGTGTGACCTTGGGCTTCTCTGAGCCTCAGTGACCTCATCTGTAAAATGGGGATGAAGACTGTGAGCCCCACGGGGGACAACCCGATCACCCTGCATCCTCCCCAGAGATTGGAACGGTGCTATTGCACGTAGTAAGCGTTTAACACATGCCATCATCATCATTATTATTATAATCATAAATTCGATAGGGATCGTCTCTATATGCTGCCGACTTGTACTTCCCGAGCGCTTAGCACAGTGCTCTGCACGCAGTCAGCACCCAATAAATATGATTGAATGAATGAAGTGGGTGCTGACTGCGTGCAGAGCACCGTACTAAGCGCTTGGGAAGTACAAGTTGGCAACTTATAGAGATGGTCCCTACCCAAGAGCGGGCTCACGGCCTAGAAATTGTCAGCTGTGTGACCTTGGGCTTCTCTGAGCCTCAGTGACCTCGTCTGTAAAATGGGGATGAAGACTGTGAGCATCCTCCCCAGCGCTTGGAAACGGTGCTGTTGAACGTAGTAAGCGTTTAACAAATGCCATCATCATTATTATTATTATAATAAATTCGATAGGGACCGTCTCTGTATGCTGCCAACTTGTACTTCCCAAACGCTTAGTACAGTGCTCTGCACACAGTAAGCGCTCAATCAATACGACTGACTGAATGAATGAACTGAGCTCACAGTATAGAAATTGTCAGCTGTGTGACCTTGGGCTTCTCTGAGCCTCAGTGACCTCATCTGTAAAATGGGGATGAAGACTGTGAGCCCCCACGGGGGACAACCCGGTCACCTTGCATCCTCCCCAGAGATTGGAACGGTGCTATTGCACGTAGTAAGCGTTTAACAAATGCCATCATCATTATTATTATTATAATTAAATTTGATAGGGACCATCTCTATATGCTGCCAACGCTTAGTACAGTGCTCTGCACACAGTAAGTGCTCAATCAATACGACTGACTGACTGAATGAATTGAGCTCACAGTCTAGAAATTGCCAGCTGTGTGTGACCTTGGGCTTCTCTGAGCCTCAGTGACCTCATCTGTAAAATGGGGATGAAGACTGTGAGCCCCCACGGGGGACAACGCGGTCACCCTGCATCCTCCCCAGGGATTGGAAACGGTGCTGTTGAACGTAGTAAGCGTTTAACAAATGCCATCATCATTATTATTATTATAATAATAAATTCGATAGGGACCATCTCTAAATGCTGCCGATTTGTACCCTCCCCAGAGATTGGAACGGTGCTATTGCACGTAGTAAGCGTTTAACACATGCCATTACCATTATTATTATAATAATAATTGCTTAGTACAGTGCTCTGCACATAGTAAGCGCTCAATAAAGACGATTGATGATGATAATAAATTCGATAGGGACCGTCTCTAAATGCTGCCGATTTGTACCCTCCCCAGAGATTGGAACGGTGCTACTGCACGTAGTAAGCGTTTAACAAATGCCATCACCCTTATTATAATAATAATAATAATAATAATGTCTCTAAATGCTGCCGATTTGTACCCTCCCCAGAGATTGGAACGGTGCTATTGCACGGAGTAAGCGTTTAACACATGCCATCACCATTATTATTACAATAATAAGCTCTTAGTAGAGTGCTCTGCACATAGTAAGCGCTCAATAAATACGATTGATGATGATAATCCCTTCAAGGCCCTGCTGAGGGTCCTGCTGAGAGCTCACCTCCTCCAGGAGGCCTTCCCAGACTGAGCCCCTTCCTTCCTCTCCCCCTCGTCCCCCTCTCCATCCCCCCCATCTTGCCTCCTTCCCTTCCCCACAGCACCTGTATATATGTATCTATGTTTGTGCATATTTATTACTCTATTTATTTTACTTGTACATATCTATTCTATTTATTTTATTTTGTTAGTATGTTTGGCTTTGTTCTCTGTCTCCCCCTTCTAGACTGTGAGCCCACTGTTGGGTAGGGACTGTCTCTATATGTTGCCGACTTGTACTTCCCAAGCGCTTAGGACAGTGCTCTGTACATAGTAAGCGCTCAATAAATACGATTGATGATGATGATGATGATGATAATAAATTCGATAGGGACCGTCTCTAAATGCTGCCGATTTGTACCCTCCCCAGAGATTGGAACGGTGCTGTTGCACGTAGTAAGCGCTTAACAAATGCCATCACCATTATTATTATAATAATTAAATTCGGTAGGGACCGTCCCTAAATGCTGCCGATTTGCACCCTCCTACTATTGCACGTAGTAAGCGTTTAGCAAATGCCATTATTATTATTAATTATAATTAAATTCGCTGGGGACCGTCCCTAAATGCTGCCGATTTGCACCCTCCTACTATTGCCCGTAGTAAGCGCTTAACAAATGCCATTATTATTATTAATTATAATTAAATTCGCTGGGGACCGTCCCTAAAGGCTGCCGATTTGCACCCTCCTACTATTGCACGCAGTAAGCGTTTAACAAATGCCATTATTATTATTAATTACAATGAAATTCGCTAGGGGACCGTCCCTAATTGCTGCCGATTTGCACCCTCCTACTATTGCACGTAGTAAGCGCTTAACAAATGCCATTATTATTATTAATTATAATTAAATTCGCCGGGGACCGTCCCTAAAGGCTGCCGATTTGCACCCTCCTACTATTGCACGTAGTAAGCGTTTAACAAATACCATTATTATCATTATAATAATAAAATTCGCTGGGGACCGTCCCTAAATGCTGCCGATTTGCACCCTCCTACCATTGCACGTAGTAAGCGTTTAACAAATGCCATTATTATTATTATTATTATAAATTCGCTGGGACCGTCCCTAAATGCTGCCGATTTGCACCCTCCTACTATTGCACGTAGTAAGCGCTTAACACATGCCATTATTATTATTATAATAATAAATTCGCTAGGGACCGTCCCTAAAGGCTGCCGATTTGCACCCTCCTACTATTGCACGTAGTAACCGCTTAACAAATGCCATTATTATTATAAATTATAATTAAATTCGCTAGGGATCGTCCCTAAAGGCTGCCGATTTGCACCCTCCTACCATTGCACGTAGTAAGCGCTTAACAAATGCCATTATAATAATAATAATAATAATTAAATTCGCTGGGGGACCGTCCCTAAATGCTGCCGATTTGCACCCTCCTACTATTGCACGTAGTAAGCGTTTAACAAATGCCATTATCATTATTATAATTAAATTCGCTAGGGACCGTCCCTAAATGCTGCCGATTTGCACCCTCCTACTATTACACGTAGTAAGCGTTTAACACATGCCATTATTATTATTAATTATAATTAAATTCGCTGGGGACCGTCCCTAAATGCTGCCGATTTGCACCCTCCTACTATTGCACGTAGTAAGCGTTTAACACATGCCATTATTATTATTATAATAATATTTTATTGTTATTATAATATTTTATCATTATTACAATGAAATTCGCTAGGGACCGTCCCTAAATGCTGCCGATTTGCACCCTCCCACTATTGCACGTAGTAAGCGTTTAACACATGCCATTATTATTATAATAATAATATTTTATTATTATTATAATATTTTATTATTATTATAATGAAATTCGCTAGGGACCGTCCCTAAATGCTGCCGATTTGCACCCTCCTACCATTGCACGTAGTAAGCGTTTAACACATGCCATTATTATTATTATTATTATATTTTATTATTATTATAATATTTTATTATTATTATTATAATGAAATTCGCTAGGGACCGTCCCTAAATGCTGCCGATTTGCACCCTCCTACTATTGCACGTAGTAAGCGTTTAACAAATGCCATCATTATTATTATAATAATGAAATTCGCTGGGGACCGTCCCTAAATGCTGCCGATGTGCACCCTCCTACTATTGCACGTAGCAAGCGTTTAACATATGCCATCATTATTATTATTATAATGAAATTCGCTGGGGACCGTCCCTAAATGCTGCCGATTTGTACCCTCCTACCATTGCACGTAGTAAGCGTTTAACAAATGCCATTAATATTATTAATTATAATTAAATTCGCTAGGGACCGTCCCTAAAGGCTGCCGATTTGCACCCTCCTACTATTGCACGTAGTAAGCGTTTAACAAATGCCATCATTATTATTATAATAATGAAATTCGCTGGGGACCGTCCCTAAATGCTGCCGATTTGCACCCTCCTACTATTGCACGTAGTTAGCGTTTAACAAATGTCATTATTATTATTATAATAATTAAATTCGCTAGGGACCGTCCCTAAATGCTGCCGATTTGCACCCTCCTACTATGGCACGTAGTAAGCGCTTAACACATGCCATTATTATTGTTATAATAATGAAATTCGCTGGGGACCGTCCCTAAATGCTGTCGATTTGCACCCTCCTACTATTGCACGTAGTAAGCGTTTAACAAATGCCATCATTATTATTATAATAATGAAATTCGCTGGGGACCGTCCCTAAATGCTGCCGATGTGCACCCTCCTACTATTGCACGTAGCAATCGTTTAACATATGCCATCATTATTATTATTATAATGAAATTCGCTGGGGACCGTCCCTAAATGCTGCCGATTTGCACCCTCCTACTATTGCACGTAGTAAGCGTTTAACAAATGCCATTATTATAATAATCATAATAAATTCGCTAGGGACCGTCCCTAAATGCCGCCGATTTGCACCCTCCTACTATTTGCACGTAGTAAGCGTTTAACAAATGCCATTATTATAATAATAATGATAAATTCGCTAGGGACCGTCCCTAAATGCCGCCGATTTGCACCCTCCTACTATTGCACGTAGTAAGCGTTTAGTAAATGCCATAATAATAATAATAATAATAATAATAAATTCGATAGCAACCGTCTCCACACGCTGCCGACTCGTACGTCCCGAGCGCTCAGCACACAGTCGGCGCTCGATAAATACGGTTGGAATGAATGAATGAGCGAGCGAGCGAGTATCCGCGCATGCGCGTGCAGGGGGCGTGTCCCGCGTCTCTCTCGCGCGCGCCTCCGGCGGTCACGTGGGCGCGGCCCGGGCCCGGCGCGCGCCGCCGCCGGCGGTCACGTGGGCGCGGCCCGGGCCCGGCGCGCGCCGCCGCCGGCGGTCACGTGGGCGCGGCCCGGGCCTGGCGCGCGCCGCCCGGGGTCACGTGGGCGGGTCCCGTCCAATGGCAGGCCGTCGCTGGGCCCGGGAGCGAGCAGGCGGCGTGAGGGAGGGAGGGAGGGAGGGGGGCGGACGGGGCGGGGCGGGCCGCCCGGCCCCGGGCCATGGTCGCCGCCCTCCCCCCCCCCCCCCCTCACGCCGCCTCCGCTTCCCCACCAGCGTCGCCGCGGCCGGCTCTCGTCCGGGGCCGAACCCCCGGGCCCCTCCCTCCCCTCCCTCCCCTCCCCGGGCCCGGCGGCCGGGGCCGCGGCCGGGAGGGGGGCGTGGCAGGGAGGGGACGACGACGACGACGACGGGGAGGAAGAAGACGGACGGCGGTGAGGAGGAGGAGGAGCCGCTCGGGCCCGGCCGCCCATGAGGAGGAGGAGAGCCCAGCGCGCCGCGGCCCGGTAAGGGGACCCCCCCACAGCCTGCCCGCGCCACCCGGAACTCCGCGGCCGGGGGACGACGGAGGGAAGGAGGACGGAGGGCGGAGCGGAGCGGAGCGCGCCCGGGCCCGGGCCCGCCGCCTCAGGGGAAGCGGCCGCGCCGCGGGCCGGGACGGGCCTCTGTCCTGCTCTGGGGCTGTGCGCGCGCGCGCGCGCGTGTGTGTGTGTGTGTGTGTATGGATGTGTGTGTGTGAGAATGTGACGGGGGTGTGTGTATGTGTCTGAATGTGACGGGTGTGTGTGTGTGTGTGAATGTGACGGGGGTGTGTGTGAATGTGACGGGGGGTGTGTGTGTGAATGTGACGGGAGTGTGTGTGTGTGTGTGTGTGTGAGAATGTGACGGGGGTGTGTGTGTGAATGTGTGTGTGAATGTGACGTGTGTGTGAGAATGTGACGGGGGTGTGTGTGTGAATGTGACGGGGGTGTGTGTGTGTGTGCATGTGTGTGTGTGTGAGAATGTGACGGGGGTGTGTGTGTGTGTGTGTGAATGTGACGGATGTGTGTGTGAATGTGACGGATGTGTGTGTGAATGTGACGAGGGTGTGTGTGAATGTGACGGGGGTGTGTGTGTGTGTGAGAGAATGTGACGGGTGTGTGTTTGTGAATGTGACGAGGGTGTGTGTGAATGTGACGGGTGTGTGTGTGTGTGAGAATGTGACGGGTGTGTGTGTGTGAATGTGACGGGGGTGTGTGTCTGTGTGCATGTGTGTGTGTGAATGCGACGTGTGTGTGAGAATGTGACGGGGGTGTGTGTATGTGTCTGAATGTGACGGGTGTGTGTGTGTGTAAATGTGACGGGGGTGTGTGTGTGTGTGAATGTGACGGGTGTGTGTGTGTGTGTGTGTGAGAGAATGTGACGGGTGTGTGTGTGTGAATGTGACGGGGGTGTGTGTCTGTGTGGATGTGTGTGGGTGTGAATGTGACGTGTGTGTGAGAATGTGACGGGGGTGTGTGTGTGAATGTGACGGGGGTGTGTGTATGTGTCTGAATGTGACGGGGGTGTGTGTGTGTAAATGTGACGGGGGTGTGTGTGTGTGTGTGTGAATGTGACGGATGTGTGTGTGTGTGTGTGAGAGAATGTGACGGGTGTGTGTGTGTGAATGTGACGGGGGTGTGTGTCTGTGTGCATGTGTGTGTGTGAATGTGACGTGTGTGTGAGAATGTGACGGGGGTGTGTGTGTGAATGTGACGGGGGTGTGTGTATGTGTCTGAATGTGACGGGTGTGTGTGTGTGTAAATGTGACGGGGGTGTGTGTGTGTGTGAATGTGACGGGTGTGTGTGTGAATGTGACGGATGTGTGTGTGAATGTGACGGGGGTGTGTGAATGTGACGGGTGTGTGTGTGTGTGTGTGTGTGTGTGTGTGTGTGAATGTGACGGGGGTGTTTGTGTGTGTGAATGTGACGGGTGTGTGTGTGAATGTGACGGGTGTGTGTGTGTGTGAATGTGACGGGTGTGTGTGTGTGTGAATGTGACGGGGGTGTGTGTTTGAGTGTGTGTGAATGTGACGGCTGTGTGTGCGCGTGTGACGGGTGTGTGTGCGCGTGTGACGGGTGTGTGCGCGCGTGTGGCTGTGACGGGTGTTTGCGCGTGTGACCGACGGTTCCGTGTGTGCGTGTGTGCGCGCGTGTGACTGACGGGGGTGTGTGTGTGCGCGCGCGCGTGTGACTGGCGGGGGTGTGTCTGCGCGTGTGACTGTGACGGCGGGGGGGGGGCGCCTGTGTGTGACTGTGACGGCGGGGTGTGTGTGTGTGTGTTTGTGTGCGACTGACGGGGTGTCCGTGTGGGGGGTGTGTGTGTGTGTGTGTGAGACTGATGGGGTGTGTGTGTGTGTGTGTGTGTGTGTGTGGAGGGGGATTGAGGACGAGGAAAGCGGCGGCAGCAGCAGCATGGCCCCCTTGTCCAAAGCTGTCCGAGGGCCGGTTCCCCCCGACGGCTCCTCCGTCAGGCCCCACCGGGCCCGGGCCCCCCTCCGTGGGGCCTGCCCTGCCCACCCTCCTCAGCCGTCACCAGCAATCAATCAATCAATCGTATTTATTGAGCGCTTACCGTGTGCAGAGCACTGGACTAAGCGCTTGGGAAGTACAAGTCGGCAGCATCTAGAGACAGCAAACACTGCGCCACCGCTCCGGACCCCAACTGCACAATTTCGCAGCCAGTTGAAACCGTCAGAGGATTTTTTTTAGGCGGCGTGGCCCGCAACGCTAGACTTAAAACTGAGGAGGCCCGGGGTCCGGTCCACCTCGAGCAGAGTCGGAAAACGAGAAGGAATAATTGTTCCGAGCATCGGGGGTTGTCTTTAAAATGCTCTTGAAAGGATAGCATGCGAAATAAGTCACTAATTTTTTTTTTTTAATAAGTTTAAGGAGCTGTCTGTCGCAGCGAGCCGTGCCAGCGGGTCTTTAAAAAGATAGGTGAATGCACAACATCTTCCACTCGTGCATCATCATGTCGCTGCTTTCCTAGAGATTAGCTCAGCGCTGGCAGAACCTACGCTCCGTTGGCGCCAAGTGGCTTAAAGACAAAATGAGATGATAGGGAAGAGGATCTAGTGCTTCTATTCACGAGTTTTGTTGTTGGGATTGGAAGCCGTTCATTCGCTACGAAGGCCGAACCAAACGTGTTTCAGGCTCCCAGATGTTATTGCCGAGAGATGATCGGAAGTGTGTTATTAGTGACTTAAGCCTGTGGGGGTCTTAAAAAAACCCCAAAAAACATCGGTCATACTTTTTGCCTCCTCCTAACATCTGTAGGACGGTCCCTGTCCGGGGGACATCCAATATAAATTGGAGAGATGAACGGTACGTAAACATGGCAGAGAGAGGAGAAATATAGGTTCCTCGGAAAGAAAAATGAGCAAGTGCCAAGGGTGGGATGAAGGCTGCTGGCGGGGAGGGAGGTCTTTTAAAAACGGCCCAGATCCAACCTTGATCATTTTAACGTTTTGGGTGGCGAAAGCGCCTTTGAGGAGGGACGCCCATGCTGTTAAATAAAAAGTAGGAAAGGAGGGTATGCTTGTTTTGCCCGAAGATTGAAGGGAGATGGAGTGGGTGCAGTGGGAGTAAATGTGTAAAAAGGGAGCAACAGAAAGGTGAGGTCATTTGGAAGATCAGAACAAGGGCCCTTGGATTTGATTTGGAAAGCAGTAGTTGGCCAGTAGAAGGAGGAAGTAGGGAAAGGGATGGCAGTGACAGGTACGTGTTTAGCCTTACTGTTCAAAAACGATAGCCCTGATGGTGGTGTTTTCTATATGAGTTTTATATATATATTTATATATATATCATACAAGCCCAGTGCACGTTCATTTGGAAATAGGGGGCACAGATCATCAATGAGAGGGTTTTGGGCTGTCTTAAAATACTTTGCCCTCCTTTACATTAAAGGTATTGTAAAAAAAATCATTTTACCTAGTTTAGTGTACATACTACGAGATAACGGGCGCTAAGCTTTTAATGTTATGAGTCATGGTGTTTTGTATTTCATGATGTGAAAAACATGGCAGGTGTGCAGAGTCATTTTCAGCGTGTTCCACCAGGGTTGGGTTCAGAAAGTAGGCTGTTCTAAGGGCACCTGGTCAGGAATTGTGGTCTCTTGCCTTCCTCAGAGTTTGCTTATTGACACCTGCTGTCAGAAGACACGGTAACTACTTCATTATAGTGGCGTGTGGCTATGTAGATAAGCTATTTGAATGTCTTGTACATCTGGCAGGGAGCATGTCTACCTACCCTATTGTATTGTACTCTCCCAAGTGCTTAGTATAGTGCTCTGCATACAGTCGGTGCTCAACAAATGTCATTGGTTGATTTTGATGGGGGTTCTTTTATACCAGAGGAGGGAAGTTAATTTAGCCTGATTTCAAACCCCAGCCAACAGGGTGAGATCAGGCTGGAGATGAAATGTGAAAAGTTACAAGTGCCTCCCTCCCTCCATGGTAGTTCCTGACTGACTCCAAGACAGCTAGGCAGATGCAGTAACTGTGAAAAATTACATGTAATAATTCTGGTATTTTTCTGAGCATCCACTGAGTGCAGTGCCCTGTACTAAACACTCAATCAGTCAGTCAATCAATCGTATTTATTGAGCGCTTACTGTGTGCAGAGCACTGTACTAAGCGCTTGGGAAGTACAAGTTGGCAACATATAGAGACAGTCCCTACCCAACAGTGGGCTTACAGTCTAAAAGGGGGAGACAGGGAACAAAACCATACATACTAACAAAATAAAATAAATAGAATAGATATGTGCAGGTAAAATCAATCAATCAATAAAGTAGGACAGAAGCACAAGATACATTGCTTTCCCTCAAGGAGGGAGCACGGGCCTGGAAATCAAGAGAACCTGGGTTCTAATCCCCATTTCTCCCCTTGTCTGCTGTGTGACTTTGGACAAGTCACTTAACTTCCCTGTGCCTCAGCTGCCTTCATCTGTAAAATGGGGATTAAAGCTGTGAGCCCCATGTGGGACATGGATTGGGTCTACCTGATTACCTTGTAACTACCCCAGCACTTACTGTTGTGCCTGACACATGGTAAGTGCTTAGCAAATACCATGAAAAAGTGATCATATATAATACATGAGGAGACAGACATAAAAAATATATACAAAATGGAATCAGAGTAAAAAAAATGTACACATTTGTGTACAAGTTCTGCAGATGGGTAGAACAGATTCACAAATCCAAGAGGTGGCTTTTGATGTGATGCAATTTGGGGGTGTTAGAAACTAACAACAGCAACAACAATTAGGGTATTTAAGTGCTTACTTGGTGCCAAGCACTGGGGTATAGGTACAAGCTGATCAAGTTGGACCCAGTCCCTGTCCCATGTGGGGTTCACATTCTTAATTCCCATTTTGCAGATGAGGGAACTGAAGCATAGAGAAGTGAAGTGACTTGCCCAAGGTCACACAGTAGACGAGTGGCAGAGCTGAGACTAGAACCCAGGTTCTTCTGAGTCCCAGGCCCGTGCTCTATCCACTAGGCCACTAATTGGGGAAGGTGTATTGGAGAAGGCAGGATTTTAGGAGGGCTTTGAAGTTTTGGAATTTGTGAATTACTTTTATCAGTGGTGGGTATAAAATCAGATGGAGAGAGGTGTTTTGACAAATAAGTTGGTGTGCCAGTAAATCTGGATCTGCTCCCCAAACCAAATTTGGCCCATTCCTGGATTTGCTACCCAGTTTGGGGTGGTTCCTGCTAGAGAAGTAGAAATGCGTTAATCTGATGTGTGACAAATTTCCATTACCAAAGCAGTGAAAGAGAGAATTTTCTCCCTAGTCTTAATCTCATGTAAATATGGAGGAAGATATTAGTGTGATATTTAAGTGCTAATTTTGTGCCAAGCAATGTACTAAGCACTGGGGTAGATACAAGATAAACAGGGTGGATGCAGTTCTTGTTCCACATAGGGCTCCTAGTCTAAGTAGGAGGGAGTAGGATTAAATCCCCATTTTACGGATGAGGAAATTGAGACCCAAAGAAGTTTGCGACATTCTCAAGGTTACCCAACAGGCAAATGGCAGGACCAGGGTTAGGGTCCAAGTCCTCTGACTCCCAGGGCCGTGGTCTTTCCACAAGACCTTGAAATGGCTAGGAATTGTGGGATGAGGAGCAAAATTTAGGATTGTTCAGACCTCCCTTCCCAACACATTAAATTCCTGGAACTCTGCATCATTTGCAGAATAATAATCATTAAAATAACATGTTCTTTATAGAATGCTTTTGTTTTTCCAAAAGCCTATCATGTTAGTTATTTTATCATCACAGCATCCTTGTGAAGTAGGAGGAGGCTGGTGTTATTATTCCCATTTTACAGATGAGGAAACTGAAGCCCAGAGAGGTTAAGTAAATTGCCCACGATGATCCCATCATCATCAGTGGTATTTATTGAGCGCTTATTATGCGCAGATCACTGTAAACCGAGTCCCCGAGTTTACTGGCTCCTAACTAACCCCATGCTGTTTCCACTGGATCATGCCTCCCCTTTTTTTAGATATTGTGGCTTATTATTGTGGCATCATTTTAAAACTGTCTGAAACTGTGGCCAGTAAAGAAAATAATCTTGTTTTGCTTAAATGACAGATGACTTTGGATAATGTCTCATAGATGGGTTCAGATTGCTTTGAGATGCTTTTGTTAAATGATACCCATTACTCCCATCTTTGGTACTGAAGGTCATATGAAGTTTTCAACCTGAATTATTTAAGTCCTTTGTTAAGTGTAACTTCTTAATTCTGCCAAGGAATTGCCTTTTAATTATGGTACTTGTTAGGCGCCTACTAAGTGTCACGCATTCATTCGATTCAGTCGTATTCATCATCAATGGTGGGCTTGGAATGTCTCTGTCGATTGTTGTTTTGTACTCTCCCAAGCACACAGCACTCAATAAATACGACTGATTGAATGGTATTTACTGAGCACTTACTGTGTGCAGAGCACCGCACTAAGGGCTTGGGAGAATACAGTACAACAGAGTTGGTACACATGTTCCCTGCCCACAGTGAGCTTACAGTTTGTAGGGGGAGACAGACTTTAATGTAAGCACCATTCTAAGCTCTGGGGTAGGTACAAGATAATCGGGTTGGACACAGGGGGTCTAGGTAGGAGAGAGTAGGATTTAATCTCCATTTTACAGATGAGGAAACTGAGGCCCAGAAAAGTGATTTGCCCGAGGTCACTCAGCAGACCAGTGCCGGAGCTGGGTTCAGAACCCAGGTCCTCTGACTCCCCTGCCTGTGCTTTTTCCACTAGGCTACCCTGCTCCTCATTTAATCCTAAGGCTATCCATAATTCATTGAAGTTTTACAGAATGCCAGGAGCAGGGTAGGTGAAAAAGAGCTCTCTGGGCAGTGAGGCCGGGCCAGTGTGTGTATATACGAGTAGTCGCTTCTTGAGTGGGGAGGGAAATTAGACTCTGAGTTGCAGAAAAGAATGTTTTCCTAGACTGAAACCTTTTCCTCACTCCCCTCACCAAGAACTGTTTCCTCACCAGCCTTTAGAGTTCACTTACATAGAGACTCAGGTCCTTGTAATGTGTAATTAGTCCCGCAAAATTCTGACTTTGGAATGTGATTGCTACTTTTCTCGTATGACCTCCTGAGGCAAGAAGGCATCATCTCACATGGAGGGCTTGAAAGCAACCCACTAGCTTTTTAGTGGACTTGAAACAATCCTGATAGTTTTACAGCTCTCTTCAGGGACCTTTGCCTGTTGGTGTTTTGTGTCATACTGTGATCCTTGACTTGCTGGCTCTTAACAACTGTGACCTTCAGCGTAGGTGTTAAAACTGAAACTAAAATAAAAAGGCTTGGGCGTTTAGCAACGGGTTAAAAGCAAAACTCGTAAGGCGGGAGGTGCTTTGAGGTTTTTCTCTTTTAAACAATAGGCAGCTCTTCCGTCCAAGTAATGAGAGCTTCTACTAACCATAGTCATGCTTTTTTTTAGCAATAAAACACAAAACATTGAAGCTTTCAGTACAGTATTGTGCATTAATGATTCTAGATCATAGTGGAGCAAATCATGTGACCGTTAACCTGACGTATTTTGAAAAGCAAATGACCTTTAGCTATGTCATTGCAGCGTACTTTAATTCCACTAAATTTAACTTTTCCTTATTTGAAACCATCGGTACACTTAGCCCCAGATTTAGAGAAAGCTGTTAGGGCTGTATATGGGTGGCTGGAGTTGGGGAAGGGGGTTAAATCTGTGCTTTTGGATTAAGCCATTGTACTTCCTTATTTCTCCAATTGAAACAATACACAAACTATTCCACTTCCTTTTTTGCCCTGGCTTTAAGCGCTGTTTATGGTTGACGTACTGCACTCTGTACCCTGCTGGCTCTTATCAAGCAAGCTCTAGATTGTTCCCTGTTCAAACCAGAGAAGTGGTAAAATGACTGAGTGACTATTCCCAACTGAGGAGCACCAGTTACTAAATTAATTTATTAGAAACATTTCTTAAATGTATGGTTCCTGGAACTGAAATAGACACTGCTTCCATCTCTGGATTTGGGTGGGGGGGGACTGAGGCTTCATAGAAGAATAAAATAATATCAGAGTTTCCATTTTTGCCAAAAGATTAATAGATCTCCACACTGTCAAATATCTTGTCAGTAGCAAAATGGATGGACCTGAATTTTGCTATTTTTTTTCTTCCTCTGTCTTCTGTTGGAGAGGCTAACGAACCGATAGTATGTGGAAGATGCTGGATCATTAAAAAGAAATCACAGACCTTCCTTGCCTTCTTCGACTTTCTTTTAATACCCGTTGCAAAGACAGGAGTGCAGATTAAAACGAGTGTTTTAATGAAAGATATTATCCCTCGTCCCTGCCCCCTCCCCATTTAACTCTTCCACCCTCACCCTTTTCTTTTTTGCTTGAATTTGGGTGGAGGTAATGACTGAGATGCTTCCACCTCCCGACTCAAGAAGCAGAGGGCCAGAAGATCCAAGGAATGGTACTGAACAGGCTTAACCTCCAAGAGATGGTGTGGAGCTGCTCTCTGCAGTCCCAGAACCCATCATTTAGCATTCTGAGTACTCTCCTTGCATGCAGTTGCTGCTCTCTGTTATACGTAGGGCACGGCGGGACCATCAGCTTGGGCGATGGCATCAAACAACTGCTTAAGCCCAGAGAAAGGCAGTTACGAGTTTTAAAGATCATTAGTAGGCTCTCGCAATGAACTACATTTTGGAGTCCTACAACAGCAGTGTTTTTCACTGACAAGTCTTGAAAGTTTAAATAGTTCCACACTGAAACACGGCATCTCTCCAGCTCAGGGAGCTATTTAAATCCTTTTGGCTTGGTGCCAGCGTGAGGAAGCGATAGCACCCTCTCCATAGAGGCGAGAATCTTGGGGACTGTGGGCAGTAAAATACTGGCTTTGCCCTAGCACGCTGTGGGACAGGGTAGGCAACCTTAACTCACCTGCCCCACTCTTTGAAGTTGGATGGAAGCCAACTGGGAGGGGAATCATAGAATATCACGGCCACTTCTGGGTTTCCCTCACCTCTGTTGGCTGTGGCAGGAACGGAGCTCCGATCAGTGTTTGGGAATGGACTTTTTCCCAGGTCTAGCTGCAGCTGAGAGTGGGCTCTTGCCCGGCCCCATTCGAGGTTGGAATCTATCACCCCCTCTTCCTGTCATCCCTCCCTCCACCATTCCAGGGCCTGCCGGAGACATTTCTGCCTGTCAACTACTGCTCTGTCTCCCTGGGTCCCTGCCTGACTTTCTGTTTTGTGTCTTTCCCCTGGTGGGGCTTTTTAGCGAACTAATGCTCAAAGATCCATATCTGACCGTTTTACAGCCCCTTTGGGCAGAGATCTGGGAATACAGAAGCAACAGAATGGGTGGGAGAAGAGATGAGAGCACTTCCTGTTTCTGTGAAATCCAGCTCAGCTTAGAGTGTCAGAGACAGAAAAAAACAAGTAGAGGAGGATATGCTCAGTGCCTAAGTCCCTTTCCTTCTTCATTTTTCCTACACATCCCCAGGGGTAGGCACACACATCGTCCATTTGCAGAGTGAGCTGTTTATCAGAACTTGCCAAAAATCAATTGTTTTGAATGGAGAAACATTTCAAACCTCACAAATCGAACCCTTTTTTTTATTAACTGAATGCACAAGTTTTCAGAGCACGATTGTTTCTGAGACCATGACTAAAGTGTTATACAGATTTATCTGTATCTCTTTGCCAAAACAAAACCTAAACAGATACGACAAACTGAGTTCCAACTGTTCTGATTCAGTGTTTTCCTTCCTCTTGGATATCAAGATCCCAGGTAGCCAGATTCCTTATTAGGCTCAAACAGAGACCCCTGAGGCTCCTCACTACTTAACTTTTTCAATCAATCATATTTATTGAGTGCTTACTGTGTGCAGAGCACTGTACTACGCACTAGGGAGATGCCCCACAGCACCTGTATATATGTATATATGTTTGTACATATTTATTACTCTATTTATTTATTTATTTTACTTGTACATATCTATTCTATTTATTTTATTTTGTTAGTATGTTTGGTTTTGTTCTCTGTCTCCCCCTTTTAGACTGTGAGCCCACTGTTGGGTAGGGACTGCCTCTATATGTTGCCAATTTGTACTTCCCAAGCACTTAGTACAGTGCTCTGCACATAGTAAGTGCTCAATAAATACGATTGATGATGATGATGATGACAATATAGCAGAGTTGGTTTTATTAATTTTTGGCTCTAGGCCATCCAGACTTCTGTGTCTTGGGGTTCTTTTCCCTCACCCTACATTTTTTTTTTGAAGATGAACTCACAGGAAATCTCTAGGCAGAATAGCCTTCTATTTTACATTTTAACAATTGTGGGTAACAACAGATCAAATCACGGGAGGAGCTCCATTTCAGCCTCTGTTTCCAATCATTTCCAACCTTTCTGCTGACTCTTGCCAATGGGACAGGATTTTTCCGACCTGGAACCCAAACTCCCCTCTCCCACCAGGGCTTGTCCTTCCTGCTACAAATGAAGAATCCCCCAGCTTTCTCCTCCTGTGTTCTCGATTCAAGTTAGGACTTTTTTCCCTTTCCGCTGCTCAGCTGAGCAATCCCTGCCATGGAGGGAGGAGGCCGTGTAAACTCCCTTGCTTCCTCTCCACTTGGGACATGACTGAGGGAAGCTAGGTTCCCTCACCTCAGCGTGAGGCCCCAGGCTGTCCACTTTGAAGCTCTGATCTGCCTACAATCCAAAATTAAAGCTAAAAAAGAAAGTCTTAAAGGGACGGTGCCACTGTCCTCCTGGCACCACCAGTCTTATTTCCACCCAACCAGACTGGGCCCAGGGGGAGAGAAGCAGTGAAGCCTAGTGGATAGAGTACGGGCCTGAGAGTCAGAAGAACCTGGCTTCTAATCCCAGTTCCTCCATTTGTCTGCTGTGTGACCTTTGGCAAGTCACTTCACTTCTCCGTGCCTTAGTTATCTTACATGTGAAATGGGGATTGAGAGTGTGAGCCCCATGTGGGACATGGACTGTGTCCAATTTGATTACCTTGTACCTACCCCAGTGCTTAGTACAGTGCCTGGCACATAGTAAGTATTTAACAAATAACGTAAGCAGAAAAAAGAGATAAAAGAACCCTCCACCGTCTTTCATGGAATGGTTCCTTCCCTTCTCTCCAGGCCTCACATTGCATCATTGCACGATCCAACTCCTTCTTCAACCCTCCTCCCCCCAACCCTGGGCTGTCCTCTAAGACTAGTAGCAGAGGAGGGTAGTTTAGCTAAAGGTAACTGCTCTTGTGGGAAGGCTTGAGAAACAAACACTCTTCCCCCAACCCGCTTTATTAGTTTAATGTGTACACATAATGTAACTTGAGTAACATAATTTATTTGCTTTCATAAGTTGATTTGCATAACATATAGACACTCTTTGAGGAGGCTCATCTGTGTACATGTGACCTCAATTAGCATTATGTGGCAAGATTGATGACCTGATGTGTATACATTTCCCAGAGCAGGTGGAGTAGCGAGTCTTTCCCAATACTTAAGCTGTCTTTGCCACAGAGTTGTGCATTGCCCTCGATGGGCCTGAAATGCCCTCCCTCTGCCCATCCGCCAAGCTAGCTCTCTTCCTCCCTTCAAGGCCCTGCTGAGAGCTCACCTCCTCCAGGAGGCCTTCCCAGACTGAGCCCCTTCCTTCCTCTCCCCCTCGTCCCCCACTCCATCCCCCCATCTTACCTCCTTCCCTTCCCCACAACACCTGTATATATGTATATATGTTTGTACATATTTATTACTCTATTTATTTATATTTATCTTACTTGTACATATCTATTCTATTTATTTTATTTTGTTAGTATGTTTAGTTTTGTTCTCTGTCTCCCCCTTTTAGACTGTGAGCCCACTGTTGGGTAGGGACTGTCTCTAGATGTTGCCAATTTGTACTTCCCAAGCGCTTAGTACAGTGCTCTGCACATAGTAAGCGCTCAATAAATACGATTGATTGATGACGCTGCCCATGAAGTGCTCAGAGTGCCACGCCCCCTTCCAGTTGGCAACGTCAGGGCTTTCTGTTGCTCGCAGTTTGGACAGCTCTCAAAAATACAAAGAAGCCCAGGACTGGACTAGAAAATCAGAGAAACTTCCTGCTCCCCACTGAGAGGGTGTACGACATTGCCCTCTGTGCTGACCATTCAGCCTACATTGGGATCTACAGAAACATGGGGCCCAGAGCCGTTGGGCATGCTCATGGAAACCTCGGGTCTACAAACAATGACCTAGTGAATAACCTTAGAGCGCTTCTGCGGGGAGAAATAAAACCGGCAGAATGAGTCTTATCGAGTGCCTCCTTTGTGCAGAGCACTGTACTGAGCGCTTAGGAAAGTGCAGTGTAGCAGTTAGTAAACACGCTCCCTGCCCACAACGAGCTTACAGTCTAGAGGAGTCCAGTGACCAAATCCTCAACAGGCAATAGAAGAGAACCAGCAGCGTGGCTCAGTGGAAAAGAGCCCGGGCTTTGGAGTCAGTGGTCATGGGTTCAAATCCCAACTGTCAGCTGTGTGACTTTGGGCAAGTCACTTAACTTCTCTGCGCCTCAGTTCCCTCATCTGTAAAATGGGGATTGACTGTGAGCCCCCTGTGGGACAACCTGATCACCTTGTATCCCCCCCAGCGCTTAGAACAGTGCTTTGCACATAGTAAGCGCTTAATAAATGCCATCATTATTATTATTATTATAACCCAGTCGTTCGGGGAGATCCTGGGGCAAATGAAGGTAATATGAAGGCTCTGAGGACACTGAAGCATGGACTTCTGCTGCTGCTAAGTGTTCCTTGACAGATGTAGCAAATGAATGATGCAGGAAGGTACCATAGAAATCATAAAAACCGTGACCTTGGATGGCCTCATGGAAGAAATCAGAGGAAGCGGATCACAATACAAACAATCCGTACTTTTCTACCATATCCTGAACAAAATAACCAGGGGGACCCTTCTAGACACTTTTAAGAATTGTAGGGCCTGCAAATGGATTCTACCTGTGGGTAAATTCTTAGCAGAAACTATGATGATGATAACCCTGGCCCCTAATTACAATTGGAACACTTCACTCCTGAATTTAGCCACTGTTTTAGAATCTGGAGGCCCTAGTCCAGAAAATTAACAAGTTATCTCCATGACTTAATGATCAGTCAATCAATCAATCGTATTTATTGAGCGCTTACTGTGTGCAGAGCACTGTACTAAGCACTTGGGAAGTACAAGTTGGCAACATATAGAGACAGTCCCTACCCAACAGTGGGCTCACAGTCTAAAAGGGGGAGACAGAGAACAAAACCAAACATACTAACAAAATAAAATAAATAGAATAGATATGTACAAGCAAAATAAATAAATGAATAAATAGAGTAATAAATATGTACGAACATATATACAGGTGCTGTGGGGAAGGGAAGGAGGTAAGATGGGGGGGATGAAGAGGGGGACAAGGAGGAGAGGAAGGAAGGGGCTCACACTGCTTCCAGTCAAGTCCACTGTATGTGGTAGACAGTTTATGATGGTGCTCTCTCAGGAGACCCTGGAGGGGGATTTTTATTCCAGTACTGGTGTTTGATGGCACTGATGAATGATGGCATTTATTAAGCGCTTACTATGTGCAAAACACTTTTCTAAGCACTGGAGAGGTGATCAGGTGATCAGGTGGGGGACTCACAATCTAAATCCCCATTTTACAGAGGAGGGAACTGAGGTCCAGAGAAGTGAAGTGACTTGCCCAAAGTCACACAGCTGACAATTGGTGGAGTAGGATTTGAACCCACGACCTCTTACTCCAAAACCCGGGCTCTTTCCACTGAGCCACGCTGCGTCTCTAAGAAAGAGAAGCGAAGAAAAAGAGAGGTCCCCAAGCGAAGAAAGCGAGGTCCCCAAAGGATTTTTCTCATCCTGAGCAAAGAGCACTACAAAGGGTGGTGGAGGTTGGAAGTCACCGAACAGTTGGAGATTGGTACTTGCCTTCTAAAAGTCACGATGGCGACCTGTTGGGCCTGATCCACAGCCGTCCTAATTGCTATGGAAATGGAAAGAAAAAAGACAGATTCAACACAGAAATCCCTGACCACCTTAGATCTGCCCTACAACTCGGAATCACTGTTCAGGCAAAAGCCTTTGACATTCTGGACCACCCCCTTTTGGATACATCATCTAAGCATCGCTTCACTGACACTGTCTCCTCCTGGTTCTCCTCCTCTGCCTCCCACCCTGTAACTGTGGGAGTCCCCCAAGGCTCGGTTCTAGGTCCCCTTCTATTCTCCATCTACACCCACTCTATTGGAGAACTCATTCGCCTGCATGGCTTCACCTACCGTCTTTATGGGGATGATTCCCAAATCTACCTCTCCAGCTCTGACTTCTGTCCTTTTTTGCAGTATCACATTTCCTCCTGCCTTCAGGACACATCTCTACTTTGAAGTGCCCCCAGTGCTTCAAATTTAACATATCTGAAACAGAACTCCTCAGAACAGTGCTTTGCACATAGTAAGCGCTTAATAAATGCTATCATTATTATCTTCCCACCCCCCACCCCCTGACTTTCCCATCACTATAAACAGCTCCACCATCCTCCCTGCCTCATAAGCCTGTAGCTTTGGCAGTCTCATCTCTCTCATTCAGCCCACATATTCAGCCTGTCACCAAGTCCTGTCAGTTCTACCCTCTCATCACTCAACTCTGACCTTTTCCTATCCATCTAAACTGCTACAATACTGACCCAAACACTTATCATATCCTTCCTTGACCACGGCATCACCCTCATCTCTGACCTCCCTGCCTCCTGTCTCTCTCCGCTTCAGTCTTTACTCTGCTTCCTGAATCATTTTTCTAAAAAGACCTGTTCAGTTCTCGTCTCCCCACTCCTCAAAAGCCATCAGCGGTTGCCCCATCCACCTCTGCATCAGACTGAAATTACTAACCACTGGCTTTAAAGCACTCAATCAGCTCACCCCCTCCTATCATACTTCACTGACTTTTTACTAAAATTCAGCCCACACACTCGCACTTCTAACACCAACCTACTCACCTTATCTTTATCTCTTCTGTCTTGCCTTTGACCCCTTGCCCCATCCGACCTCTGGCCTGGACCACCCTCCCCCTTCACTGCCAGCAGACAACCACTCTCCCCACCTCTAAAGTCCATCTTAAACCACATCTCTTCCTAGAAGACTTCCTTAAGCCCTCATCTGTCCTACCTGTACTCCTTAAGCACTCATCATTCACCCCACCCTCAGCCCTGAGGTACATATCCATAATTTATTTCAATGTCCATCTCCCTCTCTAGAAAGTAAGCTCCTTGTGAGCAGGGAAGTATCTATCAACTCTCATACTGTACTCTCACATGCTCAGTACAGTGCTCTGCACACACAAGTGCTCAATAAATATCATTGATAATGCCATAGGAGGTATAGATACATTAATCAGTTTTCAATGATATGACACACTGTCACCCGTCGTCCGGGGATGGGTTCGTTCAGTAATCAGCGCGGCGAGATAGAGAGGCCAGGGACGGAAAGCCTGAGTTTTATATAAAATTTATTCCGTGAGGTGAATTGAATTATTTAGTTGTTTAGGTGCAATGGATTGAGCTTCCCTTTCGCGAGGAATGTAATCAATTAGCAATATTTGAGCTTCCCTAACAGGAGGAACACAATCATACGTTAATCGTGCATGGGTGAGTCGGCTAGCTTTCACCCATGTGCACTTCCCACTTGAGATGAATCCAGTTAACTTCCCACATGGGAAGAATCCACTTACTTTGCCACGCGAGACGAATCCATTCTATTACCCGCGCACGTGGTGGGCGGCTAGCTCTCACCATGTGCTCTCCCTACATGGGAGGAATCCACTTATGATCCCAGTTCGCAGCGGGGCACCTGGGTCCCACCCACGAGACACTTACCCGTCCTGCGGCCCTTGCCTCAGTGTGTTGGTTCTGGTTGCAGAGTGGGCACCTGGTTTTCTGGGCAGAGAAAGACACGTGGGCCGCTGCGGTTGCTCCTCCTGCTGCTGCGTGTCTCGGTGTTCTGCCCCTGAAGGTCAGAGGCGACAGGTGTTTATCACCTGTGCTCCTAGGCCATTCCAGCTTCCGGCCTCAGTTTATCCAATCTCTGCCCTCCCTGCTCCTTCATACCTAATTTGATGGGCACGGGGGCGAGGGACACCTTCTGTATTCCCGGCTTGGGCTGTCAATCTAGCAGTTTTGGTTGTGGGGGTGGTATCCCACCCTCACTTCTGAGTTGCGTCTGCTGGCTGAGGTGGTCACGAGGTAGCATTTGACCTTGAGTTGGCCGGTACCCCAGGGTCACCTTGGGACACACACTTACTGTATGCAGCACACTGTGCTAAGCACTTGGGGGAGTACAGTATAACAGAGTTGGTAGACACGTTCCCTATCCACAAGAGCTTACCGTCTAGGAGTCTGTAGATACATGACAACGTTGGAGGCTCATGTGGAATGCCACCAACAGGCACTGCTTTTCCCGGGACATAGGGCTTTTGAATTCACCTGTTCGATCCCATTTATACATCATTTCACAAAAATGGGAAGCAGCTTGGTCTAGTGGATAAAGCATGGGCCTGGGAAGCAGAAGGACCTGGATTCTAATCCCAGCTCCTCCCCTTGGTAGCTGTGTAGCTTTTGACAAGTTATTTCACTACTCTCTGCCTCAGTTACCTCATTTGTGAAATGGAGATTGACTGAGCCTCACGTGGGACATGGACTGTATCCAACCTGATTAGCTTGAATCTACCCCAGTGCTTTATAGGGTACCTGGACATAGTAAATGCTTAACAAATTTCATTAAAACCCCCCCCCAAAACCTCAGCACCCAGCTGTAGAGGCCAGTAGATCAGGAATAGAACCATTTGATATAACTGTGTATCTTTCCCTCCCCCAACCCCCTCAAGTCCCATCTTACCCACCTCCCCAGGGTGATAATGCCCAATAGGGCATCAGACAGACACCGAACCTACAGTTTCCCTCAGAAACCTGAACACTTTTGTCTTAGAAGAAAAATTCAAAATACAGCCCCTGAGGAAGATCTTTCCACAATGGGGCACAACAATAATAATAATAGTAATAATGGCATTTGTTAAGCGCTTACTATGTGCAAAGCCCTGTGCTAAGGGGGGGATACAAGGGAATCAGGTTGTCCCATGTGGGGCTCACAGTCTTCATCCCCATTTTACAGATGAGGGAACTGAGGCTTAGAGAAGTTAAGTGACTTGCCCGAGGTCACACAGCAGGTGTGGTGGAGTCAGGATTAGAACCCATGACTTCTGAGTCCCAAGCCTGGGCTCTTTCCACTGAGCCAGTAATGAAAGTGACCTGATTCCTCAGATTAATGTCTGTCTCCCCTTCTAGACTGTAAGTTTGGTATGAGTAGGGAACATGTCTGTTAATTCTGTTGCATCGTATTCTCCCAAGTGCTTGATATAGTGCTCTGCACATAATAAGCGCTCAATAAATACGATTCATTGGTGCATTCTATAAAGCAGCAAGTGTGACTTACTGTAGAACAGGACTGTCCTGCACCAAAGTCCAAATTCACTGCTCCCTCAGTATAGCTGTTGAGAGGAGTGATATTGCCACAGCTGTGTATTAGACCAGACGTCAGAGGTATTTCTCGGAGGGAGTGTGGCCTAGTGAAGAAAAGCAGGGCCCTGTGATCCAGGAGACCCAGATTCTAGTTTCTGCCCAACTGGGCTGCTCTGTCATCTTGGGCAAGACAGAACAGTGCATTGCACCCAGGGCATCACCAGAACCGCAACATAATCTCCGCGTTTCTCACTTCCCTCGGCAATCAATCAGTCGTACTTACTGAGCATGGACTATGTGCAGTCCTCGGGAGAGTATAATGCAATAGAATTGGTAAAATAAGATATATGCTTTCCTTATCTCTAAGACTCATGATCCCCGAGTGGGACAGAGACTGTGACCGGTCTGAAAATCTTGTATTTACCCCACTGCTTAGCATAGGACTGGGACCCAAAGTAAGTGCTTAACAAATGCTGTTATTATAGTAATGGCAGTCAGTAAGCCCTTTATCAGAGCAAGTGTTCCTTGGAGGTTTGCAATTTGGTCAGACCCCTGTGTTTTATATCCTGCCGTCCCCAGACTGTTTTGGAGTACTCTTGCACCTAAGTTGGTCCAGCCTCCTAACAACAAGCAAATTATTGGCATTTTGGGTAGCTATATGGGAAAAAATAGTGGGAACAGCTTCTTGTCAACGGGATCATGAAAGAACTCAACAGCCCTTTAGGTGGTACATTACCATCATGCTTGCTTCATGATTAATGTGCCTGGGAGCTGGAATGGCTGAGTCATCTCATGGAAAACTAGCTTCCTAGGAAGTCACTTCAGGACCTGCAAGCTTCAAGCAAGTCCTTGCGGTAGACTTACCATATCTCCACATCTTAGGGTGATAGTCCTTATCAGTCCTAAATTCCTCCCTAAGGTCCTTTAGAATTGTCTGTAAAACTTCTTTTTTTATAGTATTTGTGAAGCCCTGGGTAGATACAAGCTAATCAGGTTGCATACAGTCCATGTCCCACACGGGGCTCCCAGTCTTCATCCCCAGATGAGACAACTGAGGCAGAGAGAAGTGAAGTGACTTGCACAAGATCACACAGCAGACAAGTGGCAGAGGCAGGATTAGAACCCAGGTCCTTTTGACTCCCGGGCCCATTCTTTATCCACTGGGCCACGCTGCTTCTCGTTTTTGTGAACCTCGCACTCTTAGTGGTGATAACAAGGCAACCCCGCACTTTCTGTCCAATAAAACGGGTATCTCCACTACCTGGAAAGTTCCCATTAGCCAAGGTTATCCAAGTAGCTGCTCATGTCTTGTATGAGAGTCCCAATAGTCAAGCAAACCTTCCCCCACGGGCTGACAGACCGAGGGAGCGTAGCATTCCTTCAAGGCTGGACCACTAACTACTGCTGCAGCACTAAAGGACGGATGCAGAACAACCTCGTGGTCGTCGGTGGACATTCTTTGAGCCCTGTTATGTAAAAACTGTTTTCCAAGCAAGCGAGCCATTCTGGGCTTAATATCTTCCAAGTAGTTTATCCCCAGCATTGTTCTTAAACTATATAATCTCCTCTGATTTGATCTGGTTGCTCTCCCCCTTTGGGAGAAGCACACTTTATTGTCTGTGTTGCAATTCTTCAGAAGTGTGTAGCACAACAGATCAAGTCCTACTCGGCATCTCCATTGCTCTCAAAGGAATGGCAGCAGTACCACTGTAGCACTAAATCACCCACTCTGTCTCACAAGCCCTTGACCGTGGCATTATTCTGAACTAATCTCTCTCATTCAACCCACACGTTCAATTTGTCGCGAAATCCTGTCGGTTCTACCTTCACAGCATCACTAAAATCTGGCCCCTTCTTCTCCATCGAGACTGCTGCCATGCTGATCCAAGCTCTTATAACTTACCTTGACTACTGCATTAGCCTCTTCACTGACTTACCTGCCTCCTTCCTTTCCCCACTCCAGTCCAATTTCACTCTGCTGCCTGGATCTGAAAAGAACAATCAGACCATATTTCCCTACTCCTCAAAAACCTCCTTATTGTGAGGTTTAAGGCACATCACTTTACCGTACTGAAACCCAGTCCTCACGCTGTGCTCCTCTGCCGCCAGCCGACTCTCTTTTATCTTGATCCCTCCTGCTGCAACCCCTGCCGGGGTCCCCTCCCCCTTCATATCCAGTGATGCACCACTCTCCCCATCTTCAAGACCCTCAGAAAGCCACCCTCCAAGAGGCCTTCCCTGACTAAACCGTCATTTGCTTTATCTATCCTCCCCTTTACATTGACTGGGTACCTTTTCCTATCCCTGTTTGTAGTGCACAGTCTGGAAAGACTTTGCTGTGATCTAAACCCCCAGATCACCACTCTCCAAGCCTGCGCTTTTGGATCTTTATTAATAATAATAATTGTGGTATTTGACTTAAAACATCTATAATCTTCTTCACAACGCTGTGTGTGTGATGATTTTAAGCTCCATTTAGCAGTATTCTGAGTGGTATTTGGCAAAAAAGCAGTAAGTATTTTCCATCTAGATCAGTGGGGGCAGGTGGTGATTCTGGGGGAAGCTAGTGTTTGTAATTGAGGGAATAGCAACTGCACTGAAAAAAATTCTTATTTACTGTGAATAGAGATACCTAGCCAATCCAAGGCTAAAAGCTTGATTTTTCTTATAGATTTCCTTCCCCTGAGAGCAAAGAAGATGAAAATTACAGGGTTTTTCTAGGGCAGCATTTTTGAAGCCCTACAGTGGAGTCTCCCCTCAGGAACGATGGGTGAGCTTTCATCTTGAGACTTCAGGGCTGCGAAGCTGTGCAGAGGAATTGATTAGAGTGCTAGTGGCTTGCATAGCACCTCACACTCTCTCATTCCTGCTGCAGTGTGGGGAGCAGCAAGTGAGTTGCTCCCCAGTGGCAAAAAATCTCCGGTGGCTGCCTGTCAACCTACGAATCAAGCAAAAACTCCTCACCCTGGGCTTCAAGGCTGTCCATCACCTCGCCCCCCTCCTACCTCACCTCCCTTCTCTCCTTCTACAGCCCAGCCCGTACCCTCCACTCTTCTGCCGCCGCTCACCTCCTCACTGTACCTCGTTCTTGCCTGTCCTGCCGTTGACCCCCAACCCACGTCCTTCCCTGGTTTGGAATGCCCTCCCTCCACAAATCTGCCTCCCTTCAAAGCCCTGCTGGGAGCTCACCTCCTCCAGGAGGCCTTCCCAGACTGAGCCCCCCTTTTCTTCTCCTCCTCCCCGTCCCCCCCGCCATACCTCCTACCCCTTCCCACAGAACTTGTATATATATTTGTACAGATTTGTACAGATATTTATTTTACTTGTACATATTTACTATTCTATTTATTTTGTTAATGATGTGCATATAGCTCTTCCTCCCTTCAAGGCTCTACTGAGAGCTCATCTCCTCCAGGAGGCCTTCCCAGACTGAGCCCCTTCCTTCCTCTCCCCCTCGTCCCCCTCTCCATCCCCCACAGCACCTGTATATATGTATATATGTTTGTACATATTTATTACTCTATTTTACTTGTACCTATCTATTCTATTTATTTTATTTTGTTAGTATGTTTGGTTTTGTTCTCTGTCTCCCCTTCTAGACTGTGAGCCCACTGTTGGGTAGGGACTGTCTCTATATGTTGCCAGCTTGTACTTCCCAAGCGCTTAGTACAGTGCTCTGCACACAGTAAGTGCTCAATAAATATGATTGATTGATTGATATAGCTGTAATTCTATTTGTTCTGACGATTTTGACACCTGTCTACATGTTTTGTTTTGTTGTCTGTCTCCCCCTTCTAGACTGTGAGCCCGTTGTTGGGGAGAGACCGTCTCTATATGTTGCCAACTTGTACTTACCAAGTTCTTAGTACAGTGCTCTGCACACAGTAAGCACTCAATAAATACGATTGAATGAATGAATGAGTGAATGAGTAGGTGAGTAGGGGTGCAGCACATGGCAAAGGTCAAGTGCAACCTTTTCCCCCATTTTAGCCAGGTAAAGGCAGAATTGAGATTAGAACCCAGTTTTCTACCACCTCTTGTTATGGTGTACTCTCCCACACGCTTGGTACAGTGCTCTGCACACAATAAGTGCTCAGTAAGTACTGTTGGTTGATTGAGTGTCTTGATTCCAGAGTTATGTTCTCTCCACTGGACTAACAGTAAGGTCCACCCCATGTAGAGACCAGAAAACTGTAATGTTATCAACTTATTTGAGGAGTATGACCGAAGTTTTGTTCAGAGACCTTCTAAGGTCCGTCAATATGATCAGTAAAGATAATGAATGTCAGAATCTGCACCCGAAGCACTCACGGACATGGGCCTGGGAATCAGAAGGTCACGGGTTCTAATGTCCACCCCGGTTTGCTCGATCCACCCCAGCACTTAGTACAGTGCTTGGCACTTAATAAGCCCTTAACAAATACCATTATTATTATTATTATTACATTTTCAAAGCAGCTTTGCATTCTAATGCAGTAGTTAGAAGATAAGCACTACCTACTTCAGAAAGCAAATGGGCATGTAAACTACTTATTAGGTATCCAGGAGAAGAGATTAGAGGTTAGAGGACATTTGTTTGGAGATTCTCTCAAAGCTACCCTGAGCAAACTGGAAAGAAAAACATGGTATAGAATAATCTAAATATTTTACATTCATGCTACAGGCCCCTCCAACTTTGTCAACCCTGCTTGACAAGCATTGTTTACTTCAGAGTCAAGGTGAGGAGAAACGTTTAGTACAGTGTTCTGCACATAGTAAGCACTCAAATAGGATTGAATGTAAGAGTAGTCTAAGGCTGAGGATTCATTCATTCAATCGTATTTTTTGTTCTCTTCAAGTTCTTTGAGGGCTGGCGATTTCCATCTCTACCGAGATGGAAAAAAGTGCAACAGAAATAGGTTAATATAAGAAAAAGAACTTTGATAAAAAGGATTGTTGTTGGGCAATTAAGGGAGATTTTAGAATGTCCATTCTACCACAGTTAGTAGGTAAGCCATGCCTGATTATCTTGTTCTGACCACTTGACACCTGTCCACATGTTTTGTTTTGTTGTCTGTCTCCCCCTTCTAGACTGTGAGCCGGTTGTTGGATAGGGACCATCTCTATATGTTGCCAGCTTGTACTTCCCAAGCGCTTAGTACAGTGCTCTGCACAGAGTAAGCACCCAATAAATATGATTGAATGAATGAATGAATCTTTTTCCCCCAAAATGCCTTCCCTGACTCGGCCCTCATTTCCTCTTCTCCCACTTGCTTCTGTGTTGTCCCTGCACTTGGATATGCATCCTTTATTCACCTCCCCTGCTCAGTCCCATAGCAGTTACGTACATAGCCACCATTTATTTATATTAATGACTGTTTCCCCCTCCAGAATGAAAGCTCACTGTGGGCATTGAATGTGTCTACCAACGCTTCTCTATTGTACCCTCCCAAGGACTTAGTTCAGGCCTATGCACACAGTGTGTGCTCAGTAAATGTGATTGATTGAGTGATTAACAGTGCCAAGATTGTGGGAATTTGAGACAGGAAGGATGGTGGTGACGGGAAAGTTGTGGGGAGGAAAAAGGAAAGATGAGGAGTTCTATTTTGGACATGTGAAGTTTAAAGTTTCAGCTGTATATCCCCCCTGGCCTGGAATGCCCTCGCTCCGCACATCCGCCAAGCTAGCTCTTTTCCTCCCTTCAAAGCCCTACTGAAAGCTCACCTCCTCCAGGAGGCCTTCCCAGACTGACCCCCCTCCTTCCTCTCCCACTCCTCCCCCTCCCCATCCCCTCCACCTTACCTCCTTCCCCTCCCCACAGCACCTGTATATATGTATATATGTTTGTACATATTTATTACTCTATTTTACTTGTACATATTTATTCTATTCATTTTATTTTGTTAATATGTTTTGTTTTGTTGTCTGTCTCCCCCTTCTAGACTGTGAGCCCGCTGTTGGGTAGGGACCATCCTTATATGTTGCCAACTTGTACTTCCCAAGCACTTAGTACAGTGCTCTGCACACAGTAAGCGCTCAATAAATATGATTGAATGAATGAATCTAGCATGCTGATCGTTTTCCAGTGAGTTTTAGAGGATTATCTGTCAGCTCTTCGTCCTCAAAGATGCCATTCATTCATTCATTCATTCAGTTGTATTGAGCGCTTACTGTATGCAGAGCACTGTACTAAGTGCTTGGGAAGTACAAGTTGGCAACATGTAGAGACGGTCCCTACCGAACAGCAGGCTCACAGTCTAGAAGGGGGAGATAGATGACAAAACAAAACATATTAACAAAATGAAGTAAATAGAATAGTAAATATGTACAAGTAAAATAGAGTAATAAATATGTACAAACATATACAGGTGCTGTGGGGAGGGGAAGGAGGTAAGGCGGGGGGATGGGAAGGGGGAGGAGGGGCAGAGGAAGGAGGGGGATCAGTCTGGGAAGGCCTTCTGGAGGAGGTGAGCTCTCAGTAGGGCTTTGAAGGGAGGAAGAGAGCTAGCTTGGCAGATTTGTGGAGGGAGGGCATTCCAAAACAGGGGAAGGACATGGGTCGGGGGTCAACGGCGGGACAGGCGAGAACGAGGTACAGTGAGGAGGTTAGTGGCAGAGGAGCGGAGGGTGCGGGCTGGGCTGTAGAAGGAAAGAAGGGAGGTGAGGTAGGAGGGGGCGAGGTGATGGAGGGCCTTGAAGCCGAGAGTGAGGAGTTTTTGCCTGATGCATAGGTTGACTGGTAGCCACTGGAGATTTTTGAGGAGGGGAGTAACATGCCCAGAGCGTTTCTGCACAAAGATGATCCAGGCAGCAGCGTGAAGTATAGACTGAAGTGGGGAGAGACAGGAGGATGGGAGATCAGAGAGGAGGCTGATGCAGTAATCCAGTCGGGATAGGATGAGAGATTGAACCAGCAGGGTAGCGGTTTGGATGGAGAGGAAAGGGCGGATTTCGGCGATGTTGCGGAGGTGAGACCGGCAGGTTTTGGTGACAGATTGGATGTGAGGGGTGAACGAGAGAGCGGAGTCTAGGATGACACCAAGGTTGCGGGCTTGTGAGACGGGAAGGATGATAGTGCCGTCAACAGTGATGGGAAAGTCAGGGAGAGGGCAGGGTTTGGGAGGGAAGATAAGGAGTTCAGTCTTGAACATACTGAGTTTTAGATGGCGGACAGACATCCAGATGGAGATGTCTTGAAGGCAGGAGGAGACATGAGCCTGAATGGAGGGAGAGAGAGCAGGGGCAGAGATGTAGATTTGGGTGTCATCAGCGTAGAGATGATAGTTGAAGCCGTGGGAGCGAATGAGTTCCCCAAGGGAGTGAGTATAGATAGAGAACAGAAGGGGACCAAGATCTGACCCTTGAGGAACCCCTACAGTAAGGGGATGTGGGGGGGGGGGGGGGGAGGAGGAGCCCGCAGGTAAGCACTTAACAAATACCATAATTACATTTCCAGCCCTTGCATTCTCGCACTTCCTCCTGCCTTCAAGACGCCTTTACTTGGACGTTCTCCCATCACCTCAAACATAATATGGCCAAAACTGAACTACTTATCTTCCCAACCAAACCCTGTGTTTGTCGAGTAAGACACCAACGTTGTGGGCTTGTGAGACGGGAAGGATGGTAGTGCCATCAACAGTGATGGGAAAGTCAGGGAGAGGGCAGGGTTTGGTAGGGAAGATAAGGAATTACCACTGATGGTGAAATTCACCCAAGGCTTATGGGGGACAGAAAAAGGCCAGTGTGAGATCCACAGCCCCAACAGCATCATTCACTCTGAGAAGCCGCCCCTTGGTGCACTCTTGTGTTTGCTGCTTGCAACCCGTGGTTCTGTTTTCATTGCCGCCTCCTTGTTTCATGATTCTTACGGAGCCTCTGCTCCAACAGAGCCACTCCTTTCGTGATTGTAGTGCAACAGCCCGGTCTCTCTGCGCCAGATGACTCCAAGCTGTCAGCTGGCATGCAGCGTTGTTGAGCCTTTTGGGTCCGTATCCTTAAATCATTTCCTCTGAACTTCTTGCTTTCGGTTTCCCAATCTCAGTTCATCAAACAACAGCTGCCCTTGGTGTCTTGCTGTCTGTCCTCACGTGACTCGCCTAGCACAACTGTGTTGCGGTGCAGTCAATTCTAGAAGAATGACTCTGTACTGGGACTTTGTTGTTGTTGTTGTTGTTGATCCTTTTTTGCCAACTGATGTTGAGTGTAGTCCATAAGCCTTGCAGTTGAAACTGATCACGCGGTCAGATGTGGCATCATTGTGGAGTCTGGATCTCACAGCCACAGAGGAGGTAGACCAGCACTGTAGCTCTGTAGACCTTTCGTTTGGTCAGGAGCCCGAAATTCTACTGCTACCACTCCATTCTGTCGGACAGTCTCCCATAGGAGATGTGCTGACCTTCTTGATTTGAATTTTTACTTCCTTGTCTGTTGTTGCGTTGTTGGTCAGTAGGCTGCCTAGGTAACAGAATTCTGTGACCACATTTAGTTCTGTGTTGCCAGTGTAAATTTCTAGTTGCGTATATGACTTCCGTGTTGCAAGCAGGTATATTACCTCCGTTTTTTTCAGGGCTGTCAATCAGTGATATTTATTTGAGCGCTTACTGTGTACAGAGCACTGGACTTAAGTGCTTGGAAGAGTACGACAGGACAGTTAGCAGTCAATGTCCCTATCCACATCGAGCTTACAGTCTAGAGTTTACCAGCCCCCTTGCTACTCCAACTGCAGGAAGCCTGAACAGTAGCTTAGCGCAACGTCATTTTCTAGGGCAGAAGAAAAATTGCAGAGCAGCTCTTCACAGTGTTGACTTTTCGCTGATCAACAGAGTCTACAGGGAATGGATTGGAATTTGGAAAGGAATGAGCCACAGTGCTGCGCCTGGGCGATGGTGTCTCGGTGGTGGTGAAACCGGTCCTAGCCGGGGGAATTCCCAGAACTTGATTCAAACTCTTCTTAGCTGTCCCTCCAACCTGAGCCAGACAGAGTCATCAGGGTCTTCCCAAACACACACACCCACCCATTCGGCCTAAAACGACCACCGGTGTACAGAATCACCACCCAGCCCAGGGATTAACTGTTCCAGGCAGAAGACCACGGGCTCGGTCAGTGCTTCCAAGAGAGATTGGTGTGGGCACCTTTCCCAGCCCATGCTCTCCGGCTGTTAATGGTGTACAGTCATTCATTCATTCATTCAGTCGCATTTATTGAGCATTTACTGTGTGCAGAGCACTGTACTAAGCACTTGGGAAGTACAAGTTGGCAACATATACAGTCCCTACCCAACAACGGGCTCACAGTCTAGAAGGGGGAGACAGACAGCAAAACAAAAATGTGGACAGCTGTCAAGTCATCAGAATAAATAGAAGTAAAGCTAGATGCACGTCATTAACAAAATAAATAGAATAGTAAATATGTACAAGTAAAATAAATAGAGTAGTAAATCTGTACAAACATATATACAGGTGCTGTGGGGAGGGGAAGGAGGTAGGGTGGGAGGGATAATAATAATAATAATGATGGCATTTGTTAAGCGCTTACTATGTGTAAAGCACTGTTGGGGGGGCTCAGTCTGGGAAGGCCTCCTGGAGGAGGTGAGCTCTCAGTAGGGCTTTGAAGGGAGGAAGAGAGCTAGTCATTTGCATGTCTTCTGGTTTATGTGATTTTAGGATGCCGTCATCTGCAAGTGCTAATTCTTGAATGTCTCCCTCTAAGACCGAGTGGTGCTCCAAGTCTGTTGAGTGGGTAGAGCTTCCCAGAGTCGGGGGCACCAAAAACCAGATCTCTTGTTGCATCTTCAAGCATAGCTGCATAGAGTGTGACCTTGGACCAGTCACTTAACTTCTCTGTGCCTGAGCACAGATTAGGATTTTGCGGATGAAGATTAAGACTGTGAACCCGTGTGGCATGTTGACTGCATCCAACCTGATTTGCTTGTATCAACCCAGCGCTTAGTACAGTGCCTGTATAGCTGGCGTTTAACAAGTACCATTAAAAAATAAAAAGAAACCCAGGACCAGGCTCATTGTGCACCTCACTGACTTTGGGGTTGACTTTGGCAATTGTTAGGGTTTGCTGGCGGCGAAGCCCTAGATAATTTAGATGCCATAGAACATTTTCCATTGTAAATTTCAAATCTCCTCATGTTGCACTACCTTGATTTAGCCTCTTTTGATGGTTCTGTTGAGGAATTTGTCATACATGCTAATGAATTTAGCTGCACCTTGATTATCTGTGCTGATTGGTAGGGGGAAGAGGGGAGTAATTGGAATTGGTAAATAGTCAAAAATAATTGTGCTATTAAGTGTTTATGATTTGCTAAGCACTGGAAGGGATAGGATAAAATCAGATCTGACCCAATCTCTGTTCCATATGAGGCTTACAATCTAAGGGAGAGGGAGAATGGGTATGTTATTACCATTTTACAGATCAGAAAATTGAGAAGCTAAGCGACTTGCCCAAGATCACACAGCAGGCAAGCCCAACTGTAGCCAACAATTTCTTTCCTTACGGAACTTTTCCAGAGAATCAAAATCAATATTAATTTCATTTCCTCTCATCATCTGGTTCACTTTGGTAGAAGCCCCGAATTGCTAAAAGACAAGTAGCAAGAAAGGAATAAGAGAATAGAGAATTTGGTTGTTCTGCAGGTAGTCAGCCCCGGAATAAATGCATGGCTCTAAAGGGAGCTATAGGGAACTGTAAAGTTTTTCACTTCAGAAGACCGAAAGGGAGTTCTTGGTTAAAATAGGCCCGTTTTAGCTGTGCAGAAGGACAGCTTCATGCAGTATTGCATAGTGTATTGCCAGATTTTTCCCAGTCAACTGCTGCAGCAATTAAAAAGGGAGTGACTCATGTCCCGAAGCCCCGGTACTGCCATTGAGCTGAAGAGATGGAGCCACATACTGCCGCCGCAGCCACTATACCCTGTTCATATTTCTCGTCCTTGTGGAGAGATGATACTTTGGTCGTCCCAGCGACGTTTATCTTCTGAAGTAATAACACCGTGATACAATGTTAGGAGCTTTATCTGCAAACACAAATTTTAACAAAGAAGGGGAAGCCAAAGAAGGAAATGCTGCAACAACCAGATACCTCATGGCAGAGTAAAGCAACAGCCAGGAAAAAGGGTGGGGTAATAATATCCCCTCTCATCTCCCTCCTCCTCCCCCCCACAGCCTAGGATCCTATGCCACCCGCTACCCTTGATGACTTGCCACTATCTGCTGTGTGTTCTTGGGCAAGACACTTCCCTCTTCTGTGCCTCAGTTACCTCATCCATAAAATGGGGATTGAGACTGTGAGCCCCACATGGGACAGGGACTGTGTCCAACATGATTTGCTTGTTTCCCTCCCAGAACTTAGTACAGTCCCTGGCACACAGTAAGCGCTTAATAAATCTCACAGTTATTATTACTATTATAATTTTGATCTTTTTTTCCCCCACCCCACGGAGCCCAGTCTAATTTTGGCCCAGTCCCAGGACTGAGTACCTGTACAATGCCCAGTGGGCAAGACCAGATAGTCACCAATTCAGAAAACTCTTTGAAAGCTAAACAAACTCTGGGGCTGAACTAAATGCAGGACCCAAGTTCCTCTTCTGAGCTATTCTAAGACTGGCGGGGACCGATCCAACCTAAGGCACGTTCTCCAAGCTTACCCTGTGCCCTTTGAGTCTGGTTTGGAATCAGACAGCCTTGGGAAATGTGAGAAGCAGAATAACATTTACCAGGATGCCCTCTGTGTGTGACTTCTACATCTGGACACTTGCTGGGTCCCTTGAGGCATCCAAAATTAAGTGGGATTCAAGAGAAGGAATGAAAGTGCTCGTGACTCATGCTGTCTTTAAATTCCCAGCTCGGCCTGTCACTTGTCTGTTTTCCCTCCAGAATATTTCCCAGATCTTCCCTTACATCTTTACCTAATCCCCACCTTCTCCACTTAATCTCCACCTTCAGCTACTGTCTCTCTGCCTATGATTCCCAAATCTACCTCTCTGGTCCTCACCCCTCCTTCTCTGCAGTTTTCGCATTTCCTCTTGCCTTGAGATCATCTCTACTTGGATGTCCTGCCGACACCTCAAATTTAACTTTTCCATAACATAATTCCTCATCTTCCTACCCAAACCCCATCATCCCCTTGCCTTTCCTACCACTGTAGACAGGACCACCATGTTTCCTGTCTCAGAAGCCCGTAACCTTGGCAGTAGCCTTGACTCATCTCTGTCGTTCAACCCACGCATTCAAGCTTTCGCTGAGTCCTGTTGGTTCTACCTTCACATCACCTCTAGAATCTGACCTTTTCCCTCCATTCAGACAGCTACTATGCTGATCGAAGCACTCACCATTTCCTGCCTCGGCTATTGAGTCAGTCTTCTTGCTGACCTTCTTGTGTCCTATTTCTCTCTTCTCCAGCCTATACTTCACTCTGCTGCCAGGATCATTTATCAGAAAGCCATTCAGTCCATACATCCCCACTCTTCAGAATCTCCAGTGGTTGCCCACCCACCTCTGCATCAGACAGAAATTCCTTACCACCAACCAAGGGTCACCAATCCCTTGAGCCTGGAACTTCCTCCCCTTTCATATGGGACAGACCACCACTCTCCTCAGAACCCTCCTAAAATTATATCTCCAAAAGGCCTGCCCAGACTAAACCCTTTATTTCTCCTATCAGCCCTCCCCTTCATTTCATTCATTCATTCAATCGTATTTATTGAGCGCTTACTGTGTGCAGAGCACTGTACTAAGCGCTTGGGAAGTACAAGTTGGCAACATATAGAGACGGTCCCTACCCAACAGCGGGCTCACAGTCTAGAAGCAGGGGGGCCGGGGAGACAGAGACTGCATCCAACTGGATTAGCTTGTATCTACCCCAACCTTAGTAGAATGCTTGGCACATAGTAAACGTGCAACAAATACCACAGATGTTATTGTTGTTATTGCCCTGCACACCCTAGGTCCTCAATATAAACTATTTAATGATTATTTGGGACTTGGTTGCGCTAGATGGGATAAATGAAATAGGTATGGGGACTCAAGTATAGGTGGGAATGATTTAGGAGGCCTGCATATCACTTTCCATCTTCTTCCTTTCTGGCTTATGTTCTCCCTTCGGGTGGCATTGAGGAACATAAGAGAGCCGAAGCAGGGAGGCACGTGGAAGAACAGTGTTAGGAGTGGGGAGAATAAAGAGAACAGAGCAAAAGTGGATGTTTGAAGAATCCACACTAAAGTCAATGCAAATCAACTGGTGTATTTACTGAGTGCCTACTGGGCAGAACACTCTCCTAAGCTCAGTACAGTACAACAGAGTTGGTCTGCACGTTCCCCTCCCATAAGGAGCTTACAGTCTAGAGGACTCATTATGTAAGTGAAAGGAAAAACGGAAGTCTTGTAATCTCAAAAACTCATTTATCTTAGTCCAGGGCTCTTAATTAGAAAAATTTAGAAACACTAAAATAGTCTTGTATCAATGTCATTTGAAACTATAAGCTTGTAAAATATAGGAGGCAGCAAGGTCTGGTGGAAAAAGTCGGGGGACTGTGAGTCTGTGGACCTGGATTCTGGTCTCAGCTCTGTCACTGGCCTGCGGTTTGATCGTGGGCAAGTAACCTAGCCTCTCTGTGCCTCAGGCTCTTCATATTAATATAATAATATACTGTCCCCCTACCCCATGTACATCATGCATTGAGGCTAAATCAAGATAATGGATGTGAAAGCGCACTGAATAAATAGAAAGAATGCCATACAATAACCAAGTCCAGTTCTTCTATAATGCATGTTTTCATTCTGCATTTTGGATAGAGTGCTACTGAGTAATAAGGGAATAGTCTTCCCACAAGGTACAGTTGTCTGGATACAATGCAAATGTGGTCTCCAAAATAATCGTACAGCAACATGTTCTAGTGGATAGAGAGCACTGGCCCGGGAGTCAGAAGGACCTGAGTTCTAATCCTGACTCCACCACTTGCCTGCTGTTTCACCTTGGACCAATCAGTTAACTTCTCTGGGCCTCAGTTCCCTCATCTGTAAAATGGGGATTAAGACTGTGAATCCCATGTGGGGACATGGACTGCATCCAACCTGATTAATTTGTATCTACCCCAGCTCTTAGTATACAGTGCCTGGCACATAGTAAATACTTAAGAAATACCATAAAAAATCATTTTACACATTCATCAATCAGTGGTATTTATTGAGTGGTTACTATGTGCGGAACACTGTACTAAGTGCTTGGGAGAGCACAATACAATAGAATTAGCGGACATGTCCCCTGCCTATAACACTAGAGTGGGGGAAACAGACATTAATATGAATAAATAAGTAATTTATAATATATAATTTAAAGATATATACGTAAGTGCCTTGGGATCTGGTGGCGGGTGGGGGACAAATATCAAGTGGCCAAAGGTCACAGATCCAAGTCCTTCTGGAGAGTGAAGGGAGAGCGAGCTGGGAAAAAGAGGGCTTAATTGGGGAAGGCGTCTTTGAGAAGACGTGACTTTAATAATGCTTTGAAGATGGAGAGAGGGGTGACCTGGCTTATACGGAGGGGGAGGGAGTTCTGGGCTCATGGGAAAAGGGTCGGCGGCGAGATAGCCGAGATCGGGGCACAGGAGCTGGGTGTGTGGGCTGGGTTGTACTAGAAGATTAGTGAGGTGTGGTAGGATGGGGCCAGCTGATAGAGTACTTTAAAGCCATCGGAAAGGAATTTCTGTTTGTTGTGGATGTGGACGGGCAGCCCTTGGAGGTTCTTGAGATGTGGGGAGACACGGACTGAACGTTTTTGTTGATAAAATGATCTGTGCACCTGTGTGAAGTATGGGTTGGAGAGGGGAGAGACAGGAAACCAGAGGTCAGCGAGGAGGCAGATGCAGTAGTGAAGGCAGGATAGGATAAGTGCTCAGGTCAGCATGGTAAAAGTTTGGATGGAGAGGAAAGGCGGGGGTTTTAGCAATGATGCGCTCAGTGGAAAGTGCACGGGCTTTGGAGTCAGAGGTCATGGGTTCAAATCCTGGCTCTGCCAGTTGTCAGCTGTGTGACTTCGGGCAAGTCACTTAGCTTCTCTGTGCCTCAGTTACCTCATCTGTAAAATGGGGAATAATAATAATAATAATGGCATTTATTAAGTGCTCTGTGCAAAGCACTGTTCTAAGCTCTGGGGAGGTTACAAGGTGATCAGGTTGTCCCACAGGGGGCTCACAGTCTTCATCCCCCTTGTACAGATGAAGGAACTGAGGCACAGAGAAGTTAAGTGACTTGCCCAAAGTCACACAGCTGACAATTGGCAGAGCCGGGATTCGAACCCATGACCTCTGACTCCAGAGCCCGTGCTCTTTCCACTGAACCACGCTGCCCCCTGTGGGACAGCCTGATCACCGTGTAACCTCCCCAGCGCTTAGAACAGTGCTTTGCACGTAGCAAGCGCTTAATAAATGCCATCATTATTAAGATCGAACTGACAGGATTGGTGGCAAATTAAATATGTGGGAGGAATAATAATAATAATAATGAGAGAGATGTGTCGAGGACAAGGCCAAGGTTACAGGCTTGGAGATAGGGAGGATAGTGGGGTTGTCTACAGTGATCGGGGTGACGGGGTTTGGGTGGGAAAATACGGAGTTCAGTTTTGGACATGTTTAATCGGAGGTGTCAGCGGGACATCCAAATAGATATGTCTTGAAGGCAGGAGGAAATGCAAAATTGCAGGGAAAGAGAGGTCATGCCTAGAGATGTAGATTTGATGTGGATTCATTAGATGTAGATTCATAAGGCATTGGTCCAAGCAAAAAAGTACTAAAACATAAGACTCTTCAGGAACGTAACCCCCACATAATGTGAAAACGGACTGTATTAATAAATATCCAACTTGCAATATCCCCAAGGTACATATGCAAAACAGCCATAATTTGCTTAGGGTACAGAAAAACAAAGCTTTAGGCAATGCTGCATCCCAGCTGAAAATTGGGAGTCTAAATAGGCCAGCATGGTGCAGTGCTCTCTAAAAAAGGGACACTTCTTTATGAAAGCTTAAGAGACTTCATGAAATTAAGGCAGAAGTGAAATTGCTGCACACTGCAAATGACAAAACTGGCAGCACAAAGGATTGTGCGCGCGCGTGTGTGTGTATAAACAATGCAGTCAAAATTTTGGGTCCCACACTGACCTTTTTAGTTTTCTTTGCATCTGCCAGTGAATTTCAGTCAAGGTGTTGTCTTCAAGTACAAAACATAGCTATATGTAATTTATAGAAACAAAAGTTCTTAGTTCTTCTTCTTCTTCTTCTGTTTTTATATGTGGAACTTGTGTTTTCCCTGTCCCCCCCGTTGTACTTTAAGCTCTTTGAGGGCAGGCCCACCGTTTGCTTTCTTTGAAAGTTGCCCTCAGCAACCTAGTAACATGGATGCTCACAAATGTTGCTGGCTGATTGATCTGAAACTTGTCTACTGTAGCTATCCATTGGGGGTTTTGAGCTAGTTCTATTAAAGACTGCTCTGAAATATTCAGCTGGCAAGACTGCATTACTAGAAATGAGGTCCTGGAGCATACAGGATAATGTTTAATATTTATTTGCAGTTGGCTATAAACTATTTAAGCAATTTCTCTGTTGAGGGCCAAAGGCAAACAAGCAAAAGTAAGGTTGGGTGAAGAAACAATACAATGTATTGGAATAACGAAGGTCCCGGTTGCCGAGGAGTAACCGCTTTAACAGACTGAATGATATGTGGCATTCTAAACTGAAATTCCTCAATTTGAACAAGGCTCTGAGGAAAGAAAGCCATAAACAATAGGTCCTGTCAATAGTTTACAGCTGCAAAGGAGAGGTCAGGATGCCGGTGGGGATTTATCCTCCAGAAACGTTGTAAGTATTGCACAGTGTAGGTTTCTAGAATAAATCAGTTAGATATGTACTTTTTTAGAACTAGTTATCATCTCCATTATGCATTTACAATGCATGAAACCTGTCTTCCTACTATACGCTGGAAATAATTCAGGGCTGTTTTTTTGAGAACACAGTCCCTGGTGCACAGAGGGAGAGAGGAAGAAAGAAAACAGGCTAAATTAAATGAAAAATTTGTGACAGTAAAAAATAAGTTCATTATTGCCTGGAGGAGCTCATTCTTAGTCTCCCCATCTTTTCACCCCACCAGGCATGACTTACCCACCAGAGTCTTCCCCAAATTCGGAAATGTGGAGTTACAGCTTCTGCTGCCTTTGGAAGTGGCTCGTGGCATTTTCCAAGGAGGGTGGAGGTGACCCCAATCAACAGGCCACCCCTCCCAGAGTCCAGATCCCCGGACGGCGGAGCAATCAGGGCCAAGTGGTTGGATGTTTCTGGGGCACTTGGTCTCCTCCTTAATTTAGTTTCTTTCCCAAATCCTTGGAATAGACGTGTTTAGAATAACTGTTTGTATACTTACTACAGTGAAACAGTAGGTAGCAGTCCAACTCTTTTTAAAAAGTCCAATGTTGTTTTCTGACTAATGTTGACTTAGAGTGGTCAACATTAGTCAGATCTGTTTGAAAAGGAATGTATCTGCTGCTATTGTTTCATAATAGTAAGCGGACAAACTGAGAAAACAGCATTTGTCTTCCTTCTTTAGTGACCAGGATTTCTTCTTACTTCCTCAATTTGCTAGCAAAAAGTAACATCTCTTTTGATTTTTTTTTTTTCCTGAATAGGGTTAAATGAACCATCTTTAACAGAAGTTATGAAAGTTGAATTCTCTCCCATCTGCCCTCCTCCCTACAAGTTCAGCAAGTTCAGGAAAGGCGATTGTCACTGGGAAGAACAGAGCATTTCAGTTAGTATAATGTATAGTGTCCTCATTCAGAGCCAGCATTACGGTGGTGAAATTTTCCATGAGTATAGCTGTTCTGTCAGGGTTATACAGGGATGTGGTTTGAAAATCACAAACACTTTAGCTTTACAAACTCCTTAAGCAAAATTCCATGGATACAACCCTTGTTCCTTGTCTTTGACACAGCTACACTTGACATTCCTTGATGTTTTTTCTGCAGTGTAACAAGATTCAATCAGTCAATCAATGGTATTTATTGAGCACTTACTGTGTGCAGATCACTGTACTAAGCGCTATAGAAAATACAATACAACAGACTGGTAGTCATGATCCCTGCACATAAAGAGCTTTTCATCATCATCATCATCATCAATCATATTTATTGAGCGCTTACTATGTGCAGAGCACTGTACTAAGCGCTTGGGAAGTACAAATTGGCAACATATAGAGACAGTCCCTACCCAACAGTGGGCTCACAGTCTAAAAGGGGGAGACAGAGAACAAAACCAAACATACTAACAAAATAAAATAAATAGAATAGATATGTACAAATAAAATAAATAAATAAATAGAGTAATAAATATGTACAAACATATATGCATATATACAGGTGCTGTGGGGAAGGGAAGGAGGTAAGATGGGGGAGCTTTTAGTGCAGAGGGTGATTCTTGGTGTAGTGTCTTTGGTATGTTGAGTTTTCACTTTATGGACTAATATGTAGATTATGTCTGCTATGTATTAAAATTAGGATTATGTACTAATGTTTTTTCCATGTTTTGTTTTCTGTGCTTCCATTCCTCCCATTTTTTCCTTTTTGGATAAGGGACTAAAACTAGGTAGTGAAGAGCAAAAGAGGGGTTGGTGGAAGTAGATGGGCAAGACAGCCGACCAAGATCTCCACATTTCAGTTAATAAATGGTATTTATTGAGTACCTCTTGTGCATAGAACATTGTCCAGTGCTTAGAACAGTGCTTTGCACATAGTAAGCGCTTAATAAATGCCATTATTATTATTATTATTATTACTAAACACTTTGGAGAGTACAGTGCAAAGAGCTGGTAGACATAACCCACACCCACAAGGAGCATACAGCCTAGAGGGGAAGACAGACAATAAAATAAATTAGGGAAAATGGGAGAGTGTACTTAAGTGCTGTGTACATAAGTGCCATGGCGCTGAGGGTGAGGGATACAGGTCCAAGTATGTAGGCAATGCAGAAGGGAGGATGAATAGTAATGAGATAGACAAGATCGAGATACAGTGAATATGTTGGCACTAGAGGAGTGAAGTGTGTGGGTTGGGGCGTATCAATCGATCACAGGTATTTATTGAGTGCTTAATGTGTTCAGAACACTACACTAAGCACTTGGGAGAGTACAGTGTAGCAGAGTTGGTAGACACGTTCCCTGTCCACAGTGAGCTTACAGTCTAGAGGCTTACCTTGTCCTCCACTTCTCTGCTGTGTGACCTTGAGCCAGTCATTTAACTTTTCTGTGCCATGGTTACCTAGACTAGACTTGTATCCATCTACAGTTTGTATTATTATTGTATTACACTCTTACTATGTGTCAGGCACTGTACTAAGTGCTGGAGTGGATACAAGCAAATTGACTTGGACACTGTCCCTGTCCCATGCAGGGCTCACGGTCTCAATCCCCATTTTACAGCCGAGGTAACTGAGGCCCAGAGAAGTGAAGTGACTTGCCCAAGGTCACACAGCAGACAAGTGGCAGAACCGGGATTAGAACCCATGACCTCCTGACTCCTAAGCCTGTGCTTTATCAGTCGGTAAAGGTAGGAAGGGGTTCGCCAGTTGTGTGCCATAAAGCTGAAAATAAGGAGTTTCTGTTTGAAGCAGAGGTAGATGGGCAAGCTTTGGAGATGGGAAGAAGAAAACTGAATGTTTTTTTTTAGAAAAATGACCCAGGCAACAGAGTCAAGAATGGACTGGAGAGAGGTGAGCCAGGAGGCCGCAAGGTCAACAAGGTGGGATAGGAATAGTGCATTTAGTGCAGATAGGACCTGTCGTCAGCTAATTTCCTTCTTTCCTTGGGATTTCCAGCCACTGCAATTTTAGCAGCAGTTGGGGTAGGATTTCTAACTTCCCAGTGTTTGTTCTGTTTGGGGAGGACAGTTTTACCACTTCCCCTCCAGCCGTTGTATATCCTCCCACTACTTGGCCTACTGTAGACTGGATACACGGTCTCTTCTGTGTCACCTATGCATTTGGATTTGTGCCTTTTGGGCATTTGGGATTCGCCACATCTTCAGCCTCACAGCTCTTACTTACATATCTACAAATCACTTACAGTAATGTCGGGCTCCTCCTTTAGACTGAAAGCTTGCTGTAGGCAGGTGATATACCTACGAACTCTATCCCAGGTTCTTCCCCAAACCGTCCTACACCTGGAAAGCTGGGAATGCTATCTGAACTGCTGTTGCCTCATTCCTGCCCTGGTGTCAGGGAGGGCGGCAAGGGGCAATTGTTTTGGAATTCACAGGAGATTCTGTTACCCTGGGGCTAGAAGCAGGATGTTCAGTGAAGAAAAGGTGTCCTTTTGGGGTTGCTGTTCTTGCCTGTTCCAGAAGCCTCATGTGATAGTTGCCTCTTTTTAATAAGCTTCTGCCAGTAATTATCTTTCCTGGGAAAGAAAAAGTTTCTCTACAGTTGTGGCAGAATAAATAGTGATGAATATTTTTGCAAGTAAACAGATCCGAGGAGTGAGAAGAAATGCTGAGGAAAGAAACTTCTTTAGCATGGGGTCTGACCCAGCCCTGGTAGACTAGCATGCCTATGCCAAAGCTCTCTTTTTCCCAAGGTTTCGGAAAGCGCAGAAGGGTCCAGTACACTCCAAGGGTGGGGATCTTGGTTGAGCTGCCGTCAAGGTGAAAACCTTTGGGCTCAGGTGGGGTTGTAGCATCCCCATGCAAAATGTGCCATCCTGTATACCGTAAACTCTTTAATAATAATGATCTCTAATAACAATGATGATCGGTATTTGTTAAGCGCTTACTATGGGCCTAGCACTGTTCTAAGTGCTGGGGTAGATACAAGGCACTCAGGTTGTCCCACGTGGGGCTCACAGTCTGAATCCCACACTGCTTCCCTTCTTTTTTGGGCAGGGATCACTTCCACCAACTCTGATAGTGAGTTTTGGCAGGTTTTGGTGATGGATTGGATGTGAGGGGTGAACGAGAGAGCAGAATCGAGGATGACACCAAGGTTGTGGGCTTATGAGACGGGAAGGATGGTAGTGCCGTCTACAGTGATGGGAAAGTCGGAGAGGGCAGGATTTGGGAGGGAAGATAAGGAGTGCAGTCTTGGACATATTGAGTTTTAGAGGGTGGGCAGACATCCAGATGGAGAAGTCCTGAAGGCAGGAGGAGATATGAGCCTAAAGGGCGGGAGAGAGAGCAGGGGCAGAGATATAGATTTGGGTGTCATCAGCATAGAGATGATAGTGGAAGCCGTGGGAGCGAATGAGTTCACCAAGGGAGTGAGTGTAGATAGAGAACAGAAGGGGACCAAGAACTGACCCTTGAGGAACCCCTACAGTAAGGGGATGGGAGGTGGGGGAGGAGGAGCCCGCAAAGGAGACTGAGAATGAACGGCCGGAGAGATGAGGAGAACCAGGAGAGGATAGAGTCTGTTGAGGAGAAGGGGGTGATCCACAGTGTCGAAGGCAGCTGAACGGTCGAGGAGGATTAGGATAGAATAGGAGCCGTTGTATTTGGCAAGAAGGATGTCATTAATGACCTTTGAGAGGGGAGTTTCAGTGGAGTGTAGAGGACGGAAGCCAGATTGGAGGGGGTCAAGGAGAGAGTTGGCGTTGAGGAATTTGAGGCAGCGACTGTAGACGACTCATTCTAGGAGTTTGGAAAGGAAGGGTAGGAGGGAGATAGGGTGATAACTAGAAGGGGAGGTAGGGTCAAGAGAGGGTTTTTTTAGGTTGGGGGAGACGTGGGCATGTTTGAAGGCAGAGGGGAAGGAACCAGTGGAGAGTGCACGGTTGAAGATGGAAGTTAAGAAGGGGAGGAGGGACGGGGCGAGAGATTTCATAAGATGAGAGGAAATGGTGTCTGAAGCGGTGGTGGATGGACTAGCACTTGAGAGGAGGGAGAAGATCTCATTTGAAGATACTGCTGGGAAGGATGGGAGAATAGCGGAGAGGGTTGAGAGCAGGGGGGGTTGGAGAAGGGGGAGGAGTGACTTTGGGGAGCTCAGACCTGACAGAGTTAATTTTACTAATGAAGTAGGAGGCCTGATCATTGGGGGTGAGGGATGGAGGTGGGGGAGGAACAGGGGGCCTGAGAAGAGAGTGAAATGTACGGAAGAGCTGACGGGGATGATGGGCATGGGTGCACCTTGTCTGTTCTGTGTGACTTTGGACCAGTCACTTAACTTCTCTGTGCCTCGGTTACCACATTTGTAAAATGGGGATTAAGATGGTGACCCCCATGTTAGGACATGGACGATGTCCAACCTGACTATCTTGTATCTACTCCAGCGCTTAGTACTGCGCCTGGCACTTGTAAATGCTTAAGAAATACTATTTAAAAAAAATATACAAAAATAATCTGTGGTCTTGTATTTTGCCAAACACTTAATAGTGATTGTGGCATTTATTAAGGCTTAGTACAGTGCTCTGCCCATAGTGATCACTCATTAGCTAGCATTGCTTGATTTGGGGCATTCCAGACAAAGGTGCTAGACAGACATAAGCCTGGACTTAGCTTCAAGTGGATCGTGGCAGTGCCCTCTTTGTGAAGAGAAATGATGCGGCCACTCCTAAGCATGTGCTGCTGACTCCTAAACTGCTAGGACTTTGTCCTCGACTCTGGAAAACAACCAGACCCGGGCCGTGGAACCCCTCAGAGTCAAAGCTGGAGATTGTTCCAGTTTTTGCTCAGTTCCGGACTGCCTTTGGAATGCCACAGTCTGAAACTTTCCTTGGGTTGGGATCCAAATGGGAGTGGGGTGAGCCAGGGAGCTCCATGCCTCTAGGGGCTTTAGATTGTCCACGGTCTTCACTGGAGAAGCAGCGTGGCTCAGTGGAAAGAGCACGGGCTTTGGAGTCAGAGGCCATGGGTTCAAATCGTGGCTCCACCACTTAGCTGTGTGTCTTTGGGAAAGTCACTTAACTTCTCTAGGCCCCAGTTACCTCATCTGTAAAATGGGGATTAAGACTGTGAGCCCCCCTTGAGACAACCTGATCACCTTATAACCTCCCCAGCTCTTAGAACAGTGCTTTGCACACGGTAAGCACTTAATAAATGCCATCATTATTATTATTATTATTATTTAAGTGAGGTTAGGCCCTTTTATGTGTCTGGTGTGTAAATAATGAGAGGAGGCAATGTTGGGAAACTTTCTCCTCTTGTCTGCAGAGGCTGAAATCCTTGGCTTTCTGCTTGTGTAATTAACAGTAGTAAGCCTTTTCCACATAAATCATATGCTGTACTTTGCCCAGTAGAATTGCTAAACTTGTTTTTATTCTCTTGCACGCTATTATCTGCCATTAGCCAAAATCGTGGCAAATGCAATAAAGATTCAAAAATAAAATCTTCTACAAGGACATGCCGTACCATTGCTTATAACTTTACATGTACAGACTTAAAAATGACTTATTGCATTGTCTTGATTTTTGTTTTCCACCATCATATAGGCTTTAATTAATTTCACTGTTTTTCTGTGATAGCATCATTGATTTTTCACATGCCGGCAGAATAAGGTCTTGCTGTCATCTGACTTATTTTTGCATGTTCTTATTCATAATCATGTTTGTAATGCTATACTTTCCTTTTTTAGATTTGCTTATGCTGTTTTGACCAGTACTGAGCAAAATAAAAGAAGAAAGTCTGGCCACTGCAGACTGAAACCTACTACTGAAGCTCCACTCTTGGTACCGTTTTCCTTTCACATTTTGTTTTCCTGTCTTTTTTGAGAATTAAATCCCATTCCTCCCTCTTCAAATCTGTCAGCTCCTAGCTTTCCCCTTCGTCAGAGTCCTTCTGAAATGACGTCTTCTTTAGGAGATTTTCCCTGGTTAATTTCTAATCTCCCAAGATTTTATGCCTCTACCTCAAACTTCCATTTTTGTTTTGTCACTTACTAGTTCCCATATGTATCTTGTATATACACACCAGTATATCTTATGTATACTCTCTTATCCATACACTCACTCATATACATGTTCCCCTTTTCTTCTTCTCCAAAGCTGTTGTCTGGATAGAGCAGGAGCCCGGGAGTCAGAAGGTCATGGGTTCTATTTCCAACTCTGCCGCTTGTCTGCTGTGTTGCCATGGGCAAGTCACTTCACCTCTCTGGGCCTCAGTTACTTCATCTGTAAAATGAGGATTAAGACTGTGAACCCATTTGCTCGTATTGATTTGCTCGTATCCACCCCAGCACTTAGTACAGTGCTTGGCATATAGTAAGCACTTAACAAATACTGCAGTTATTACCTTGGTGTCTGTCTCCCCATTTGACTGTAATATCATTGAGGAAGGGGGTCATGTCTATAAATTATTGTAGTATTTGTTAAGCACTCACTATATGCCAAGCAGTACTAAGTGCTGGGGTAGATAGAAGATCATCAGGTCCTGCATGGGGCTAACAGTCTAAATAGGAAGGAAATCAGGTATTGAGTCACCAGTTTGCAGAAGAGGGAACTGAGGCACAGAGAAATTAAGTAACTTGCCCAGGGTCACACAGCAGGCAAGTGGCAGAGTCAGGATTAGGACCCAGGTCCTGTGAGTCCCAGGCCTGTGCGCTTTCCACTAGGCTGCGGTGCTCCGTTGTACTCCCCACATCACCTGTATATATGTACATATGTTTGTACATATTTATTACTCTATTTTACTTGTACATATCTATTCTATTAATTTTATTTTGTTAGTATGTTTGGTTTTGTTCTCTGTCTCCCCCTTTTAGACTGTGAGCCCACTATTGGGTAGGGACTGTCTCTATATGTTGCCAACTTGTACTTCCCAAGCGCTTAGTACAGTGCTCTGCACACAGTAAGCGCTCAATAAATACGATTGATGATGATGATGATAGTACAGTGCCCTGCCCACAGTAGGTGCTCAGTACACATGTTGACTGTTTATTCTGATTGGGTAGAATCGTCCGCTGTGCAGATGTGGGGCCCGATATATTGGATCGGATTAGATTTTTGAGCTGGCGGCTTACTTTGGATTGTTGCGCCTGACGCTGAGCTTCGCCAACTATTTGAATAATGCAGAAAGTGGAAAGTCTACTTTGATTTGTGTACTGTTGATGCATGATGTTTATAGGGTGGCAGGGTATATGATGAAGCAGATATTAAATATGCCAGTCTCAACAAATATTGACCTAATTCACTGAATATCGCTATGCCAAACATCTCTCTCTATGTTCCTTTGCATGTGAAGGAAGTCTTTGTCTTTAATTGTTTAATGGAATCTCACTTCTACTACTTCTCACTGCTGTTTGCTATTTGCTCATACAATTTCCCAGGGGAATCTTGATTTTTCACCATTATTAAAAAGTAGAGCAGACTATTGAGTCATGTCTAAGTGCCTATTCTAGTAGGGTTTCTGGACATTTGTCATTCTCCAGGGACACAGTAACATTCCAGTGTATATATGCTGACATTTTGGCATTTAGCAAATAGGGGTGGGACTACCATTGAAACACCCAGAATGATTACCTTGACTCCTAAATGTTAAGGGGGTCCAAAGAGAAGCAGCGTGGCTCAGTGGAAAGAGCCCGGGCTTTGGAGTCGGTCATGGGTTCGAATCCCGGCTCTGCCAGTTGTCAGCTGTGTGACTTTGGGCAAGTCACTTAACTTCTCTGGGCCTCAGTTCCCTCATCTGTAAAATGGGGATTGACTGTGAGCCCCCCGTGGGACAACCTGATCTCCTTGTAATCTCCCCAGTGCTTAGTACAGTGCTTTGCACATAGTAAGCACTTAATAAATGCCATAATTATTATTATTATTATTATTATTATTTAAGGTCTTTGGTGGGAGGGAGAGAGACATCCCGGGGAGGTCTACAGCTCACTTTACCTAAAGAAGTTCAGGATTTTAAAAAATCACTCCTTATGTGGAATAGATCTAATAAAACCATAGGAGTGCATATCCTGTGAGTACCTCAGTTCGCTGTTTCGTGGATCTAGTAGAGTTTTAGAGCTCCATTCAATCAGTCATTGGTATTTATTGAGCACCTACTGTGTGCAGAGCACTTAATTGAGCACTTGGGAGAGTACAGCGCAACAAAGTTGCTAGACACATTACCTGCACATAGCAAGTTTACAGTTTAGAGAGGGAGACAGACTTTCATATAAGTTATGAATATGTACATAAGTGCCCAGGGGCTGAAAGTGGGGTGAATACCGAGTGCCGAAAGGGTACAGATCCAAGTGTGTGTATAACGCAGACAGAGGGAGTAGGGGAAAAGAGGGCTTAAGTGGAGAATGTCAGTATTAAATTACAGTATTTAAGCGCTTATTGTGTACCAGGTACTGTACTAAGTGTTGGGGTGGATACAAGCAAATAGGGTTGGACACAGTCTCAGTACCCCCATTTTACAGATGAAGTAACTGAGGCACAGAGTAGTGAAGTGAGTTGCCCAAGGTCTCACAGCAGACAAGTGGCGGAGCTGGAATTAGAACCCATGACCTTCTGACGCCCAGGCTTTATCTGCTACACCGTGATTAACAAATACTGTAATTATTACTATTATTATTTTTACCAAGCTCATACAATTTCCCAGGTGAATCTTGATTTTTCACAGTAGAACCTTGAAAGTAGCCTATTTGTTGAGTCTTGTCCAAGTGCGCATATTCTAGCAGGATTTTTGGACATTTGTCGCTCTCCAGGGACGCACTAACATTTCAGTGCACAACTCCGCAGAGTTCAAAGATATCTCCCAGCCTGGAATTTGCAGATATTTTAACACCTAGCAAATAAGGGTGGGACTACCATCGAGACACCCAGAGTGAAATTATATTATTCTTTTTACCAAGTGCTCGGTTCAGCGCCCTGCACACAGTATGCGCTTAATAAACACGGGATCGAATGATCTACCCCTGCAGGGTCTTCCTAAGCACCATAAAATTTAGAACAAATGTAGTTCATGAACCAGAGTCCCATAGATGTTGACAGGTCAACTTGGGATCAGGGAAGAGCACAGGATATCTGTCCTCAGTCCCCCATTGGCGGTAAATGTGACAGGCTCTGAGTTGCAGGTCACAGAAGGAGGCCACGGGCAGAGGCCAAACAATGGAGATGGGTGTCTTGACTCTTCATGCCAGTGCATGCACCTGTTTTAGGAGCTTGGTGGAATGGGCCATAACTGGCAGTTGGTGGAAGGTACTCCTTGCTCTGTTTATTTTTTAAAAAAAAATTTTAATTTTTAATTTTTTTAAATTTTTTTAATTTTTTAAATTTTTAATTTTTTAATTTTTTAAATTTTTTAAATTTTTAAATTTTTTTTAATTTTTTAATTTTTAATTTTTTTAGTTTTAATTTTTTAATTTTTAATTTTTTTAGTTTTAATTTTTAATTTTTTTAATTTTTTTAATTTTTTAGTTTTAATTTTTTAATTTTTTTAATTTTTTTAATTTTTCTGTTTGGAACTCCCTCTTCGGCAAGCTGATTATAAGGCCCAATTTTCAGACCTCCCTGCCCCTCATGGACCTATGTTATAATGGAGTCAATCAATCATCATCATCATCATCAATCGTATTTATTGAGCGCTTACTATGTGCAGAGCACTGTACTAAGCGCTTGGGAAGTACAAATTGGCAACATATAGAGACAGTCCCTACCCAACAGTGGGCTCACAGTCTAAAAGGGGGAGACAGAGAACAAAACCAAACATACTAACAAAATAAAATAAATAGAATAGATATGTACAACTAAAATAAATAGAGTAATAAATATGTACAAACATATATACATATATACAGGTGCTGTGGGGAAGGGAAGGAGGTAAGATGGGGGGGATGAAGAGGGGGACGAGGGGGAGAGGAAGGAAGGGGCAGTCAATCAATAGTATTTATTGAGCACTTACTGTGTGCAGAGCACTGTACTAAGCGCTTGGGAAGTACAAGTTGGCAACACATAGAGACAGTCCTTCAGGATTATCTAATGATATTGTAAAACTTTCGCCAGTCTACTTGAATGTATTAGCTACCTTTCAAGCTTTAGAAAAACGTCTTAAAATTGGAGAAAAGGAAGGGACATTTTGCTGAAAGAAGACAAAGCAGGTTAGCTAGATCACTCTGTTTATTTTTTAAAAATTTTTAAATTTCTTAATTTTTTTTAATTTTTTTAATTTAAAAAAAAATTTTAAATTAAAAAAATTTTTTTTTAATTTTTTTAGTTTTTTTTTATTTTTCTGTTTAGAACTCCATCTTCGGCAAGCTGATTATAAGGCCCAATTTTCAGACCTCCCTGCCCCTCATGGACCTATGCTATAATGGAGTCAATCAATCAATCAATCAGTCGTATTTATTGAGCGCTTACTGTGTGCAGAGCACTGTACTAAGCGCTTGGGAAGTACAAGTTGGCAACACATAGAGACAGTCCTTCAGGATTATCTAATGATATTGCAAAACTTTCGCCAGTCTACTTGAATGTATTAGCTACCTTTCAAGCTTTAGAAAAACGTCTTAAAATTGGAGAAAAGGAAGGGACATTTTGCTGAAAGAAGACAAAGCAGGTTAGCTAGATCAGAGTAGTCTCATAAAAGACCTTGAATCAAAGGATCAGAAAAATGTTATCTTAATGCATAATGTGACGAAAGTCTTTGCTTCATGGGAAGTAAGAAAATGGCTGATGTGAGCAGAGGTAATGACTAACTGCAGAGTTGAGGAATGATTCTAGGGAACAGCAGTGAATTTAACCAATAATTCTGGTATTTTTTAACAAATTGACTACTAAAATGGTTTTCTCAATTTTAAGTTTGATATATATATCACACACGCACACACGCATATGCGTGCTCACAAAACAGAGGTTTAACATGCATGCAGTTTTGAATTTGAAGGTGTTCTTTGAACCCAGTATTTTGGCTCTGGCTTTGAGGTGGATTATAATGCAGAATTAAATAACATTCAATAACAATCATTATGATATTTGTTAAGCGCTTTTCTATATGCCCAGCACTACTGAGCGCTGTAGTAGATAGAGTATGTGCATATAAATATAATGCCTGTCCACAAAGGGACTACAGTCCCAGTAGAAGGGAGACCAGATATTGAATTCCCATTTTATAGGTGAGGAAACTGAGGCACAGAGAAGTTAAGTGACTTCCTAAAGAGCAGGCTAGCAGAGCCGGGATTAGAACACAGATGGTCTGCCTTCGAGGCCTCTGCTCTTTCCACTAGGCCATGCTGCTTCTTTATCATTATTAATAGTATTATTCCTATTTTGCAGCACTGGATAACGTTAAATGTATAGTAACAAAAAAGACACTGATTATTGTATTGAAAAAGCCAGAAAATGGTCACATAATAAATAACAGGCCGAGCTCAGTATGGTCATGCCACTATTATAACATAGTTAGAATTATATTTATAATTACTTAAAATCTACAGTTGTAAATTCCAACTTCCTTTCTCCCCTCTTTGAAAAATATAGACTTTGATGAGGAGGTGTAAAGTCACTGCAGGTGAGCCCTTTTTCAGACAAAATTCCCTGTAGATTTCGGCTTATATGTATGTGTATATTTATATTTTAGTCTCTGTGCATCTATTAGTGTGGTTTTGAAAAATCAGCAGCACGTCATCAAGAATCATAACAAGTGGAAAGAGTCCACTAAGAACCAAAGACGAGGGACTGTAGACGGAATGATTGGAAGGGTAGGGCTGGCCATAAAAAGCAACTGTAAATTTCAGAAGTACAATGCAACTTTTGTAATGTGTCAGCTTCCCACGTACTCACATTTGAATACATTAATCAGAAGTGGACAGCTCAGAGTAGTTCGAGAGAAAAGTGGCAGTAGTTTCTGAAATCTCTGTGTTGTGAAGGCCGCAAGCGTTGAAGCAGTGTGGCCTAGTGGAAAGACCACGATCCTGGTAGACCTGGGTTCTAAACCAGGCTCTTGCCTGCTGCGGGACCACGAGGAAGTCACTCAGCTTTTCTGTGCCTCAGTTTCCTCATCTGGAAAATGTGGATTCATACCTGATCTTCCCCTTGCTAATACAGTGTGGGACGGAGACTGTGTCTGACCTCATTATCTTGTATCAACCCTAGGACTTTAGAACAGAGCTTGGCAGGATAGAGCTTGGGTAGGGACTGTCTCTATATGTTGCCAACTTGTACTTCCCAAGCGCTTAGTACAGTGCTCTGCACACAGTAAGCGCTCAATAAATACGATTGATGATGATGGTAACTCCTTCCCTTCCCCACAGCACCTGTATATATGTATATATGTTTGTACATATTTATTACTCTACTTATTTTACTTGTACATATCTATTCTATTTATCTTATTTTGTTAGTATGTGTGGTTTTGTTCTCTGTCTCCCCCTTTTAGACTGTGAGCCCACTGTTGGGTAGGGACTGTCTCTATATGTTGCCAATTTGTACTTCCCAAGCGCTTAGTACAGTGCTCTGCACACAGTAAGCGCTCAATAAATACGATTGATGATGATGATGATGATGGCACATAGGAAGTGCTTACTAATACTTCCGTTATTTATATAGGATTATACGTGTCCAGGAGTGGAAGATTAATGGCCTCCATCCAGTGGGCTTAGACGAAAGAAATGGTATTAGAAGCTCTTGGTGTTTATTCATCTGCAACATTTTAGATGGGGAAATTATATTGTGGAAATGTTTTTCAAAGGAAATGAACATTTTTCAGAATATGTCATTCATTGTACTTCCCAAGCGCTTAGTACAGTGCTCTGCACAAAATAAGCGCTCAATAAATACGATTGAGTACATGCTGTGCGCCAAGCACTATACTGAGTGCTCGGGAGAGTTCAGTGGAGTGGGGCGACACAGTCCCTGCCCTCAAGGAGCTTACAATCTAATGAGAGGGACAGACAAAATGATCTGTTGATGGACTGATAGGTGGGTGAATAAGTACTTGACTAGTACAGTAGGCATAGCGATGCTTACAAAAGTGCTATGGGGGCTGAAAGTGCCTAAAATGTTGAGGTGATAATTAGGAGAGGATGTAGAGAGAAGAAGAATTAATCAAGGAAAGCCACCTGGAGGAGGCTGAGATTTCAAGAGGGCTTTGGGGGAGAGCTGTGTTTTGGCAGATTTGAAGGGGGAGTGAGTTCTAGACAGGGGTCAAGAGCAGGAGAGTTGAATGAGACAACTCATGAGTAGGGGGGCTTCAGAGAAATGAAGAATGCAAGCTGGGTTGAGTGGGAGAAATGAGTTGATAAGTAAGGAGGGAGCTAATAATAATAATAATGATATTTGTTAAGTGCTTACTATGTGCCAGGCACTGAACTAAGCGCCAGGGTGGATACAAGCCAATTGAGGTGGGCACAGTCCCCGTCCCATGTGGGGCTCATGGTCTCAATCCCCATTTTACAGATGAGGTAACTGAGGCATGGAGAAGTGAAGTGGCCTGCCCAAGGTCACATAGCAGACAAGCGGCATAGCCGGAATTACAACCCAAGACCCCCTGACTCCCAGCCCTGTGCGCTATCCACTACATCATACTGCTTCTCTGGTAGTGTAGCTTAAAGTTTCCGCTTAATGTGGAGTGGACTGGAAAACCATTGGATGCTTTTGAGGAGCGGGGAGGTGTTCGGGCATTTTAGAAAAAATGATTTCTTTATCTTGTACATATCTATTCTATTTATTTTATTTTGTTAGTATGTTTTGTCTTGTTGTCTGTCTCCCCCTTTTAGACTGTGAGCCCACTGTTGGGTAGGGACTGTCTCTAGATGTTGCCGACTTATACTTCCCAAGGGCTTAGTACAGTGCTCTGCACACAGTAAGCGCTCAATAAATGCGATTGATTGATTTGAGCAGCAGAGCGGCAATTTGGAGACTAATGAAGAAGTTGATACCGTAGCCTAGCCGGGGTATGACGAGTGCCTCGACCGGGCGATGGCTCTTTTGGTGGAGAGGAAGGGACAGGTCCGGGAAATGTCGTTGAGGAAATACTTATCAATCAATCGTATTTATTGAGCGCTTACTATGTGCAGAGTGACACACTGATTGAGTCGAAAGAGAGCAAGCAAGATAAAACCAAGGTTACTGGCTTCAGCAACACGAGTGCTGATGATGTTTTCAGCGGGGATTGGAAAGTTAGTTGGAGGAGTGGATTTGGGAGGGAAGGTGAAGAGTTTACTTCGGGCTTATCGAACCTAAGCTGCTGTGGGAATGTGGAAGTGGTGGAGATATTCTGGAGGCAAGAGGAAATGAGAGATTGCAGAGGAGCACCGGCGTGAGAGGTTGGGGAGATATCTTGTCCTCCGCCTCACCTGTTTTATCAAGAAATTTATCTGTCGCAAGGCCTTCTTACCGCATCTAGTGTTGGAGTGGGAGATAGTGGCAAAGGATGCCCCTCCAGGAGCGGGGAAAGTGTAGGGCGGCCTAGGGGAAAGAACCTCAGAGCCCGAGAGCCAGAAGACCTGGGTTCTAATCCCAGCTCTGCCACTTTCCTGCTGTGTGACCCTGGACAAGTCACTTCACTTCTCCGTGTTTCGGGCTTGTCTGGAAAGTGATAAAATGCCTGTGCTCCTTCCCACTTAGAACGGGAGCTCCTTGTGGAATGGTGACCGTGTCACTGATGTTCTGACCATCCAGATGCTTAGTATAGTGCTCGGCACGTAGTATGTGATCAACGAGTAACATAACTAGTACCACCAGTACTGTTGTTAGAGAAGCAGCGTGGCTCAGTGGAAAGAGCCCGGGCTTCGGAGTCAGAGGTTATGGGTTCTAGTCCCGGCTCCGCCACTTGCTGTCTGGGTAACTTTGGGGAAGTCACTTCACCTCTCAGGGCCTCAGTGACCTCATCCGTAAAGTGGGGATGAAGACTGTGAGCCCCATGTGGGACAACCTATTTTGCGTGGCTCAGTGGAAAGAGCCTGGGCTCGGGAGTCCGAGGTCATGGGTTCTAATCCCTGCTCTGCCACTTGTCAGCCGTGTGACTTTGGGCAAGTCACTTCACTTCTCTGGGCCTCAGTTCCCTCATCTGTAAAATGGGGATGAGGACTGCGAGCCCCACGTGGGACAACCTGATCACCCTGTATCCTCCCCAGCGCCTAGAACAGTGCTTAGCACCTAGTTAGGGCTTAACAAATACCATTGTTGTTTAGCACAGGGCTTAGCGCTTAGTAAGGGTTGAACGCTAGACTGTGAGCCCGCTGTCGGGTAGGGACCGTCTCTATATGTTGCCAACTTGTACTTCCCAAGCGCTTAGTATAGTGCTCTGCACACAGTAAGCGCTCAATAAATATGATTTGATTGATTGATTAACTTGTACTTCCCAAGCGCTTAGTACAGTGCCCCGCACACAGTAAGCGCTCAATAAATACGGTATTTATGTATGTTTGTATGTATTTATAACTCTGTACATATTCTATTTATTTTATTTTGTTAATATGTTTTGTTTTGTTCTCTGTCTCCCCCTTCTAGACTGTGAGCCCACTGTTGGGTAGGGACTGCCTCTATATGTTGCCAACTTGTACTTCCCAAGCGCTTAGTACAGTGCTCTGCACACAGTAAGCGCTCAATAAATACG